>NC_073699.1:116376289-116676289 GCF_023634085.1 Falco cherrug | reverse complement strand
CCTCGGGGTGGGCGCTGGGGCTGGCTCCGCTGTGGCAGTGAGGACAAACCCACAGCTTTTTTAGCCCAAAGTACAACCGATCCCAGTCAGCTCCAGTCCCCGTGTCCTCTCTTCGGACAGATCCCCAGTCAGGTGACACGGATCGTGGGTGAGGAGTTTTTCCGCCTCGGCACAAGCATCCAGCCCAGCCCGCCCCTGCACCACAGCTGCAGCCACAGAGACACGCCAACACCGTAGCAGTAATTCACTGAGAACCTCATCAACGCTTGCAACCATGGCCAGTGCATTTCCTTGGTTACCAGCCCCAAACTTTTCATTAGAAATTACTTATTAAACAGGGATCTAACCTTTCTCCCGGCTGGCAGGGGATAATGAGTGTTTTATTAAGTTGTCAAGAGCAAGCGGCAGCTAATGCAAGTTGCATCCGCTGCATCCGCAGGCCTCTGTACTTCATTAGCCATAGATTATTATGCCATTTATAATTAAACGT
The DNA here is from genome assembly GCF_023634085.1 of Falco cherrug. Lineage (NCBI taxonomy): Eukaryota > Metazoa > Chordata > Aves > Falconiformes > Falconidae > Falco > Falco cherrug. Next base: position 116,675,799 of record NC_073699.1, on the reverse strand, counting down.
TCAATGCTTTAAATTACGGTGTAGCAAACAGTGGCGGTAGCCACCAATCAGGTGGAAGGGTTGGGGAAGGCTCCTGTAAATGGCGTGTGCCGCGCTGCCGAAAACACCTTCCCGTGGCTTTGGCTGCTGGGCAATGTGACCGATTCTCCAGTTTTTCCAGCTCTTCCTCAGCAGCCAGGGAGTCTCTGGAGATGCAAGGCCCACGGGCTTCTCCAAAGACCATGGCCGTGAACTCAGCGGCCAAATCCCTGCTGGCTGCTGCGGCTGCGGGCGGTGGGACGACACGGAGCGAAGCCCCAGCCTTCCTCGCCCGCTGCACCAAGGGCTTCGCCCCCAAACCCATGGAGCAGCCGCTCTCCGGCAGCACCATTCCCACCACGCAGCCGTTCCACAGCAGCGACCCCCTCCAGAGCAGCCTGATGGTTTCGCTTGATTTTAGCCCCAAAGAAATGTCTCACGGCTGACATAACTGGAAGCACGTTTCCCAGGGCAAGAGCAGCCTTCTCTGCCCCACCACAAAAAGACAAACTGCCTGGACAAGCTGATGGCTCATCCCACTCCAGATTTTGCCAAGCCCTCGGCGCTGTTATTTTGACCTAGAAGTAGCTCGGTGCTCGTGCCCAGGGAACTGCCAAGGGTGAGGACAGCCCAAGGCCAAACCCAACCTTTCCCTTGACGTGGGTCCTCGCTGTCCTGGCAGCTGGCTTCAGATTTGGGGCTGAAAGTTGCATCTGGACCAGCATTTGCGGACGGACACCAGACCCTTCCCAAGCAGTGGGCAGAGCAGCAGCGGCCACAGGGACAGTCCCGGCACATTTGAGAGCAGCAGCAGCTTAAGAAGAAACAATGAGGAAGGGGAACTGGGGTAGGCAACAGGCTGAGTTTTTCTCTTGCCTGGGAGTAATCCCAGAAATTTCAGCTGGGTGGATTAAGTGCAAATTGATGCTCAACTTGTTACCCAGCTCCAGTGTTTCAGTCTTGTGAAGAAAGACGGTATGTGAGAACAGAGGAGGGATTTCATGATTTTAAGGCAGGGAAGGGAACGAACGCTTCCCTGGTGGAAGCTGAGCTGCAACACGTCAGCACTTACCACGGCACAGAAACGAACCCAAACCAAACCCAGACTCATCCTGGTGCATCCCAGACCGGGGCAAAACCTCTCGGAGCAGCCGCTCACCCCGAAGGAAGAAACCTCTAATGAAAAGCCCAATTAACAGAAGACTTTATCCCTACGCCAGTAATTTAAACCTGACGAGCGAGGAAAGAAAAACCACACTCCCATTATTTCAGCCTCGCTAAGTTTGGTCAGTTGTGTTGTGCTTTTTCATTAGGCGCTCTCTTGCAATAAGTAATTTTCCTTAATGCCTCGAATCACTCTTGATACCGCTGTGGTGTGCCTGTGGCCAGCGTGAAGTATGAGGAGGTCACAGCTGATGTGTCTTCGTTGGGATGGGGTTTCATTAAATGTGAGTGACCACAGAATTTAACGGTGGAGCCCGGCAACACTGCCCACTAATTGCTTTAGTGTGCTTCTGGTACCACCACAATTTCCCCTCCTCGGTATTGGGATTTGTCTACTTAATCCAATGCCCTTCGCCAGGATTATAGGGAGATGTGGCCTAATTATGTAAATATGGCTTTTCCTGAGTCTCCCATATTTCTTTGGTGTTGGGAAGAGGGAGACAGCCCTGCGCAGGGAACGTCTTGGTGCCAGAGGAGCATCAGTGCCTGGAGGACCTCCAGTACTTTGAAGTAACCTGCCGGTGATGCCGCTCGAAAGCGTAACCCATCGCCAAGTGTCACTGAGCCCATTTCACAGATGGGGAAACTGAGGCACTTGGCAGGGAATCACCCGAGGTCACCCCACAGCCCGAGGGGTGTCTGGGAAAAGGCAAAAGCCAAGGAAGCACACCAAAAATTGGGGCATCTCCTGGGTGCTGGCAGCACTTGCAGAAAAGCAAACGCCTTGCAGGTGAGCGGAGCTGAACACCCCGCAGCATCCCCCCGAAGCAGCAGGGACACCAAGCAAAGCCCCATCGCAGCCAGGAAAGGGGCGACCGAATTGGGGAGCGAACACACCCCCCTGTCCCGCATCTCCAGCGGCTTCAGCCCCGCTAGCGGCTGCTTGGAGTCGTCTCTATTGAGCGGCGTTACGGCTTGTTTTGCTTTAACTAAGTAAAATCCATCTGCTCTATTGTGCTATTTCTATTCCTAAACCTTGCATTACATTGAAAGTCTTTTAAACCGTCTGCACAAGAGACTCTATGCGGTTTCTAGGGCATTTTCTGTTTAACTTGCATTAAAGTGTACCAAAGAGTTACAAGTGCATTAGCTGTCCTGCTCCCAAATTGCTGTTATAACCTTTGCCCCCAGCCAATCAATCTTGCTGACACCCATTAAAATGAGCTCATGGTGCCGTTTTTATGGCCGGATTAAGTGGTATATCTGTAGCTCAGGCGGTTCGGTAAGGGCGTCACACTGCTAATGATTTCTTTATTGATCTTTAATGATTTCCTACATTAGTACAAGCAACATTAGCCTCAACAACATGCTCCAGGACAGATTGACTAAATAATTCACTGCAGCAAACTGTGATCACATAACTGCAGCTTCCTCCTTTGTGTTAAGGAACAGGGGGTGGAAAGCACATAATTATATTCTCTGAGATAAGACAGAAAGCCGTTGCCTCCTCCCAGATTTATCCCAGCCACCCCCTGTGGTGCTGACCCACAAGGAGAAGAAACTTTCCCATCAGGGGCCAGTGATTTGCCCCAAATCACTTACCAGGAGAAGAAACATCAGGGTGGTCGAGGCTTCCTTGAGCTTCTGCCCGAGGAAACGCTGCACCTGGGGGGCTCTGGTGGGTCTCGGCATCAGGGCTTAAGGAGCTGCCACTTCTCTGGCCGTACCCTTCCCCACAGGACACCCCACGGTGGGTGTTTAATGGGCAACTAGTGTTGAATCTTAAATATTAAGATCCCAAACCCCAGGGCTTGGTTTGCATCCCATGCGGGTACTCAGCAGCTGGGAGAACATCACGCCGTGGCTGCCTGCCAGGGCAGGACCTGCCAGACCCTGTGGAGGCAGAGCTGTCCCTGCCTGCTCCGCTTCACCTCCGAGCATGCCTGGAACAGCAAATGGGACAAGAGATCCTCAGTTTTAAAATCTCTGGGATGAGTCTGATGTCCATCATTACCTGGAGGATGGATGGGTGGATGAATGGATGGATGGATGGATGGATGGAGGTCTACCTGTGCCACCAGCACACACAGGGTGGATGGGATGGTTTGAAGGAAACCTCTCATGGAGCCCAGCCATGGAGGAAAGCCTGGGGCCATGGCCAGCACGGGCATCACCTCAGGCAGAGCACTCTGCCCTGCGGCCAGGAGCAAGAGCAGTGCCAGGGCCGTGGCAGAGCCCTGGCACTGGAGGATGTGTGGAGCTGCCACGGGGCTGGGAGCTGCGCAGCACCAGCCACACTCCTCTCCATCCACCTCCCAGCTGCTAAACCCCAGGGAAGCCCTTCAAAAGCTGATTTTGCAGCATCACTTCATTATTTCCTTGGTTCATCCTAGCCGGGAGCTCCTCCCTTTAACGGCACACAGAGGACAGAGGCCAGGACGGGGACGGCTGCTCCCTGCCAGCCACCGGCCACGAAACCAGCCTGCGTGGCTCAGGATGCATCGGAGGTCTCAGGTGCCGCAAGAAACTTGTCTGCAGCCTACAGCCTCTTCCAGCTGGGAGGGAACGGGGAAGCGCCGGTCCCGCTGCCGCACTGTTTAATTGGGGAAAGCACTCAGTGGCGTGGGTCAAATTCTCCACGGGTGCTGGCATGGAGCCAGATGAGGCTGGGCATGCCACAGTCTTCATTAGCGTAACTGGTTGCAAACCACAGCTCTTGACCTGCAAATAGAAATGATTTCTTCATTAATGGAGATGTCAACAGTGGGGAGAACCTGTGGTTTCTAATGACACAGCCATTCTCATCAAGTGTACAAACAAACTGTGAAGAAAAGAGAAAACCAGAGCCTTCTCCCCTCTCCCCCAACTCCGCATGGGAATTTTTTCCTTGAAATGCGAGGTGATGCTGCCGAGGTCCCGCAGCGCAGGAGCTCTCTCCTACAGAGAGGCTGAGCTGAGCATCACCATGACCGACTGGAGTCAGCTGGAAAACCCCTCCCTGTTATCACCAGCATGTCAGCAACAGGGAAGACTTCTGGGTGGCACCTGCAGATGTCACAGCTTGGCAGTCCCATAGAACAAGAGCAGAGGGGCACGAGGACATGGCATGGTCAATTTGGGCTGCTTTGGGGGACCTTGGGCTGTGACTAATGAAGTGTCTTAATGATGCTCCTAGCCCCACTGCCCCAGAGAGGTGCTGGGGGAACCACCTGTGTGTGCTGCAGGGACCTGGGGCTCTCATGAGGCTTTTCTAAGTGCCCGAAAATCTCACAGCTGGCAGCAAGTGCTGGGGTACCGGTGCTGGAGCAGCCACCACAGCCTGTGTCCTCCCCAGCCGGCACTTGCCTGGCACTGAGCCCACAGGAGCTGATGGCTTCGCTGGGTGATCTCAGCGCCTAGGAAAAACGTCCCAGAAAAAAGATTTTTTTTTCAAGCCTTGGTACAGATGGGCCGTCTAAACAAATGAGGCTGCTCATACGAGTCCAAATTAGAAGCCAGAAAAAGACAGACTGTGGCTCTAAACAAATAAACAAACTAAAGCAAGAGCTCGTTTGCATCCCTCAGCCCTCAAACAAACCGCAGAGGATATTCTCGGCTGAAACGCAGAGAACAGCATCCAACACCTGGACCGAACCCTGCCATCAGGGTGCCCCACGCTCCCACACCCACCACCCCAAAAATCTTGCTGAGGGCCATTTCCACCTCTCCTGCCTGGATGCCGTGGCATGGAGGACGTGCTCGTTGCTCTAATTATTATTTTCAGGAGTGAAGCCACATCAGCAGTGCTTGGTTTCCGTCGTGCCAAGCAGAGCCTCTGCGACCTGGTGCTGCAGGCGGTGGAGCAGGATTTTGCTGTGGACCCAGAGCAGAGCATCACCTGAGCATCTTAACAGCAGTTCAGAAATAAGAGCCGGATTCTGGCTTTGTGGTCATGGGCAAAGAGTGGAAAAAGGAAGGGAAAAGCCTCAGCTGTGCTAAGGAGAACAGCCTCTGCTTGTTTCATTTATTCTGTTTTTTCTGGGTGATTTTTTTTTCTTTTAAGGCCAGCCTGGGTGGCTGGGCGTGCAGAGTGGCAATGCTGCGGCCTCAGGAAGAGAAAGTGGGTTTTCTAAGGAGCAGAAATAGAGCAAAAGGCAAGAAAACAAAGTGACCCCAGTGAAACAGAGTACTCGGGCATGGGACGGGCTCAACCCGAATCCAATGCTACCAGCCCTCAACCCCAAAGAGATTCACATGGAGAGCTCAGAACAAAGACATGACCCTGATTTCACGGGGTGCAGCCCCAGACATCCCTGGTCCCTCCGGGAGCCTTTTCCTGATGGTATCCTGCCCCCCCCCCCCCCCCCCCCAATCAGAAAATGGGCTCTCGGGAGCTGGCTCTGCTCCTTCCCAGCCCAAAACACATGTGGAGCTGAGCCCTGCCCGTGGCTTCTGGCAGTGGATGTCCCCGCAGACACGCTTCACGCCTTGGACCTGCCGTAAAATGGGCTGCCGGCACGCACCACCCGGTGAGCTCATCAGCAGGAAGATGTAAAGGATCTCGTTAAAGGATCCAGCCGGCAGCCAAGGCCTCCGCTGGGAGGAATCAGCATCCCCCCCGCCTTGAAGTCAAAGCAAGCGATGTCCAGTGTGACTCACTGAAGCTCTGGATTTACATGCATGCTTAGGGGGGGCCAGGAGCGCTGCGGTTGGGAATGCCACCTCCTTGAGGAATTCCAGATCAGGCTTTGGAGTTGTTGGGGGTTTTTTTGTGGGGGGAGACACACAGAGTACAGAAATAATGACAATTGTATTTAATCGCATGATCTACACACAAGCAAACCAAGCGCCGGGTAGGTGGGCAGCCTCGCTGCGCCGGGGGGAGGTGATGGGTGGAGATGGAGTACAGCAAAAAATCAAATATTTTTGTTCTCGCCCATAGCCATTGCATTTATTCGGAATAAAATATACTCTGGAAGAAGAGCATCCCCTTGGCAGAGCAGTCATAAACCATCACTAGGGGACAACCTGCTGCCAAGGGACTGTCCCGTGGGCTGAGCAGAAACCCAATGCTGTGTGTTTTCAGCCCTGTAGATCCCAGGAGAACCTCACTGGTGTGCGGGCAGGACGGGCAGGGTGGGCAGGCAGGGATCTGTGCCCTGGGGGAGCAAGGATGGCTCTGGTGGCTGTGGGAGCCCCAACCGCGCTTCCCATGTGGCTTCAGAGCCCTGAGCCACTGCCGGCCACAGCCAGCGTCTCCCATGGCGAAGCCACCAATGGCCCCATCTCCCAGCCCCTAAAGCCTATTGACTGGGGGCCCTGTGAGGTGCCACCGTGGTTGGGGACATCAATCGCCATTGCAGCAGAGCAGCAGTCAATGCCATGCAGGGCAGTACGGGGAGCACAGCACAGCCCAGCACCAGCACCGCAGTCTGGGCACCAGCACCACAGCCCAGCACCACAGCCCAGGCACCAGCACCGCAGCCCAGTACCAGCACCACAGCCCAGGCACCAGCACCGCAGCCCAGCACCAGCACCACAGCCCGGCACCAGCACCACAGCCCGGCACCAGCACTGCAGCCTGGGCACCAGCACCACAGCCCGGCACCAGCACTGCAGCCCAGTACCAGCACCACAGTCCAGGCACCAGCACCGCAGCCCAGTACCAGCACCACAGCCCGGCACCAGCACCGCAGCCTGGCACCAGCACTGCAGCCTGGGCACCAGCACCACAGCCCGGCACCAGCACCGCAGCCCAGCACCAGCACTGCAGCCTGGGCACCAGCACTGCAGCCCAGTACCAGCACCACAGCCCGGCACCAGCACCGCAGCCCGGCACCAGCACTGCAGCCTGGGCACCAGCACCACAGCCCGGCACCAGCACTGCAGCCTGGGCACCAGCACCACAGCCCAGGCACCAGCACCGCAGCCCAGTACCAGCACCACAGCCCGGCACCAGCACCGCAGCCCGGCACCAGCACTGCAGCCTGGGCACCAGCACCACAGCCCGGCACCAGCACTGCAGCCTGGGCACCAGCACTGCAGCCCAGTACCAGCACCGCAGCCCGGCATCAGCACCACAGCCTGGCACCAGCACCACAGCCCGGCACCAGCACCACAGCCTGGCACCAGCACCACAGCCTGGCACCAGCACCGCAGCCCGGCACCAGCACCGCAGCCTGGGCACCAGCACCGTGGGGTAAAGCTGCGTGCCATCACGAGTCCTGCCAGGGGACCATGGCGGCGGGTGCTACACCGTCCCTGTCCCCAAAGGTGTGAAGAGGCCAGGCCCAGCTCACCCACAAATCCAGACCCGAGTCCTTGAGGAGCTCCTGGCCCCAGGCAGGAGCATCCTCGGTGTATCCATCACCAGGTGTTTCATTACTGGCGTAAGCCCCAGCAGCGCTCGCCATGTGTCTGCGGCAGCAGGACTGGGGGTCCCACCCCATGGGGCACCCCGTCCCCGCACACCCACCAGCGGAGCGTGGGGCTTTGTCTCCCTCTAGTGCACATCGCTCCGGAGCAGCTCAGCAATGGGACACGATGGCCAGTGCACCCCTGGATGTGACCAGTGCCCCAGGGCCAAGGCTTGCCCACCGGCTGGCCACTGCACCCATGCTGGTTGCATCCCGCGGCACCAGCCGGCAACGCCACTTCCCCAGAGCGGCGCTTGCAGCAGCGTAACAGCAGCATTCATGGGCCACCCGGTGTGTCCCGCTGGTCCTGACGCAGGGCAATGCGTCCCAGCAGTGGCTGCCATCCTCTCAGGGCACAGCTTGGACACAGGACCCCAAGAAATCGCCCGCCTGAAGCAGCAGCTGGGGTTTGTTGCCTAGAGCGACGCAACCGGGAGAGTTTTATCATGTCCCCACGCACCTTCTGCATTGACTTTCCCAGTTTGTTCAGTTAAACAAATAATCTGGCGGGGTACAGGGTGACTTACTATCCCTGCATTGCAATATCTAATCCACTGATATATCTATTATTCATTTATTTTTCTATTATTCATTTATTCACTGGGAATTTAGAGGCAATCAAAAAGGCACTCTTGGTCATTTTGCTATAAAAGCATTTTTGATCCTCCTCTCTGCCAACGCAAACTTGTCTCTCTCGCTTAAAATACATTAATGACCCATTACAGGGATGGGATCTGATGCCCTGCTTATATATAGGAACGTCTTCGGAGATTTTGAAATTGATATAAATAAACAGGGGCTTGTTGTTAATGCGTTCATTAAGCAAGGGGTGGGCTGGGATGAGGAACACAATATTTTCCACTCCGAGCTCCCCGGGGGCTCTGCGATAGTAGATGTTAATGTCTAAACCCAAGCGACAAGCCAGGCTTTGCTGCCCTGACCAGATCAGTGCTGGGGAACACCACGATCCCTTCAAACCCCCAGGAATCACTCACCAGGTGCTGGGGTCCATATCCAGCATGCCTGGAGGATGAAGTGATCACCCAAGTGAGCAGGAAGGTCCAATCCTGCTGCTGTCCTGTCCATCTGGGACCGGCAGCCATGGTGGTGCTGCAGCTCAACTTTCAAGTGCATAATTACAATGACACAGGTAACTAGCAAGGGTTTCTCGCCAGAGAGTCCAAACTTTACTTACAAAAAAAAAAAAAAAAAAAAAAAGCCAAAATTCACAAGGTAACATTAACAACCACTGATGATCTAGCCAGTGTAGCTCTGCCCCAAGTGCTGAGCGCTGCTCCATGCTGGAACCCTGCCTGGTTGTACTGGGACCAGTACCTTATGGTGGGTTGTCTGCCAGGGCAGATGTGCCGGCTGGCACCGTCCCCGCCACAGGTAAGCAGGGGATCTCGCCATGGGGGAGCCTGTCTTCAGCACCTGGGGAAGCTGCAGCCACGTGGGAAGGTAGAGAAGCACCTTATGAAGAACCAGCCTCAATATTATTCTAATTACAGAGCGAAATTGTGTGCAACAGCATGAAGTACGAGTGCCAGCCTGTTTGTACCAGCTGAGAATCATCTTTATTCACCGGCACGGAGAGCAGGCAGAGCCCATCCTCTTCTGAAAGCCATGCACGGCCATGGCCACCGCTTTCTGCCCCCCCTTCAAGGATCACACATCCCTCCCGGGTCCACATCGTGCCCTTTTCCCAGGAGCTGGAGGCCCTTTTGGATAATTAGGGGTCGGATGTGAAATGGCATCACCTGCTGCTGCACGGATGCCCATCTGCAGAGGGCAGGGCTGGGTGCACATTGTCACCAGGTTTGGAGTCGTAGGGACTTGTAGGGGAAACATCAGCCAGGAAAAGCCAACGGCAATGGGAGAGTGAAGAGGAAGAACCAAACTAAACAAGGACTGTCTCTGCTTCTGTGCCACTGCTCCTATTGCCTGTCCCCAGCGGTGCAGGGTTCCTTCCCCAGGGCTGGGAGAAGTCACCAGGATCACCGAGCTGGACCAAAGGCTGCCCTCAGCCCTGGGAAACTATGGGAAAGCGCGTCAGTGCCCACCTGGCACCAACCCAGCCTTGCCACCACACTGCTCCTGGGAAGGGCTAGCCACAGCCATGGCCACTGAGCTGTCCCAAACCCCATGCCCCGTTTGCTGGAGCAGGGAAAGCACCGGCACGGGGACTGGGTCCCAGCAACCCTCACAGCCATGCGATGGCCCCTCACTTCTGTTTTCCTGTTCCCAGTAGTGGTCACCCCATGGGGTGGCTTCTCCCCACTTCCACCTTCACTCCTGGCCTGAGATGATGCCGGTCCCTGGCTCCACAGGTGCCATGACCTGATGGCTTCCCTGCTCCCAGCAGCTCCTTCCACACAGGCAAAGGGTGAGCGCCGATGGCAGGGCACCCTCTGCAAAGGGCTTGTCTCCTCCCTTTGCAGAGCTCCCTCCTCGGAGCTGGCCCTGAGCATCACCCAAGGCAGCTCAGCAGGGCAAGGGCACAACGGGGCCACTGCAAACCCAAAACCTGTCCTTGACTACCAGTGCGACTTCCCTCGGCTCCGCGGCTGAGCACACGGCGTAGAGGGTCACCATCACCCACTGCACAGCCATCCCTTGGGGCCGCGCTGTGAGATGAAGCCAGACGAGGTGGTTTGCCAGCATCCTACTTCTTCTTTAGTGTCTCAGCTCTTCTCCCACTTCCATAAGCAGCATCCTCTCTGCTCACAAGGAGAAGAGGCTCGGTGAGTGCCTCGACCCACCATCTGGTCCATCTTCTGGGAGAGCAGCAGGTCACATCTGAACATCCCTGTGTCTGGGAGGAGCCCCCCTCCCAGGAGGAAAAATAGAAGCAGGGAACAGGTTGAAAATGAGAGCTTGACCCAAGCCCCTGACATCAGCTGGAGGTTTTCCATCTCTTCCAAAGGGTGCCGGATCAGGTGTCCCCACGCCGTTGCCATCACCCGGTCACAAGCTCTGGCAGTACCAAGCCAGGGTGGAGCTGAGAGCAGCTGAGCACCATGCCGGGGGACAGCCCAGGTTGCGCACCCTCCTGTGAGCCCGCGGGATTTTGAGATTAAAAGAAGCAATAAAACCCCAAAGAGAGAAAAAGCGGCCGGGTGAGAGCCAGGACAGGCGGCTCCCTCTCATCCCAGCTATTAAACGGATGCAGAGCCCTTGCAAAGGGCAAGTCCCCCGTGGCACAAAGGGCCCAGTATGGATCAGGGACAGGGACAGCTTGATCCTGCAGGCTTCCCAGGGACACCGAGCTTTCCCCAGGTACTGCATGCTGACCCCAGCAAGCCCAAACCTGTTCTGCCCACAGCGCCGTGCCACGCTGCAGGCGATGCTGCTGCAGAGCATCCCAGGGGGCTACCCGCGGTGTAGCTGGCGGCACAACATCCCCACCAGCATTTCGATGGCAGCTCCCAGCAACTGCAAACCCCAAAACACCTGACGTCTTGTCTTTACTCTTTTCCATATAATCATTTATCACCCTCCTCTGAAGCCGATGAAGGGCACAAAGGCTACAGCAGCAAATCCCTGCAGCAGGCACAAAGCCTCTGGGCCACAGGCAGGGCCAGGCAGAAGATGTTAATTACAACATTAGTGAAACACATTTAAAACAAAATCACCACCAACAAAAAAACAGACCATCACCAAAACCCCTCAACCAAAAATGAAAACAAGCCCAAACCCCCACCAAACAAGTGGCACTGGCATTATGGAAAAAATAAAGTTATTACTGGCTGCAAACGTTCAGGCTCCTAAGCAAGGTCTTTCATAGGTAATTTCTGTTCTAATTAAAATCTCTGGGGTTAATGGATCTGAGTTTCAGGGGATAAAGAGCCGCATTGTTAACAGTCTGTGCTCCTGGCTGCGTCCATCCAGGCTGGGGCTGGACCGACCAGGAAATCTCTCCTTTCATCTGCCATTAGCATCAACCCAGCTGTTATACCCAGGAAATTAAAACTATTCACTGCAGTAAAGTTTTAACGTCCGTGGTTTTATTTGACATCCCATGACTTATGGGCTGGACTGGATCCCCCTGCTCTGATCTCTTGGATTTACGAGTCTGAAAAAAGCACCAAGCGATGGCCCCCGGCACTGAGCCACCAGGCAGGGAGTGACACGCGGCCCTGAGGTGCTCCATGGCTCCTGGCTCGGCAAACGTGGGGCCGGAGGCCGCTTGGTTTGCAGCTCAGCTGCTCGGTGCTGTCTCTGTCCTCAGGAAACCTCCCCGCTGCTGGCCACGCACCGGCTGGGGCGATGCTCGGCTGCAATCGTCTTTCACATCCATCAGCCCTTCTGTGCAGGGCAGCTGACTCAGAGCAGAGCATCGTGGGGACACATGGGAGAGGGGACAGGGATGCCTGGGGAGAAAGGATGGGGATGCCCTGGGGACAAGGGACAGGTTGGGGACAGCCCACTGCCAGAGAGAGGAAACCCCGTGATGGAGCTCATCCCTGTCTCCAACTGTCCCGTGTGTTTTGCAGCCTCCTGGTCACAGGTACCTCCCTGCAAATTTCCCTGCTGCTCCATCCATCAGCAATTTGCACATTTGGGAATAGAGGAAACAGGCAGGACCCTGCACCAGCCTCCACCGACCAGCGTTTTCACTGCCAGCAAATCAATACTGCATCCGAAACCTGGGGGAGGATTACACTCAGTACCCACTCTCCTCCCACAGGGACAAGGAGCTTCAAGCTGCCGGCGGGGAACATGCGGTTCGGGAGAGCCGGAGCAGCTGCTCGGTGCTGCTGGCCACGCTGTGAGAGCCGCTGCAACGGGAGGCTGGAGCTACTGCAGCAGCATCCTGGATTTCAGCAGGCAAAGAAATGCTTAACGGATGGATTTTGCATCCATCCTTGTGGCTCCTAGAATACCTTCATAAGCCACAATGTGCCCTTAATCCCACAACAAAATCAAGTCAAAGAGCAATTAATATTCTGATACCTGTGGCTAGCTGAAGTGATATAGAGCTGAAGATTTCTTTTTCCATTTCACTCCAACTGTGGTTTTGTTTTTTTCCAGCCATTCTCTGGTCAGTGGTTTTAGGGGCACCAAGGTTCACTTTTGTGGGTAACCTCCACTGTTAGCTGTTGATTTAATTAACTCAGGCTCCTCTGCCTTCTTGACCATACCAACCCCAGCAGGCTGGATTTCAAATACAAGTCCTGAGTATTTCTCAAGGCTTAAAAAAAAAAGCCCTGAGAAATTAAAAAAGGCGACTGAATGACTGGGCTCTGCAGTTCCAGGGTAGTAATGTTGGTTGCTTAGTCCTAAACCCAATTAGCAACAAGCATTTGTGACTTGTTTAGCTTAAACTTGAACCAAGAGTTAATGAAAATGTTCAGCAGCTAAAAGTCAAGGCACAACCACGGGGATGCTCGCGGCATCTCCTGAAGGCAGCACTGAAGGGCAGCTCCGGCTGCTGTGCAGAGACCTCTGATTACACTCCAAAAAAATAAATAAAATGAGGAAGATAAGAGTTTCTGGGCAGGTCAGGCAAAGAGACAACCCCAGAGCCTGGGGAGGGACCCGTATTGCCCCAGCACAGCCCCACATCTGCAGGTCCAAGCCCAGGTGAGGTCTGCAGGAGGAGAAGCTTCTGAGACCTCTGGGTTTGGAGCAATGGGATTTATTTTTTTTTTTATGTAGTTATTATAAAATTACTACAACAGTATTTATCAAAGTCACCAATCTGGATGCCAGTGAGAAACCTGGTCCCCAGCCTCCGGGGAGGGGTCAGCACCAAGAAACCACCAGCAAGACCCAGGGATGTCCTGCATCCCTTGCTGAGCCTCCCCGACCTTCGCCAGCAGCTGAAACCCCGGCTGAGCGATTGGCCCAGGCAGGTGCTGCCTTGTTTTTAGCAACCTTGTTGAAATTTAAATTGATTTGTTATTTATCCAACTGACAACAAAGAGAGAAAAAAAAAGTCCTAACTCTGTGCACGGGGGAGATTGGATTCCTGTATCACTGTCAGCTGCATTAACTTACTTCCTGGACCTAAATTCAATTAGGGCAGCATTCCCTAGCATTAATAAATCAATACCAATGCCATTTTGATATATTTTGAATGTCTTTCATTATATATTTCAGGGGGATTAGTGCTGAATTCGAAGTTAATGGGACGTGACAAGGCAAATCGAGTTGGGGAGGTAAAGCCTTCGAGCCGTTAGCTGTAATTGCTTTCTGTTGCAAAAGATTGTGGCGGTGAAACAAAGAGCTGCTCAACTTTTCTTGCCGGGGAGTGATCCCAGCCCGGGACTGTCTCTCCCTGCAAGGGGGAAGAGGAGTTAAACACCAGCAGAAAGTCCCTGGTGGGGTTTGTGCTGAGCGTTAGGGCTCATTTAATAACATGTATCATATAATAATGTGTATTGCATTAGGGGTACGGCATCGCATCCCTCCCGCAGCAGCTTTTGGGATGGATTTGCACCTCGTGCCTCTGCCTGGAGCTCCGGCTGCAGCACCCCCGGCTACGGCACCCTAGGCTGGGTTTTAATTGAGAGGGTTGTGGGCAAATCGAACTGGTTTCAAAGGCTCAGTTGAGAAGGGTGAGACAATGGTGCCGCAGTAAAGAACGTGTCCCCCAGCCCCTCTGAAGCAGTCCTTCAAAAATCAACATGAAAATCCAGCGCCCGGGCACGAGCCCAGCCCTTGGGTCTGTGCGTGCACCCCAGCCCACTCACCCCAGCATTTTTCATGGCAACAGGGCACTGAAAATGCACGTAGTGGCTACCACAGAGACTCGTTGTAAAGCAAAGCGGAGATTGTAGAGGCGATGGAAAAGCCTTTACCTGGGGCAGGGAGAGCTGACGGGCAGCAGGAAGAGCACAAGCAACAGGTAAGCACAGCGGCGCTGCTGGCGCGGCTAAAGACATAGCAGAGCATCCTTAAGCTTAAAGATAAAAGGCAAAAATCCAGCTCCTCAGCTGGGATTAACCTCACCGACTCCCGCAGACAACCTGGCCCTGGTTTTGGCAGCTCCGGGCAATAATCCCTCCGTAGCTGCTGCAGCGATGGTAAATACCCACATCTCCTTCTTGCTGCACATGAACCCACTGCCTCTCAAATTGATCAGGACAGTCCTGATTGCAGATTAAGTGACTGCCTATCAGTGACTTGAATCCTGTCCATCAATCACTCAGTTCAGTCCCTTGCAAAACATTAGTGAAGTAATTTCTCAGAGCGACTCTTTCAGACAATAAACCAGGCACCTTGCAAAATGGAGTTTGCGACTGTTAAAGGTCTTAAAAGCATTTGCCAATTATGAATGGCCTGAAGGGAGCCATTCTTGCTGTATCTGGGGATGAATAAAGATGGAAAATAATAGTATATCAATGGTATTGCAACTTTGCTGTATTAATCTTTTAAGAATTAAAGTTGCTTGGCCCTTCAAAACAGGAATGGCGCGGGATACCTCTGGATTTTGGTGCATCGAAAGTGGGAAAATGCGTAGTCTGAGACGACTTCTGACCTGTCCCCACTGAGATTGTTGCGGTTGTGTCCCTGAAAAGATGCTGCAGCTTGTACAGGGGACAGAGACATGCAGGGAAGGGCCCTGGCTCCTCCACCAAAAACTTCCCTAACTCAGACTTCAAAGCATCAGAAAAGCCCAGCGTTTCCTTTGCCAAGCAAGCAAGCCCCCAAGTTGCATTACCCTGTCCATAAAATCAAAATATGCTATTAAGAGAAATTAAGAGTCAGGATTGCCCTTTGAAACCAGGTGTTTCCACTTTCAGGGGCACCATAAGCTGCAAGAATAGGGGATTTATATAGATTTTCCATAGCTGACTTGGAAAATAAAATAAAAATGGAAGGAGCCCACTAAAGTGCAGTCCTGAGAAGGCAGGTACAGTCGCATCCTTTTGCAATTCATTAGACCCTTCATCCTCCGGAGGCAGGTGCTGATCTCCCCTGCGGGTCGGCCGAGGAAAGGAGGTATAAAAAAATGCCGTGTTGTTGATCAAAACCATTTAGCCCCAACAAAAACCAAGGAGCTCTTTTGCTAAGTGGGCTCCAAAGCCTCATAAAAAGGCACTGAAAGTGTAATGACCTTATAAACCTCAACCCCAAGTGCAGTTTGGCTTGGACTGTGTCATCCGAGGTGGTACCCGAAATGGCTTTACCCCTCAAAATCAGCAAATGCCACCCTCCAGGTGATGCAAAAACCCAGATCAGGCTTGACCTCAGCAGGGGATCCAGGTCCAGAGGCAGGATCCAGCCAGGGTGGTTTCCCAAATGCCTCTGACAGGGCTGGGCTGCCCCGAGGTGCTTTCGGCTGGTGGGGGCTGGCTTGGTGGAAAGCCGAATGGAGACGTTTTGGCCACATCTGCGGCTTGCCAAATTAAACAGGGCAGTTTCTGCCCACTTCTGAGCAACTGTAACGTGGGTTTATAACTCCTGCAGGGCGTGGAAAGTCAGCTATCGCAGGCTTTTATTTAACTTGGCCATGGAAACTAAAAATACCAAAATAGATGTTCAGTTAACAGAAGGATCAGTGAGGATTTTTCCACGTTGGTCACAGGCAGCACACCCTCCTGGACGGGCTCCACTTGTCAATTTGACGGTAGTAACTAAATCTAGACAACACGGATCCAAAACAAGATGCAGACGTTTCTAGCATGGCCCCCCCGGCTCCCCAGCAAGGAAAGCTGAGCAGGTGGCGGGTGACGTGCCACCCTCGCCCACCCTGCAAGGATTTATTCTCCCACTCCAGCCTTCAACTCTTTTTTTCAGGCTCCAAACCTTTCGCAGCCACGTACCAAGCAGCCCGCAGCACTCGCAGCCAGCGCTGCCTCTCTCCGTACAGCCCCGTCCTGGCTCTACCTGCCTCCCCCATCTTCGTGCCAGGTGAGACCCCAAAAGCCACCACCAGCTGGGCTGGTTTCCCCCGACTTCCTCATCCCACCCCAGTGTTTAACCCACTCCAGGGAGAAGAAGAAGAAGCATCAAGAATGGCTTTGCCCAGATGCATTGCACAACCTTTCAAAAAGCAGAAGCCTCACTTGCAAAGAAAACTGCTTTGAGCAGCCCAGACAAGCCCCAAACCTCTCTGCCCACAATCTTGAGCAATAATTTATCCCAGCCACGATGGGGATCTTCTCTCCCTACGCTGCAGCCAGCCGAGCACAGCCCGGCCCCGGGGATGGCTCCCGGTTTGCTGGTGCATCCCACTGCTACCGTCTTGTTAAGGAAGCCTTCATCCTGCAAACAGGGCGTGATGCTGCCGGCTTGCTCCTGACCCAGGGGAAGGGAGGAAGGGATACAAAATGGGGGTTGGAAATCTGGAAGAGCCCCACATCTGCCTTAGAGATGTTTGATTTTTCCTATTTTTCATCAATTAAACATGTAAAGTGAACAGCAAAGAGAGCCGGGGCTGCCAACACCCAGCACAAGTGCAAAAGCCCACGTAGGAATGTGAAAATTAGACAAGGTGTTTGATGACCTAAGGGGGGAGGGAAATAAAAATTATATACGTATATATATAAAAAAATACATATTTCAAACATTCCAGAAATAACACGGGCAGTTCCTGAATTACCACCGCGTTAATGGAGACTGCTCTGCTGGCAAGCCACCGAAATCTGCCGTAATCCCACAAAAATCAATGCAGCGAGAACGCTGCCAGCCTGCCATCACGGCCGCATCTCCTGGGACTCCCGAGCAGCGTTCCTTCGAGGATGCCGGTGCCGAGGGGGCTCTGCGTGCTCACCTCTCAGCCCACCCCTCCGGCCGCCACCACCAGCAGATGCTTAAAATCAAGCTAAGAGCGTTAACTGCATCAAGAACCATGGGATCCAGGACGGAATCCAGCAGGAAGAATCTGGCAACCTGCAATCCAACCGCTAACTCTCCCTTTTCTCCCAAAGAAAGCTCTTATTTCCCTCCCTGGAGAAATTTTGGAGCCTCCCTTTCAGCAGGGTTCGAGCCCGGCAGGACGACGGCAGGACTCATTTCACGGACAAGCCCATCTCCCTCTACTTCTTGCCTTTACTTCAGACATGACCTTTTGATTTCTCGGGTAGAGTGTAAATTACATGTCGCCAGCATAAAATATTAAATCCAATTTATATTTAATTATTGATGTTATTATGTATTCCATAGTAATGGCAGCAGGGAAAAAAAAAAAAATCCACCCCACCATTAAATAGCTTGGTTGCATTAGCAGCTTCTTGAGGTTAGATATCTTCCTCCGTTCCTTCTTAACAGTAAGATTGATGGGTATGGGGGATTTTGTAAATAGTCTTCCAGAAATATTTTATCTGATTATTGTACCTATAAAAGGGAGCGGGGAGGGGGAGAAAGGGCCTTTTTAAACCGCTACTAATTATTTGTTCAGCTAAAGGGCAAACAGCTCGGTGAGCTGCGTGCGTCTAATGCTCTCCAGCAACCCCGCTGGAGGTCGGCAGCTCCAATAGCCCCTGTAGGCAGAGACGAGGCCATGGAAACCAGCCTGGGTTTAAGAAAAAAAAGCCGGTGGAGAACCACAGTGGTTTTTTCCAGCTGAGATTTAACCAGTATGTTAAACTTGAGTTTGACGTTTTGACTAAAATATTAATCAATTCTGTTTTGACTTGATTAAGCCAATTTTCTCCCCATATATATATTTCATGCCAAAGCCACCCAAGGTGTGCATGGCTTCGTTGGGTTGGGTTTGCTGCTGTGGTCCTCACATGGGATGAAAGGGATTTATGGACATCCAGCACGGTCCAGGCTCCCAGCAGGGAAAAGCTCATCCCACCACCCCAAAGCGCCCCAAGGCTGAACCACCCCAATCACCTTCACCCCCCGCCACAGCAGCTTCACGTTCCCCATTACACAATAATAATTCAATTTATTTCTGCAGCGCCCGCGCCCCCCACCAGCGTCCTCAGCTCCCTGCTCAGCACAATAAAAACAACATTATCCCCCTCACTTTAAAATTCAAATCAATAGACCAAATGGAGAGAATCCGACTCAAGAAAACTAAAGAGAAGTAATTCATCTGGGGACTGACGGCAGGCCACTAAGTGCTCGAGTGTCACCGCGCTGGGTGACAACCTTTGGGACCGGCCAAGCTTGAAGGCAAGGGGGAAAGTTTCTCTAGCCCAAGTAAATCACGGAGCTGCTCCCTTAAAAGAGCCTCATTCAAACAGATAAGGGGGTTCCTTGATATTCAGCCCCTCCTCAGCTGGAGGTTTGGCAGAGCCAGGGATGCTGCTCCGCACAGCCCTGCACGCCGGCTACGGGTGCTGCTCTGACAGGAGCTGCTGGGCTGAACCTGGCATTTGGTGGCATCCCAGCACTCTGAGGTTCTCTCCATCTCCTGAGCTACTGTCTTAAAAGTCATCAGGCATGTTATGTCAGCATCACAAACTAAAATGCTCCCAGTTTTTGATGGAAAAGGCTTTTTTTTTTTTTTGCTTAGAAACACTCCTCATCAGCCTCATAAAGCAGCACAGAAACCTTCTCCACCCAGCCCAAAAGAAAACTTTTTTTCTTTCGGTTGGCTGAAGAGCTTTGCAGGTGCTTCCAGGGAGCCAAACATGAGGTTAGCTGCTGGCCACCCCCTCCAGCATTGTGCAGAGACCCCCGAAAGCTGCTGGAGCAGAGACCACAGAGAGGGACCCGATCCTTCCCCTGGTCCCAGCACCCAGCCCGGGCCAGGGCAGCCCAGACGTCACCTCTTGCCGCCATCCAGCCCTCGCTTTTCTCAGGGCTTCCACACACAGGGACCCCGAGTGTACCACCAGGTATTTCAGCATCACGAAAGCTCCAAGGAACAGCAACAGCTTTTCAAGACTCACGTGTGCCAAAGCAGCTCCCACGGTTTGCAGCACAGGAGCAGGTGAAAGCCCCTCCACCAGCTCCCTGGAGAGATGCTGGTGTGCAGCACAGCCAGGATCCTCAGCAGCCATCACCTCCCCTCCTTCCCTCCCACCGGCTGCAGCTGATTAATCCTTAATTGCCTCCACCCCGTCCCGCTGCAGCTGCCTTACAGGGCAGCTCAGGTGCCAGGCGTTGGACCCTGCCTCTTGTCACCCCCTAGACTGTGCCAGCTCCAAACTGCAGGTTGGTTTAGGCTTCATTTCTGAACACACAGGACCCCAGGGGGGGTGTAAGAAGGGGCCAGACTGCAGGACACTGCTGGCTTTACACCCTTCCTACCCTGCCGTGATGCATGAGAAAGGAAAATTTACCCCAAAGGAATCAAAGGCTTGAAGCTGCCTCGTGCAAGCCCAGGGATGTGGTGGCTCCTGGAGCACTGGAGCATCCACCCATGCCAGGTGGCTCTGCAGGGGCTGCAGGGTCCCAGTGCTGTGGTGGGGCTAGAACCAAGGGAGAAAACAAGAATGTTGCCTCTTTACATTTATTTAAATGCTCATAACTGGGCTTTTCCCAGGTTTTCATCAGCATGGAGCAGCTGGGAATTTCAGGGTTGTGTGTCCCAGCATCCAGATGCTCCCACCAGCGGCCCCTTCCCTTCAGCGGCTCCTTGTTTCGAACACAGGTTATCCCCCTCTCCCGGGGAGCCCAGCCGAGCCCCCCACCGGGGGATGCAGCTCTGCCTGCCCCGGGCCGAGCCGCCAGCGATGTGCCCGTCTGCGGGAAGGCGACCGATCAAGCATCGTCCTCCTGCCCTGCACCATCGGCAGGGCCTGCCCAGCTCCTTGCACAGCGCATCCTGGATCCAACCCCTTCGTGCTGCTCATCACAAGCATCCACTCGTTGTGCTTTTACTTTCCCCACCCACCCCCCCTTTTTTTTTTTTTTTTTTTGCTATTTTTTCTCCCCTTCGGGGCCCAGCAGCAGCAAATCCTCCACTACCCCATGACCCAGCCCCACTTTGGTACCTCCAGTGCCGAAACCCTCCTGTCCTGCTCGGCCAAGCGGTTGGTTATGTTATTAATTAAAACAAGCTGTCACACCCAGATTTATTTTCTTGGCCATATCTTTAGCAGTAAATGCCACTCAGAGAGCTCAGAAGATCATGTCAGATGGAATCAGCTTCTGAACAGGCTTGGTTTGTTCCTTGTCCCCCTCGATTCTGATCCATCCCTCTTTTCCATTCCCAGGAAGGAAGCAAGCGCTGTGCTCTGCCCGCACCGCTCCTGCTCCCACCACCACCCCTGCACCCTCAGCACCACGATGCCCCCCAGGCACCAGCCTGGGCACCATGTGCCTTTAATTACCACCACCCTGCTAACAAGCACGGGCTTTTTATCCTATTCAGTTACTCCCTGTGATGCCTAAACCAGTTCCAGTAGAGTTCTCTGCCCGGACCTCTGATCTGGCAGCATCGATTTCCTAATCGTGCTTGTCCATGTCCTAATTTCTATATTTACTTTAATGGACATTTATACATATAAATAACAGCACAGCCCATGATGTTTCTCAGAAATACTCGGAGACCCCCACAGCAAATGCCGCACACTGGCAACAGGGACCAGCACAGCCCCACGTTGGGGACCCGCAGGGATTTCTACACCTGAAAATATACAGCCTGGATTATTTTTTTCATTTCATTTTTTTCCTGAAGGCCCAAATCCAAGCTGCGTCCATACGTGTCACAGGCACACACAGACCAACCTCTGCTCACTTGTTGCCCAGGGACGGCCAGCCGCCTGCGGGGATGCAGGGGGGTGCCCACTGCCGATGGCACGGCGGAGCAGCAGGCACAAGCGCGGTAACAAATGCTGGCTGAACCGACTGACGCTTCCTGCCAAGAGGCCGTTTGTAAACAGCAAGTGAAATAACTGCCCCGGGGGGCTGAGCCCTCCCTGGCATCCCTGTCGTCCCCCTCCCCACCCCCGCATGGGCTCTCCCCACCCCAGGAACACAGGGGTCCAGGAGAGGTGGATGTGGACGCATGGCTCCTTCCAGGAGCATCCATCAACGAAGGGATCAAGCTCGGGGGGAGCAGCCAGGGAACTGCCACAGCTCCGAGGGGAGCAGAAGACAACCAGCCCTGCTTGGGCTCTGAAGGGAGGGAGCTGGCGAAGGAAACAGATGTAACGAGCAGAGCTAAACGCTCAGAAGGGACTCGTAGATCATGCTGGGGCTTGGCTCGGCCCTGCTGCAAGGGGCGAGTGCAGTCTGCATCCCGCTCGCTCCGTACAAACCCATCTGGGCTCCGGAGGCTTCCCGGGATGAAGATGTTTCCCCCTCTCCCGCCTCCTCAGCTAATTTTACTCTGTCTGGCCGGAGCTTGCAGCCCCTGGTTCTCGTTACGCCCCCCGCCGCGCACCAGCGCAGGCACGCAGCATTTTTGCAAAGTTACAGGGTAGCAGAAATATCCTTGTTTTGTTTTTCCTTTGGCCACTCTGTCGTGCTTCCAAAGTTGGGAAAAAATTACGAAGTAGCAAGAGGGGAAAAAAAAACCCAACCAACCCCAAACACAACCAATACAGATTAGACAAATGCATAAATAACCTCTGTTCTTTGGGGGTTGATCGTGCTCCAGAGCGGAAGAAGGGGGAGGACAGAAAGAGGGAAGAAATTAAAAATCTAAAAAATTGGAGTTTGTTTGTTAAAAAACCCTCCCAAATCCACACATGCAGTGACGCCAGCCCCAGCCAGCCCGTCGCGCTCCATCCCTGTGGAGACGACCTGTTGGCTGTGGCTCCCCATCACCAGCCCCAACCGGGGGTCCCTGCCCTGCAGCGGGGGCCTGCTTGGGGCGAAAACCCCCACATTTCCTTCTCCTTGCCATTCCTGGCAGATCCACCCCGGCACTCGCTTGGATGGGGCACGAGAGCACATCCCCAGCTCATGCCACTGCGCTGAGCCCTGGAGCGGGCAGCACAAGGGAGGGAGGTGGGGATGAGCTGAATGTGACTAAGGGCATCTGGGAGAGACGGGAAACATCCGTACGAGGGAGAGCAGCGAGGTCAAGGAAAAGGGAAGGCGCTGGCATGAGTCCGGCCCCGAAAGAAGGGCAAATGGCACTGGTCAGAATGGCTAAATACGTGCTTGGAGCAGTATTTAGCCCAATATACGGTGCAAGGGCGGGCGTGGCAGCAGCACCGAGTAGGACCAGGAGCTGGTACTGGCCCTGGGTAAGAGCGTGGGCTCTGTGGAGCTGCTGGGGCCACGGCAGCGCACATCTCTATGCAAACCATGTCCAAAAACCCTCGCCCCCAAGGCCCAAGCGGGACCCCGAAACCGAGCTGTAGCAGAGGTAACCAGGGGCAATGCTCCAGCCCTTGAGATCTTCACCGCAGCCTTTTCCCTAAAGGAGAAACGTATGGAACAGAGGGTCTAGAGCACAAACCACCACGTTTTCCCCCAAAACCTAAGCGCTGAAGCTGTCACACCCCTGGCTGCCGGGCGGACGGGTGCAAGGTGGGCGCCGGGAGGAAATCGTCCCAGCGGCGGGTGAGGAAGCTGCGGGGCTGGGGCTGGATCCGGCACACAGTCCTGGTTAACACATGTCGCAAAACTGAAAGCCAAATGCAGAAGGAAACAGAAGGTGACAGTAAAGATACCGTGACTAACGGGATCTTCCAGGGCCGGTTAGAGGAACTGGCTTTGCCTTGAGGTGGTCGGGGATGTGCTCGAGAGCTCTGCACGGCGCCGCGGATACCAGCGAAATGCCACCCAGGTGGTTACGAGAATGACAGATAAAGGCGGCCGAGCAGGAACAGATTTGCAGAAGTGACACCCGCTGGGGCTCAGCACCAGTTTTCAGCCAGGCCTGGTGGTTTCTCTGTTTACTCGCCCAGCAAACAGCTACACTCCAGCTCCCACACAGCCAGAGAACCCTTCCCAAATCCAGCCCTGGACTAGCACACACCGAGAGCGTCCTAACCCTGACCAAGGTTTCGAGGCAGAGCACGGGTGCATGGGATCAGCACGCCTCTGAGGTCTCCTGTTGCCAAAAAAACCCAGCAAACACCTTTCGGTTCTGCAGTTAGATGCCTTTTTCCTACACTTGAACACTCAAATGCTTTTGCATCAGCACGTTTTTTGCTTTGGTGCTTTTATCACCTTGCACAAAGGAGGAGGCAACCGCTCAAGGTGCCTCCCAAACAAGGGGGAAAGCGTTCGCACCCCCCAGCAGGGACCAGCATCACCAACCCTCCCAGCCCCTATGGGCATCCCTGGGTGAAGGATGCTCTGGGCGGCTCTTGTGGGAGCATCTCCCCCGGGGTGACTGCAGAGGACTGAGACGGGCCACGGCTCGGGGGGACTCACAGCCGGAGGGGAGCGGACCTGGCATCTCCCCACAGGACCCAGCGTACCCACGCACGAGCATCCACTCCTGGGTTTGATCCTCCACAAGAGCTGAGCAAACCCAGCTTGCTCACAGCCCCTCTCTGCTCCTTTCACCAAAGTTTCACCATATTAAGCAGCTGAACTGCATCATCCAAGGAGTGTCAAATTGGTTTTAAATGGTTCTAATTATAACCAGGAAGTTTTAAAGTGTGTGGGTGGAAAGGAATGCAGCAGATTAATTTAATAGCAGTTACCACGGCACAATAGTCCTTCAATTAAGAGTTCTTTCTGGCTGGGTTTTGGGTTTTTTTCTTTTCCCTGTTAATAATAAATGTCACAAATGAGAATAGACATATTACTTCATCAGATGCTTTGGCATATCTTGTCGCCGAAAGCCTTTTGTGCAGAAATAGTAGCTGAAAGGGTAATTTTATAGGGCTTAGCACTCACTTAACACTTTAGGGGCCAAAATCAGGCCACAGAAGAAACCCAATAAGCTGCACCTGTTTACATCCCAGCAGAATCCGACTCCACAACCACAAAAAAAACCAAAACAAAACTAAACAAAAATCCTTGTGTAGTAGCAGGGCTTCACTCTGGTGTGTCAGACACAAGCCTGGCTGGGGAGGATCCTGCTGCCAGTGGCTGGAAAGAGCAGGGGGCTGGGGAGCGTAGGGAGCTCTGCACCCCCAAAATGCTCCCACTCAGCTCCTTTTGGTTTTCCAGCCCTGTGAACCCAAATCCTGCGCCAGCTGTGGGGCGGCTTGGCAGGGCACGGAGGGAGCAGGACCCCGCTCCGGCTCCCCACGGTCAGGGAAGGGGCCGGCTTCTTCCCCTCTCCGGCTTTGAACAGCGTGAGGGTTCCTGAAATCCGGGTGTCGAGATGGGAAACGACACATTTCCTAGCACTGCTATGCAAAGAGAGTGGCCGTGTGCAGGACTCGGGGGTTGCAGGGCTTGGGGTGTCCCATGGGAACCAGCCTGCACCCCAGCTCCCTCCCAGTGCTGGGTAGCCAGCACGGCGTGCGACGATGCCCGTGAGCGATGCACCCCTGTGTACCGCATCACCCACCACTCCCTGCTCTGCCACCAGCAGTTGCGCATCTCACATCTCCCTGGAAAAGAGACACTGTGGCCCTGTTGCTCCTCTTTGAACCCCTCCCGTTAAAGCCAGCAAACCCCAACCCTTCCAACTGCTTCACACCTAAAATGCAGACTGCCCTTCCAGCATCTCTCCCCGAAGCCACGCAGTGTGCCAGAGCAAGCTCCCGCGCCCCCGGCCATCCTCCCCTGCTTTTGCAATCTGCTTTTTCCTCCCAGTCTTGGCTGTGGTTTCTCTTTGCAACTGGAAGTTTTCCCCAGATCTGGCTCCCAGTGCTGTGGAAGGGAACACACCGGCCCTGGCCCTGCCTGTAATAGCCTTTACCATTCTTTTTTGCTTCTTTGAAAGGTTTATTCTGGTGGGTAATGAGGGGAGAGACCACTGGGATGGGGGAAAACCACGGAGCAACCCAAGCAGGCAGTTAATGATGAAGGAGGATGCAGCGGCTGTGGCCAGGAGACAGAAATACTGGGATGAGCGACCAGAAGCATCTTTAAAAAGAAAACCTGTGGCCGGCAGGAGGGGAAGGGAGGCTGGGGGGTCAGAAGACACCCCGACAACTCTAGGCTGCCTGGGGTATGGGGCAGAGGGTGGGAGGGAGGGAGGCACAGCCCCTCTGCTGCTATGGATGCCCCACAGACCCCCAGCACCTCTGGGTTTGCACCCAGAGGCAGTGTACTGGGAGAACTGGGAGCCCTGCAGGGAGCTGGCCCCTTTTCCCCCCAGCACTGCTGAGGAACCACAGCTTGTGGGTGAGGTGCCTGCTGCTTACCAGCACCGGCTGTCCTTTAATATTTAATGATGGCTAAAGTGTGCTTCCCACGCAGGGGGGCTCGCCGCGGGGTTACAAGAACACGATGATCAGACTGGGAGAGCCCAACCTCTGCAGCGGCAAAAATGCAGGGGTGAGGGGACAGCAGAGCAGGGGTGAGAGGCATCCAAAATGTTTGATGGGGAACACACAGGACAGGGACACGTCCCCAGGAGCCACAGCAGCATCACCCTCACCCAGCACTGCCCCAGCCCCGCTCAGCGCTGGCCCTCCTGTGCTCGCCACTTGGTCATGGTGCCCGGCAAGCGCACAGAGGCTTCCCTGCCCACCACCAACTACTGGAAAACAGCAAAGATTGACTAATATTCCCCAAAATCCAGCTTTGTCTTTGTGATTTGTGTTTGCATTTGGCCGATGCAGTATTGAACAGATGCCTGGAGGGACTTTGGTACTTAAAAACAACACACAGGAGGTAAACAGGGAGATTTATTATTTTACTTTTGTGGTTTTCAGATAGTTTATGACACCGGGCTAATAACTCACAAACCAAAATCTTCATTGATCGGGGGAAATGTTACGTTATCCTCCCTCTGCGCCCGGAGAGGCTGCTCCCCTGCAGTCACCCCCTGCCCCGCTGCCCACTGGGGATGGGTCCATCCTGGCACATCCCTGGGGTTCAGCCGGTGGGATGGCCATGCCCGATCCCCGTGTCCCACAGCAGGGAGGGAAACAGCAGGATCCCGCAAAGTCCAGGGCAGCCTCTTGGGACCCCCGTGGTGTTGTGGACTCAATATTGCTCATGCTGGGACCGACAGCAGGAGTGTCCCCCACCATGCTGCCCAGCTCACAGCATCCCTCCCTCCAGCCTCCTTCTCCCTCCTAATTGCAACAGCGGGACCACAGGTCCCATCCTTCCCCTTTATTGACAGCTAATTAATTGCCACTTGTCACATTCCACCCCCAGGGAAGCGTCCACCCCCAGCGATCGATCCCTACTACTGCTGGGTTTTGGGAGCCTCGAAGGCATCCCCATCCCGCAGGGGCCGGTGGAGAACCAGCCCCGCACCTCCTGACATGGTGAGCACAGCGTGCGGCCCTGGGCGGTGGCACCGGGGTGGCTGTGCCGGCGGGTGATGCTCGAGGGTGGCACATCAGCCGGGTCACTTCCCAGCCAGATCCCAGCGAGGGGAGAAACACAGAGGCAAGTGCCCCGGGCCACTCTCCCGCTGTCTCGCACCAGTATATTTCTGTGATATATACTGTAAATCTGCTTCATTTGAAATTCACGGTTAATGACTGAGGTGCTCTCATCCAGGAAACTCCGCGAGGTTCCGGCTTTTAAGGGAAAAGATGCAACCAGGCAGGAGTTGACAAGCGCTGCGGAGAGCTGCCCCGCTCTCCAGGCACTTAAGAAGTCTCCAAAAGAAACATCAACCTCCCTGGGAAGGCTGTGATTTATCAGTCCTTAGGGCTGCAACTCCCAAACCATCCCACACTACATCCCGCAGCCCATTGTCCCCAATTCAAGCTATGATCCCGGACTGGTGGGTTGTAACGTGGACAGGGACAGCTTGGGCAAAACTTGCCCACAGCCCCTCATTCGGCTGGCACCGGGGACACCCAGCGGGACCCTCCATGTGGTCCCGGGAGGAAAACGGGGTGGATTTTCCATTTCGCCCACACGCTCGCTGCTAGCATTAGAGGCAAACCATTGCCATCATTTGAACTATATGATCAGGAGCCTAATTCAATACAATCAGGCTCATTGTTTGAGGGTTGAGCATTTAGCTTGAAACCCTAAGCCAGCCCTGCAGTAATTTGGCTGGGGAGGAATTGATTTTGACCATCAGCACTTTCTCATTTTCAATAGAGTACGAACGTAACCAGGTTAATTTCTGTTAAGCACATTACCCAGGTACTTTTTGCTCTCCAGCCCAATGATTATGTGTCTGATCTGAAAGATTATAATTGCAACCCAACAGGACACAAACAGTAGTCTGTGATTGAAAGGAACCGGACTGTAAGAAAACCAGCTTCTATTCTTACCTAAAAACCAAACAATCTTCATGTTCCCCCTCTCTCCAAATTTCTCCATGGTCAATGACTACAGGCAATAAAGCAGTATGTTAGACCTGTTCCATAAAGTAAATATGCTGTGATGAATCTTATCTTCCAAAGCACATCACCCATCTCGCTAGATTAATGCAGTTATTGCAAGTTTGATGTGGTCCTGTCCAAGTTTTAGGTCCACTTTTCCTTTTCTTTACTCAAACCAGCACTTCTGTTTGCTCCGGGCTGCCCAGCATGGTCAATCCCAGCACCCTGCCGGTCCCAGCCCTGAGGGTCCCAACCACAGCGGCATCCCCGGCGCTGCCTCTTTCCCTGTCCCCTGTTTCCACCCCGGTGACAAAGGAGATGTGGCCATGTGTCTGAGATTCCCAGATGTCAGCACGCTACTGGGATGGCCACCCGGCAAACCAACCTGTACATGCCACCCATGCTCACCCCTGTAGTTTCCCCCAAAATCAGAGGTGGGGAAGCGTCCCCACGCCGCTGCCTGGCTGATGGTGTCCATCCCCCCGCCACCACCACCCATCCCAAGGGCTGGGACCGGGATGAGCGCAGGCTTGCCTTGTCTCCAGCCCTGCCTGTACATTATTTCTCCTGATCATCATAACTTTCTTCCGCTTCTAAAGCACCTTTCATCACGAAACAGGATGGAGCGCGGCAGCTGTTGAACAGCATGGAGCTGCGCTGCACAGGCAGGGACGGGCAGGAAGTGGAAGCGGCTCCTGCAGCTGCTGGGACCGCGCAGGAGAGCTGTACTCACGCCACCGCATGCTGGGGCCTTATCACATCCCCCAGCACGCTCACGGCTCCCTTCTGACACGCAAGAGGCCCATGTGGCAGGTTGCACGTGATGGCACCGATGTGACACGTGGCGGCTGGGGAGGGGTGAGTTCCCTTGGGGGACCGAGGGGAGAAGAGCTGTCCTCGGGCGCAGCCCAGCATCGCGCCTGCCCGCTCCAGCAGCACCTACACCCGGCGCAGGGACCCGCGGCGCTGCAGGTCCAAGTTGTGGCATTGCACACCCAAGCCGTGGCATTGCACGTCCAAACAACGGCATTGCACACCAAACCACAGCACTGCACCCACAGCATTGCACACCCAAACCACAGCACTGCACACCCAAACCACAGCACTGCACACCCAAACAATGGCACTGCACACCCAAACCACAGCACTGCACACCAAACCACAGCATTGCACACCCAAACCACAGCATTGCACACCCAAACAATGGCACTGCACACCCAAACCACAGCACTGCACACCCAAACCACAGCATTGCACACCCAAACAATGGCACTGCACACCCAGACCACAGCACTGCACACCCAAACCACAGCATTGCACACCCAAACCACAGCATTGCACACCCAAACAATGGCATTGTACACCCAAACCACAGCACTGCACACCCAAACCACAGCACTGCACACCCAAACCACAGCATTGCACACCCAAACAATGGCACTGCACACCCAAACCACAGCACTGCACACCCAAACCACAGCATTGCACACCCAAACAATGGCATTGCACACCAAACCACAGCATTGCACACCCAAACCACAGCATTGCACACCCAAACAATGGCATTGTACACCCAAACCACAGCACTGCACACCCAAACCACAGCACTGCACACCCAAGCCATGGCATTGCACACCCAAACCATGGCTCTGCAGACCCAAACCATGGCACTGCACACTCAAACCATGGCATTGCACATCCAACGATGGCACTGCACACCCAAACCATGGCACTGCACACCCAAGCCACAGCATTGCACACCCAAATGATGGCACTGCACATTCGAACTGCAGCACTGCACATCCAGACCATGGCCTTGAACACCCAAACCACAGCACTGCACACCCAAACCACAGCACTGCACACCCAAACCACAGCATTGCACACCCAAACAATGGCACTGCACACCCAAACCACAGCACTGCACACCAAACCACAGCATTGCACACCCAAACCACAGCATTGCACACCCAAACAATGGCACTGCACACCCAAACCACAGCACTGCACACCAAACCACAGCATTGCACACCCAAACCACAGCATTGCACACCCAAACAATGGCACTGCACACCCAAACCACAGCACTGCACACCAAACCACAGCATTGCACACCCAAACCACAGCATTGCACACCCAAACAATGGCATTGTACACCCAAACCACAGCACTGCACACCCAAACCACAGCACTGCACACCCAAACAATGGCACTGCACACCCAAACCACAGCACTGCACACCCAAACCACAGCATTGCACACCCAAACAATGGCATTGCACACCAAACCACAGCATTGCACACCCAAACCACAGCATTGCACACCCAAACCACAGCATTGCACACCCAAACAATGGCATTGTACACCCAAACCACAGCACTGCACACCCAAGCCACAGCATTGCACACCCAAGGCATGATACTGCCCGTTCAAATCACAGCACTGCACGCCCACACCATGGCATTGCACATCCAATGATGGCATTGCACATCCAAACCATGGCACTGCACATTCAAACTGAAGCATTGCACATCCAAACAACGGCTTTGCACACCCAAACCACAGCACTGCACATTCAAACCATAGCATTGCACACACAAGCCATGGCATTGCACATCCAAACCATGGTATTGCACACCCAAACCATGGCTCTACAGACCCAAACCACAGCATTGCACACCCAAACCATGGCACTGCATGTTCATACCACAGCATCACACACTCAAGCCATGGTATTGCACACCCAAACCACGGTACTACACACCCAAACCACAGCATGCACATCCAAACCACGGCATTGCACACGCAAGGCATGGCACTACGTGTTCAAAGCACCGCGCTGCACACCCAAGCCACGGCATTGCACACCCAAACCACAGCACTGCACACCCACACTTTGGTGTCGCAGGTCCAGCCCCAGCACTGCACGCCCAGCTCAGGCTGCTGCTGCCCCCAAGCCAGGCGCTTCAGTGGATCAGCCCCAGCGGGTGGAAGATGGAGGCCACAGAGCAGAGGCAGCGAGGGTGGATGTTTAGAGAAGACACACTGATGGATGCCCCAGCTCAGGGCAAAGGACCAGCCATCCCAGTGTCCCGGCTGTTGTGTTTAAGCGCTACCCATGCAGAACAAGCTGGGCACGCTGCAGCACCTTGCTTCAGCTCCAGCTGGGGTTGTCCTCCCTACTGACCCTCCCTCATGGGTGGGAAATATCCCCAGGGCTGAGGCTCGCTACCTGTGGGGGCTTGGCTCACGTCCTGGGGAGCATGCTGTGGCCTCTGTCACGCTGGAGCCACAATTATTTTTCTGAGAAATGACACAAACCCCTCCCTTCCTTGCTGCCCCGACTGTCTGAGCAGCCCAAGGAGCTTCACACTGCAGGGACACCCAGCTGCCATCACAGGGGCACTCAGCCGTGCGTCCTGCAGACCCCTGGATAAAATCATCACCTTTGCTGCGGTGGATGGGAGATAACCGGAGCTGTTCCCCCACCACTCCTCGACCAGGATCTTCCCCTTTGAAAAGGACAAATATAACTGAGATGAGTCAGTTCCTCCAAGCTCCCAACCCCTGTACAATATGTAACTGGAATTTTTCATTTCGGCACTGCAGGGGAGGCATAACTGGAGAAGACAATGGAGTCAGCTACGACCCAAAAAAGCAGTGCCAATTCTGTGTGCATGAGAAATAAAAACATTTTTTAATCTAAAAATAAATTAACTGTAAGTGACAGCAAGAGCAGATCTGCATGTACTCACTGTCAGCCCGCGCAGGACCAGTCCCTGCTCCTTGGCACAAAGTGGGTTTGGGAGATTTCCGTGCTCTTTCAGGCCAGGTTGGGATTCACAGTTGTACCACTGAGCTGGGGAGACCCTCAGCACCTGCACCAGGAACGGGCTTCCTGAGCTGGCATCGGACCCAGAAGCAAATCCACAGAAGCCAGGGAAACCTCTCGGGTTTATTTTCTAACTGCATTACGGCAGTGAGGAGGGAAAAGAGGCTCCACCAAGCTCAGGGCTTGGCTGGGCCAAGGCTCTGCACAAACCCATAAAAACCATCCAGCTTCCCGTGATTAAACAAAAGGGTAGTGAGTATGCAAGCGGCTGATGGCCCCACTCTGCAGCTGAGCTGTGGCCACCACCATGTCCTGGAGCAGAGCAGATATGTGGGGCAACCTCTGCCCAGAGCCCACCCTCCTTCCCTCCACTTGCCCCTCTGCTTGCTCCTAACTCGTCTGTGGAGGAGACCAGGAGTGACTGAGCGCTCAAGCACTCAAGTGTCACAGGAGATTGTCTGGAGGCTCCAGAAAATAAAAAGCTGGTCGAAGGACCGCAGGCAGGAGCTGCAGAGGGGCGCAGCTGATGCAGCGTTTCAGGCATCTGAGAGCCAGGCTGGCATCCCTGTCTGCTCCCGGAACTTCTCTGATCCCAAGTGTGGTGACCAGCTCCCACATGAGGGACATGGAGACAGCCCCTGAAGCAAAGCACTATCTTAGGGCACACGAGCAGGGCTGCATCCTGCTACTCTTCTTTACAAGCACCAAGACTTTAGGATTGCTGCTGCAGTGGCAGCAAGATGTTTCTCAGCTTTCCTTTGCTCCTGTCACGCACTGATCACCTTTGCTAACAAACATTTCCATGGGGCCACCTACGCAGACGGTGGGACACCCCTTACTGCAAAGGGCTCAGAGCCAGTGAGGACAGGACCTAAGGGACAACCTCGTGGCAGAGGGGCCAGTAGCTCCACATGGAGCAGAGATATTGATAAAGCAGCAGCCCAGGCACGAAACTCAGATTTTGACAGCGCACTGCACAACACCACCAACCACTGCGTTTTTCAGAACCCCCCCTCTCCCAGCACCCATGGTCCCTGTCCCCAGTGTGGTGGCAGCCCACTCCATGTGCATGGAAATCCGACAACTCCCAGCCAAGCAGCGAGTTTGTGGAGGAGGCAGGTGAGGGGAGATACCCAAAACCCAAACCATGTCAGGACAATCCTCTCCTTTTTCTTAAGATACTGTCAACAGAGCTATGTAAAAGCCTTCTGCCTCCCATTCTTTGCCCCAGTCTGCTCTGTTTGACAGCACTGGCTTCACTAGGTTGGGTTTCTGGATTTTTTTCCCTCTGACTTGACTCCTTGCTGGGTAACACTGTATTTGATATTTTTAATCACTCAGCATGCATCAGAGTTTGGCAGCAGAAGAAAGTGGAGTTAAAAGAGAACAGAGATAGTTCCCGTTTGCCAGGGCTGCCTGCCATTGCCACAACCCCTCATCGCTTGTGCTGCGTTTCCCTCTGCTGGAAAGTCACGAGCCGCAGCTGACAAGATCGATTTAATAAACTTATTGTCGGCTGGCAGTTAGTAACCTTACAGGGTTTGGATCATTCCTTCAGAGGAAAACAAAATTTCTGAACCCTTCTACCGTTACTGTATAAAGACATTAGAAATGCATACGCATGGATGCATTTGTACGTGCGTGTCAGTGTTGTTGATAAACCCTTACAATAAATCTACATTTGGCTTTGTAAGTCTGGAAGATCCAGGCCACGGCAGCAATATGGTGGAAATTTTTACTTTCTTTGCTCAGTGGTTGAAGCAAAACTTTCCCTTTTCTGTAAGAACTGCAGCTTTCTCCCTGAGCAAACCTGTTGCAGGTACCCCGAGTGGCGCTGGCAGGGCCGAGCGGGCAGGCAGCGCAGGCAGGGATGCCGTGGCTGGATTCCCACCCTACTCCAGGCCCGGGCGGCGCAGGCAGGGATGCCGTGGCTGGATTCCCACCCTACTCCAGGCCCGGGCGGCGCAGGCAGGGATGCCGTGGCTGGATTCCCACCCTACTCCAGGCCCGGGCGGCGCAGGCAGGGATGCCGTGGCTGGATTCCCACCCTACTCCAGGCCCGGGCGGCGCAGGCAGGGATGCTGTGGCTGGATTCCCACCCTACTCCAGGCCCTACCCTGGATCCCGCTGGTGCTTCCAGGTGAGCCCCGGCACAGCAGAGCTCAGCTGGTTCAGCTGCTTTCTTGCTTTGCCTGTAGAGTGCGCATCACCCCATCGATTCCTCAGAAGGAGAAAAAAAGGTTGATTAACAGTGTTTATTAAAGCATGGAGGCACTTCCAGCCCGCAGGAGGCTGCCGGCCCGGCCATTGGCATCCGGAATACCGGGGTAATGTAAAGACTGCTTTCCAAAGGGCTCCAAGATGCAGCGACAAGGCTTTAAATCTGCCTCCATAGGTTAAAAACCAGGAGAGTCAGTGTTTTTCATCTTCTAATCCTTGGCAGAGAGGAATGCGGCCCGCAAAGCCCGGTGCGGAAGGCCGGGCCCGGCCGCCTCAGCGCGGCCCTTAGTGACGGCGCGCCGGGTTCCCTTCCGGCCCAGACCCGTTGACGAGGGCGGCCATCGCCCCGGCGGGAGCGCAGCCCCGGGCCTCTGCGGCTCCCAGGGGGCACAAAGCCCGGCGAAGCGCTGAGCGGCCCGGCTCGATGGGAGGCGAGCCCTTCGGCACGCTGCCGGCCCTGCGGGAGGCCCGCGGCCCGTGGCAGCCCCAGGCGCTGTGCGTGCCCCAGGCGCTGTGCGTGCCCCAGGCGGTGCGGGGAAGGCGGCGGCAAGGGGCAGCGGCTCCTCCCGCCCGCAAGGTGGCGCCCAAGCGCGGCGGCCGCTCCCCGGCAGGAGGCGAGTGCGGCCCCAAGCGGAAGCGTCTCTCGCCCGTGATGGCGGCGGCGGCGGCGCTGGGCGGGTTGGAGGCCCCCGCGCCCGAGGGCGAGGTGAGACGGCGGCGAGGGAGGGGGAGGGAGGGAGGGGGGGAGGGGGGGGGCGGCCTGACTCCTGTCCGGGGACCGGTGGCTGAGTGTGGGTTGTTTCAGGGCTCCTCGGGCTCGGAGGACGAGGCGAGGCCCACAACAGCGGCGGCGGCGGCGGCAGCGGCGGCAGAGCAGAAGCGGGAGGAGCGGCTGCGCAAGTTCCGCGAGCTCCACATGATGCGGGTGCGGGAGCGGGGCCGGGATCAGGACCGGGAGTGGAGCCGGTTCCTGCCTGCGGTGCCGCAGGTCCCGGGGAGGCAGAGCCGAAGGGGCGGCTGGGGTGGCCCGGCCCGGGCGGCGCTCCCGGGGGGAGGTTGTGGCGCCGGTTTGCTGCTCCCGGCGCATAAGCGCACCCTGCCCGGCCCCGGCCCCGTCCGGCATGAACGGGCCCTGGTTGCTTCACCCCTTCGCCAAATGCAGCGTTTTGCCTGGCCTGGCCCCCTCTGGGACCGGCCCCCCGGGGCTCCCCTGTCCGTGCGGGGGTTGCCAGGGGGTCCCGTGTCCGTACCGGGGGTGCCAGGGGGTCCCTGTCCGTGCGGGGGTTGCCAGGGGGGTTCCCTGTCCGTGCCGGGGGTGCCAGGGATAACGAACCGTTCATTCCCAGAACGAGGCCCGCAAGCGGAATCACCAGGAAGTGGTGGAAGAAGATAAAAGACTGAAATTGCCAGCAAACTGGGAAGCCAAAAGAGCCCGGCTGGAGTGGGAGCTGAAGGTGGAGGAGAAGAAGAAGGTAACCAGACTGTTACAGCTCCCTGCACTGACACCGAGCCCCCCTCACAGTGGCTGGACAGGCTTGGGAGCTTATATGGGTGTTATCCCCCCAAAAAATCCATTTCTTAGACTTGTGATTATCTAAATGACTGTCCTATGCTGGAGGTTGACTGGACCGATCTAGGTAGGTTAAGTTTGATGCTTGGCCGTTATCGTTAAAACTGAACCGTTTTTTGTGCTGGGTTAGGAATGTGCAGCGAGAGGAGAAGACTATGAGCGAGTGAAACTGCTCGAGATCAGCGCTGAGGATGCCGAGAGGTGGGAAAGGAAGAAGAAAAGGAAGAATCCAGATCTAGGATTTTCAGGTAATGGCTTACCTATGGAATGGTCTGTGTTCATAGTGACAACCTTTGTTAGTCTTTAGCTGCAAACCGAACTATGAAATAAAAACCTTCACCTTGACACCAATTTATTTTCTTCCCAAGATTACGCAGCTGCTCAGCTGCGCCAGTACCAGAGGTTAACCCGGCAGATCAAACCTGACCTGGAGCAGTACGAGAAGCTCAAAGAGCAGTAGTAAGTAATTTATTTCAGTCATCCGGTGCAATCTGTGGTATTTCTAAGTTAATTAGCAAACACTGAAGACTTAACTAATCGTTTCAGCACGTGTATATTCTCACATATACTGTAACATTAAGTCTTTAAGATAATCATAAAACGCATGGCCTGGTACATCTACTCAGCAACCCCTGCTTCAGCAGTTGTGAGCAGTAGTGGTGTCATCAGTGGGAAGAAATACTTTGTCAATTAGATTATACTTAAATGCATGAGTAGATTACTCGTTTCTCTGAGCGGGTTTGGGGGGGTTTTAAGCAGCCTGGCATGATTTAAGAACAGACTGACTCGGATGAGAACTCACAAAGTTTGCATTCAGATGGATTTAGCATTTCAGTGGGTTTCTGGATCTTTTGTAGACACGTGCTAGTGTCAAAATAACAAAAAGAGGTTGAGTTTAGTATCAGCATGTTCTCACCTGAACCTTGGATTCCCACAGTTCAGTATGAGTTAAGTGCCTTGAAGGGTTACGTTAAAAATCAGACAGAAGCAGTGAGCTCTCAAAGTGATCAATACAGCTGTGTAAAGTGCCGCCCCTCTCTCTTGTCCAGTGGTGAAGCACTTTATCCCACATCTGACAGTCTCCTCCACGGAACTCATGTGCCGTCTAAGGAAGGCATCGATAGAATGGTGGCAGATCTTGAAAAACAGTAAGTAAATTCCAAGATGTGTGACACAGCAGCTTTGTGTAATCAAATCCACAGGATTCACCCCCAGCTCTTCAAACACTGCCCTTTGTCTTACAGAATCGAAAAGCGTGAAAAATACAGTCGACGACGTCCCTACAATGACGATGCAGACATCGACTACATTAACGAGAGGAACGCCAAGTTCAACAAGAAGGCAGAGAGGTTCTATGGGAAGTACACGGCCGAGATTAAACAGAACTTGGAGAGAGGAACAGCCGTGTGAACCCATGCCTCAGGCAGAGCACATACAACTTAACATTGCTTGGGGGATGCAGTATCAAAAAACCCACTTTGTAGTCCTTATTAAGCCATTTTTAAAACTAGTAAGTATATTTAATGTAACACAAGTAGTTTGCATAACAACTTCAGCTGTATACAGCTTTTACTTGCTCTAACCACCTTTTCATCTGCAATTTCATGTTCTCAATAAAGTTCTCTGTTTAGAATAAACCTTGTCTTCATTCTGCAGTAGCTCAAAGTCCCCAGGAACACTTTTTTTAGTGAGAAGCAGCACGTGGCCTTTGTGAAGCAGCAGCTGGCTGTGCCCGAGGTGGGAGGTCAGCACGGAGCAGTGTGTGCACAGCACAGCCACCCCGTTACCGGCAGCAGAACGGCCCATCCTTCCTTACCAAGAGGGCAAGGGACTCTCAAGCAACCAACTTGCTGCAGAACTCCTTTAATTCTTACATGCATTTGCCAGCCTCATCTTAGCAATTTCATAATTTTAAGTTTCCAGACTGGAGCAGTGAAATTCCATTTTAATAGCTATTTCTAGGAAAAAAATCCTTTAAGCGATTGCTCCAAACGCATGCAGCAGCCCCTTTACATGCCTGCATGTTTTTCTCCATAGACCAGAGGTCACAGGCAAGGCACAGAGCCCAGTACGCTGGGCCACTAAATTCGGGTGCTCTGAAGCTACCAGCATCGTAACTTGTGTGCTGATGTCACATGAAGCCTCTGCCCATGTCACAACTGGCTTCCTGCCTTACACAGCCAGCCTGGGCAGGAACCGTTCCAGTGTAAGGGCCCACTTTCAGAAAGACATAAAAATTACCTTCTGTTGCACTTGGTGGTAACCACGTGGTAAGTGAAAGCTACGCCTGGACACAAGCACACTGGGGACAGTCCGTACTGAGCACAGATCCAACACTCGACACGTTGAGAAGCCAGTGCAAAAACTAAACTTTATTCACTTAGAGTAAACAGTTACACAATGTAAATCAAGAGTTCAAAATAACAGCTACCGAAACTATTGTTTAGAAAAAGTTACCCACCTGTAAGTTCTAGTCCTTTAAAGCAATACAAAATATTTACAAATATACACAAGATTCCCACCTGTGGCTTCTGGATCATTGTGCTCTATATCTGAAAGAGAAACCTAAGATTCCAGAATTAAGATCTCAAAATAAATACTCGGTATGAACAAGTTTTTAACCTGATAAGAAAATTTTGTATCACTACTGAAGTGTGCATAATGCTGCAGTCAAAGACAGTGAGAAAGACAGGCTAGCGTGCCCGGAACAGTGCACTTTTAGGTGAGAAGTTTAGAAATGTTTTCTTCTCTTCCTTCTTGACAGGAACCCACTGCCCATAGGGACTTCCCTTTCTGTCATCTTCTCTGCCTGGAGAAATGGCTGGTTCTTTAACATGGCTCACTGGTTTCTGTAGTACTGGCTTTGCCATTGTATTCTGGAAAAAGAAATTTCCTTTAAAAATCCCAGAACAAGGAGGAGTGTACTAAAATCTGTCAACTTCAAGAGGTTTATCTGTACTGGTAAAACATGTTTTCTTTCCAGTTCATGGGAGACTTGATGCCTACTGAGTATCAACTAATAGACACAAGATTTGGGGAAGTTGCTTTTTCCTTAGTCTGCGTTACTAAAACGTGTAACTTAAGTTCTGGTGTAAACTAGTTCTGCATGAGTCTGTAGCACAGTGCAGATGTTCAACATTATTAGGTGCTGAAAGGTCAACATTTTAAACACACTACAGCAGTGTGTTTACAGTGCTCTATCTAACCCCTCCAGGAAAGTCATTACAAAATCATTTAAGATCTTTATTTTGGCAACCAATGCTGGGAAAAGGCTAACACAGGAAGGATGAAGCACTGAACTTCCATCTTGGGAAAATCACACTTACATTAGGACTGAAAGAAATGCTTCTCGGTATGGTTGCTCTCTCCATTCCACTCTTGGTCATGTCTTCTGCTAGTCTTCGGGGTTGCTAGAGAAGAGCATGCACAGCTTAAGTGGGAGGATAGATCATTCCATGCAAGTTAAGGCAGTTACTAGAGAGTATGATCTTTCTAGTAGAGTTGTTTCAGAAATTTACATCAAAAGTAGCTGGTAAGCTACTAAATACGCAATCCGATCGATGTTGAACTCAATTCAAAAAGCATTCAGTATTTTTACTAATGGCATCGACCAATTCACATGTGACCTGACACCCATGCCCCAGTTACAGTTTTAAAAAGGATTTAAATGATTCAAAGCATGGAGTGCCATACAGCACAGTCGTGGCAGAGCAAGCTGCATTAAGTTCTGCATATCCATCCTGCAGAGCCTGGGATAACAACAACAAACTTATCTGCAAGTGATGCAGGCCTCTTCTTCTGTACTCTCTCAACATCTGGAATATATTGCATATATTATGAAAGGGATGCCTGTACCATTTGTCTAAAACCCTTAGTTAAATTTACTTCCATTTGAAATAGCAGTATGCAACTGGTACAAGTTATTGCAGTTTTGTACTAACCATGAATCAGATTAACGCACTGTAACAACACAGCCAAACTAAAATTCAGGTTTAAGCTGCTCAGGTTTCTCCCTCCCTTAAAATTCACAGCAGCTACAGCCCACAAGTCCCTTAATTACCAACAGATTTTCTTCATCATGTCTGGAACCATAGTCATGATTTCTATAAGACAGAAATAAAGTATGTAAAATGCATTGTGTGCTTGGGTATGTAATTTCTGGGAAACAGTTTGTTGCACATGAAAAGCTTTTAACAGTTAAAAAGGGAAAAAAAAAATTTAACCTTTAAGAAAAACTCCACACTAAGTCTGGTAAGAAGACTCCTTGTTTTAGGTCAGAAACACATGAACTAGTGTAATTAATGGCCAATATCCTATTAGAAGAACAACTCAAAAAAACAAACTACATTCACCTCTCCTTTCCAACCTGTCAGGACTGGAAAGCCTGCACGTACTCAGTGGATTAACCACTTCTTAAAAAGAGTTGATAGTATTTTCAGCTTATTGCAAAGTCTACAGTGGTTTCTAGAGCAGATTCAGCGTTCTGGTAAATCTGCAGGTTTTGTTCAAGGGTTTGCATTCATAACCACAAACCCAACAGTTAAAAGCTATAACACATCCATGCAGATGACAAGTTTTAAGAAGTGTTTACCTTTTCATTGAGAATACTCCTGTTCATACTTACCTCAGCTGACTCTCCAGGGTCTTCATGATCTTGTTTTTCATTTTTTATCTCTTTGGTAGGAGAAACAATCCTCAAGCTTGCTGGCAAGACTATGTTATCAGTTCCCAGAGCTTTTGCAGCATTAGCTTTCGCAATTTCCAGGAGTTCCCTCTTGTCTGCAGAGGGGAGGAAAAAAAAAAGCATCTTCTGTTTAAATCAGTATGTGCCTACTCATACAAGCCTAAAAACTGCAGGTTTACTATCACTACACCTACATAAGCATCAGCTGTGATGAAATTTCCTAACAACTTGGGAGATTCAGCTTCAGTTGAAACACAAAGAATATGCTCTGAACTATTTTTTTTAGACAGATAACCACACAGATATTTTGTTCCACATCACCATTACCAGTTATGCTTTATAAAGCAAGTAAACAGATGAGAATCTGACAGGTTAAATTGTATGTTCTGAGGTTCTCACACAAGAGTCAAGAAAGTACCTTTTTCACTCAAATGGAGAGGTGACCTACTCCGAGATCTTGTTCTTGACCTGCTTCTCCAGCTCCTGTAAGCTTCAAGATATATTGTTCGCCCAAACCCGTAGTATCTTCGGCCTCTTGATCGTGATCTGCTTCTCGAATAGGACCTTCTGTAATACGATCTTCCACGGGACCACGACCTACTGCGTGATCTATATCTTGGAGGAGAGCGGCGGTACCACCTGTAGTGCCTGGCATGGTGCCTTCCTCGGTACCTCATAGAGCCGCGTGATCTCGACCAGCTTCTGGAATATGAACGTGAGTATCTTCTGTACCTTCGGGAACCACTTCTTCTAGCCCATGACCTTGATCTGGATCTGGACCGGCTCCAGCTCCTTGAGGAAGCTGAAGAGGAACTACTTGAACTGGACCGTGAACTGCAAGAGGATCTGCTAGATGACCTTGTCGATGACCTGTCACAGCTCCTCTTGGATCTCAGAGACGACTCTCTTTTCTTTGGTGAGCTGAGGGTTAAGTCATCCATGCAGCCTGTCATGTCATCAGTTTTCCTAACCACCGTTTTCTGCACGCCAGTACTTTCAGAAGCTGGTTCCGTTTTTATTGTTGTTCTGCAACACCCGGTCTCTGTTCCTGTTGTGGGTGGGGAGGAGGAAGTTCATCATTTATATGCATCAAGTCATTTATACAGCAACAACATACATTGTGACACGCAGGCAAAAAGGTCAAGGATAATTAAACACACCAACAATTGTCATCCAGTTTATCAGCATTTTTTGCGCGTGACAGTTAAGTTTCCTCATTTCCTCTCCTGTAGCCAGTCTTCTATAGGAGATTTAAAAAACGCTTCACTTTAAACCATGGGTAGTTCTGTGCAGAGTTTTGAAGAGAGGTTTGTTTGTGATACCCTTCATTTGCTAGGTGAGCACACACCTTTTGTAAAAGGCGTATAAGACAGTATCTTTCCTCCTCCGGACAGAATTTTCAAGGAATTTTATCTTCCATCTATTCTAAATGCAGCCTGTTGCATCTACAATGCAATGTAACCATTTGCCTTCCAGACCAGTATAAATTTGACAGTTTTCGTCTGCAGTTGTACGTAAGTTTTTTCCCCCCAACAGGGAGGAAAAAGAAAAAAATAGTACCTTCGAGGTACAAAGCAGCCACTTCCAAATCTCGAGTGTATCACATTACAAAACTATCTGCACAACGCTGCACACCTCCCAGCAGCGCATAGAGCAAGCTGCTATTAAAAACATTCTACGTAGCCACTGAAAAACACAGCTAATGGATTCACTGGACGTGACCTGTACAGAATCTAAGACTTGTTAAGGTTATATATTAATAAATAA
Organism: Falco cherrug; assembly: GCF_023634085.1. Lineage (NCBI taxonomy): Eukaryota > Metazoa > Chordata > Aves > Falconiformes > Falconidae > Falco > Falco cherrug. The sequence continues at coordinate 116,633,969 of NC_073699.1, read as the reverse complement.
AATGGCTGTCCCCCTAGCGGCAGCCATTTTATAATTACAAAGGTTACTGTAATCTAGGGCGTAATTATCTGATCATCAGGACTTAAACCCTGCGCTACGTCACCACTTTACAGTTTAAGGAAGCTTGCTCTGTCACAAAATGTGTATTTAGCGTTCACTGTAAACCTAAGTTACCAAATCATTCTTAATGCCTTACTGAAATCTGTAACTAGGTCCCACAGACGTTTGCAACAAGCATTCCCCTTACTGAAGGGAAAGTTTCACCGCTTCACCTCCACAAGGGCCAAGGTCACGCAGAGGGCACAGGTAAAACAAGACAATGTGGCCTCCAACACCCCCAACAGGTTTCCAAGCCCGGGAATACCTGGCACCCCAGCGCACCCTCACACCCCCGGCCGACCCACCGGGCCGGCACCGGCCGTCAGAGGCGGTTTGCGGGCACTTACCGCTGGGAGCCGCCGGGCACCCCCGGTGCTGGTTGCCGTGAGGCGTCTGCGCGCTTCTGTAATAAAAAAAAAAACCAGCGTGAATAATGTGTCCCCTCAGCGCGGCCAGCGGAACCTGCCCCCCTCCCAGCACCCCGAATAACCGCCAGCTCACCGGCCGCAGCCCGCCGGGCTCCCCCCGCACGGGTCCTGCTCCAGCGGCGACGCCTGAGGAGACAGCCCCGCTTCGTGAGTCACCCCCATAGCGAGCGGCCAGACCCCTCCGCAACCGCGATACAGCCACAACAAGACGCAGCCCTGACAGAACCACCGCCCGCTCCCGCCACCCAGCAGCGACTGAGAGCGGCCGAGAAACTTCCAGAAACGTAACCACCCCCCCGCCCCCCACCCCCCGGTTACGCAACGGGCTCAGGGCGCACGCGCAGCGCCTCAGCCCCCGCCCCGCCCGCCCCCCTCCCCAGCGCTGCGGCGCATGCGCACCACGAGCCGCACGGAGCGGGGGGGAGGGGGTGCGCACCCGGCGCGCCTGCGCGGGCGGCCGCGCGGTCTCGTGACTGCGCCGGGGGGCGGCGCATGCGCGGTGCGCGGCTGGCGGCGGGGCGGGGGGGCCGGTGCGCGCGCCGGGAGCCGCCGGTTGTTCGCCGCCCTGAGGTAAGCGCGGAGGCGGTGTGGGGAGCCGGCCCCGGGCGCGGCGGGACGCTTGGCCGCCGCCTTCTCCTCTTTCGGAGTGGTCGCGGCCCCGCTGGATACCCCCGGCCTGGGGTGCGGGAGGGCGGTGGGGCCCCGTCCGAGGGCTGGGCGGCGGTGCCTCCGCCTCCGCTCTGAGGCTGCCGCTTCTCCAGCGATTTGGTGGTGGGTGCTGCTGGCCACGCTGTCAGCTGCTCCCTTCCCTAGGGAAGGGGCCTTGGCTGTGGGATTTTCAGGTGGCGTTGAGCAGTTCTGACCTGCTTTGCGAACTGCGCGTTGTTGCGTGCCAGCTCTTGATGTGTGATGAGTTTCCCCTTCGAAATAAACGTCTCTTTTTCTTCTGTAGTTCTTCAGAGCCCAGAAAAAATGTCAGGTTTTCTTGAGAGCTTGAGGTGCTCGGAGTGTGTTGACTGGGGAGAGAAAAGAAACACGATCGCTTCTGTTGCTGCAGGAGTGCTGGTGCGTACGGCTTCTCTTACATTGCTTTTGGGCTTTTTTAGATGTTGTCAGCTGTCGATGAGCTAAAAATTATTAGCTGTTTGAAGGTAAAAGGAAGAACAGGGATACGTTATCCTTGTGTGTAGCAGCAGGGTTAAGGATGAAATGTGTTCTGGGTGTTTGCATCTGTGTATTCCTTAAGTTTTGTAGCTCCAACCCATGTAATAACTGTTGGAGCAGGTAAATCTCTGGCTTTGCATTTAACCTCATTCCTAAGTTGATAGCAAAGTTAGGTATGCTATCAGTTGACACTGGGCTGGAGACTGTAAGAATGATTTTATAAATATTTTTTTCTAGAGCAGTCTTATACGTTGTTAAAAGCCCGTATTTTAAGCTATTGTGCTCTTTTTTTTCCTTTCTAATAGTTTTTTACAGGTTGGTGGATAATCATAGATGCAGCTGTGAAGTACCCTAAAGTGGAAGACTTCAACCATTCATACCATGCTTGTGGGGTTATAGCCACTATTGCATTCCTAATGTAAGTGTAATTTCTTGATCAGAGCTGCATACCCCTAGAACTTATTTTGCGCAATTAATAAAAGAACGTATAGTCTTTAAGTGGAGAGGTAACCAAGAATAACAAATCAAGCTACTATCAGAGTATCTCTAATATTTGTCTTACACTTACTGATACAGTAAGGAACCTTTTTAAAAAATCAAGCGTGTTGTAGAAGTCCAAGTCTTATTAGCCTCTGGAGAAATGCTTTTTTAAGTTTTAGTCTTGTCCCTTTTTAAAAAAAAAATACCAAAAAATACAACATCATCCTTTTTAGGTAGGTTTTTGAGAAGTCTCATATTCTTCCTGTTGTTTTATAAACATTTACTTCTGGCTTTACCTGTGTTTACCCAGTTTTATCCTGGTTTGCTTGTACAGGATCAACGCGGTGTCTAATGGACAGGTACGGGGTGACAGTTATAGTGAAGGCTGTCTGGGACAAACAGGTACGGTGCTCTACGCTGTTGTGTAGCAATAGATCTGTGAAGCCATTCAGTCTTGGAAGAGGGGTAGGAGCTGTACCAGCGCACGCGTTGCGTGTCTGCATGTAGCTCTGTGTGTCATGGAAGGTGCTCTGAAACAAAAGCATGCTGAAAGTCACAAGCATCCGTACTGGGGCAGAGGCACAGAACATCCATGTGTCTTTTTTAAGGTGCTCGGATCTGGCTGTTCATTGGGTTTATGATGGCTTTTGGATCTCTGATTGCTTCCATGTGGATCCTTTTTGGAGGCTATGTTGTTAAAGGTAAGATACAGTGTAGAATGTGACCTGATTCATTTTTGGAAGTTCTAAGTATTTTAAATTACTAGTGAATTTTAGAACTTATTTTTAGATCATTTCTAGGCAGGCCCAGTTTTAACATTTTCATTGCATGTGCACCACTATTCTATACTATCTGCTATTACGTGGACTGATTTTACCTACTACTAAGTCACAACTAGCCTTGCTACAAACACCGGTCTTGGTCAACTGGGAACCGTACTGATATAATTAAACTGCTGCAGTTACATGGGAATAACTCCCTGGGTGAACACTAATTCCCAGAACAAAAATTACTGATTTTGTGCAAATTACTCCCAAAGCCTGTACGCCAAATTAGCAAAAAGGAAAAAAATAAATTTAAATTAAGACTTCAACACGTACCATGGTAACAGTTTTGAGAAAGACATGAAAAATGCAGTGTATTATCTTTGTTTTTCAAAAGGAAGTTAGGTCGCTTAAGTAAATGTAAAAATATTACTTGTACCTGGAGCTGAAGTGAATTTCAGACTAGTCAGGCCACACCGGTAGTTTTGTTTAATTTACATTCTCATCAGCTTTGGCCTTACTCAATTCACAGGGAATTTTCAAGGAAACCTGGGTGTGTTAGTTGCATTGCAGTGCTAATGCGCAAATATCCGTACGTAAATTAAACCGCCCACAGCAGGGGGGCTGGAACTGGATGATCTTTAAGGGCCCTTCTGACCCAGACTATACTGTGATCTTTGATAACATGGTGCGGTTTAGTGCTTCTGAAATGTTGGAGATGGGCTATGCTTGAAAATTACTTCAAAAAAATTTATGGCGATTTTTTTTCTTTTGTTAGAAAAACCAATAGTATACCCAGGAATAGCTGTGTTTTTCCAGAATGCGTTCATCTTTTTTGGGTAAGGCTATCTTCCTTTGTTCATTTCTTATCTGAAACTTGCTGTAATCTGCTTTGGTTTTTTTTCTTAATGCCTGTTTTATAATTAGACATGTGTGAATAAACTGCTAGTAAAGGCAGTAGATCTCGGGGATCTGTCTGCATAGGTTTTGTTGCAGGACCAGGAACTGGCTACAGACACTACAGCTCGCTCCCTGAAATCATGTATTGAAACTACTGGGCATTTGATTTGCTCCATGATGTACTCATGTCCCTTTATTCTGTTTTAAACAGAGGACTGGTCTTCAAATTTGGTCGCACGGAAGATTTGTGGCAATGAACACGCCTGTGGAAGTGCGTTGGCCATCCTGGTTTTTTTAACTGCACGCTCCCAGAATTTTGTAAAACCATTTTGTAAACGGTGACCTTCAATTATGTCTAAAGCTAAACCAAGGAAACCTAAATCACAGCACTAGAAATTCTGGTTCTTCTATGTTCGGGTTTTTTTTTTTAAACTCTTGTATGTTGATTTAAATGTTGTAATGTTTTTGACAAATGTAAAATTGCTACAGCAATGGAAGTCACTTTTATGATACCATGTTTGCTACAGGTAAATAGTATAGTGGAAAATGGATGTATTTAACCAGCTGTTTCTATGACATTATTTACAAACCTTACAAGACTTACTAAAAATGCTCTAAAACAACTTTTTAACATATATTTATTAAATACTTCCTGTATCTGGACAATATAACCATTTCTTCAATTTAAAATTTACTGGTGTGTGGCTTTTCTTGCATAATATGGAACTATGCTGCTTTGAGATTTATTTTTTTTTTGCTCCTCTCCCTGAATATTTAATTTATCCTATGGCGATAATGAAGGAGTCTCTGGTGAGTAACAACGTACTGTTGCTGTGGATAGTGCAGAGGCACGAGTACAAATGACGTAGTGGCTCTAGATGGAAGTAGCTCGTCCACAAAGCTTGCTGTCAACTATTGTCTAACTCCTGTTAAAAAAAAAAAAAAAAAAAAGGAAGAGTGCTTTTCAGATCAGACTTCTCTCTTTGCCGAAGAGTACTCCTCAGACCAGGCACGGTCACTTCCAGGGAGAATTTTGATCCTGTATTTGCCCCTTCCTCTGCATTCACCTGGGCTAGTTGCTCAAGAAATCAGTGATGAGAGAGATGGGGCGGGGGGAAGGGAGGGAGTAAAATACGATTCCTTAAAAGCAGTCCTGCTAGAAAGCAGCCATTTCTGTTGCAGAAGTTGTGTTTGGGTGGTTGCTGGGAAGTTAAGGAGCACAAACTGAGCCTGGATTACACCGCTACACAGGTCGCAGCGTGTTAATGGTGAGGTAAGGTAACTGCGGAGGTGTGTGTCCAGGCTGAGCGTCACCGCCAGCCCGTGGGAGCCGTGGGCAGCTGATAGATCAGGCAGATCACCGGCTGGTTTGTGTCTGGGAATCAGAACAACTGTCCGTTCCCCTGCAAGTCATTTTTGGTTACATGAAACGTGTCTCACACTTCTTGAACTGTTCTAACTTTGCTGAATCCCTAACGAATGAACGGCGGTCAGCATGCCTTGCTGCAGTGAGTGGCAGGGAACTCACGCCTTGTCTTCAACACCGTGTTTTTCCTCATTATTTTTAAGCCAAGTGTGCTGAATAAATAAAAACAATCAAATTTTGACTTTTTTATTAGGTAAGCATTTTGGAAAGAGATTTTTTATGTCAACTATTTTCAAACAAAGAAACACAGAGGACCACAATCCGTTTAGAAACAAGGGTTCGCTTGCCGATTGGGCCCTAGCTCATGCACCAAAGGCACTGCTCATCTCTGAGTAAAACATTTCCATGTACAACACTTAGAAACTGGGTCTTAGCACCGGCATGGAGCAGCACCGAGGTCCCTCCTTCACCTCTGGCCGACCGCACCGTAGGGGCAGCCAGAGCCTTTTGGGCAGCTGACCCACGGCAGCGCAACCCAGCACTGCACGGACAGGCTGCTCTGAGGTCTGCTGCCAAATCTTAAATACGAGTAAATGTTGATTTCAGGGGCGCTGTCGGCAAGAAAAACAATTTTAACTTCTTGCCATTTGAACTTCCAAATTGCCAGCCTGAGCCAAGTAATTACAGATTTTTCTTTACGCAGTCAGATAACTCTTAAGTTCAGCCTGGCAAGATGCAGAATTCTGGCCCTGATCCAGCTCACTCATCAAATTCTTGCTTAACAAGGCCCTCAACAGAATTAATTCAGCTTAAAAACAACTACTTGAATGCTTCACAAGATAAGAAGTATGTACTCCTTGAAAAATTAATACTTTACATATTTTGGCTTTTAAACTTGGAAGCTAAAAATAGTTAAAAGTTCCCAAGCATTTCGATCAATAAGCCATTACAGCAGTGATGCAGCCAGCTTTTTTTTACATATCCTACAAAAATATACTTAAGGTAAGATAAACAAAGCAGAAAAACTAAATCCATGGTAAAGGTGTATCTGTAAATTTACACCCTGTATTTTTCAAGAAGAACTGGAATAGTTTATTATTCATTTTTTGTGTGTCCATTGGAATGGCTTTTTTGAGCCTGAGAATTGATGCTTAAGTGCTCTCTCTCTACCCATCACAGCTATTCATTTCCTCTAGTGACAAACAGGAAAATCTTAATCTGGGTCAAATCTGTCACCTGGGTTCCTCTGTTCAAAATCCGACAGCCAAATGGGGAAACTGTGAAAACAAACATTCTTGTATCAGAACATTTTATGCAGCAAATCATCATGCAAAAAAAAAAGGCAATGGAAAGCCTTATTAGAAGCTTCTTTGCATCCGTTTCTTTTTTCTGTAGTTCAGAGCATCACATAGAGCACCTAAAGGTGCCCAAGGCCTGTGTTTGTGCATTGGACTGAATAGCCACTCTGCACCCACGAAGGCCAGGAGGCTTGGTCTGTTTTCATCAAAAGCACCCTTCAGTCCGTTCACTGGCTTCTAAAAATCCCCCTCAGGCGCTGCTCAAGCCTCCTCAGGGGCTGTGTACGCAGCACGGTGGCCAGGGCTGTCAGTCCCAGAGGATTTTGGAACCCCTGAGGTGATGTGCTACAACACGATCGTCTCAGACTTCGCCCTGTGCCCACCAACGGCTCTGCCAATCCTTGCTAAAGATTAGGATTTATCACTGATTTATAACGTTCAGGCTGTGAATCAGCTGCGGGAACAGTTCATCCATTTCAAACACGCCATCCAAAATGTAGAGTGAAATAGAATGAGCTCCCTTTGGTTTTTTAATTCAAATACCTACAGTTCTTCATGCAGGTCGAGAAGGTGCTACGTACACTCCCACACATGTAATTTTACGTTGAAACTTACCTCCCAATAAAACTGGTCATCAAAGTACTTTGATACAGGGATGGTCTTAAACAGTTTGAGGCTTAAGATTGATCCTGTTTGTAAAAAGACATATATCCAACATAAATACAGACATCAGGGGAAAGGTAAGGTTGTGTGTAACTGGAGGTTTCTTAGTAACACGCACCCAAATGTAACAGATTAAAATACAAATTCAGAACTAAATGCTTCAGCAGAGCCCCTTGACTCAAGCTGACCTTAAATACAAAGCGAGAAGCTTGCCAGGATCAAGGCTTGTGTTATTAAAAATTAATTACTCTAGGTAAAAATGCATTAAACAGCCTGCCAGATTCTAAAAATACATCCAAAACTATTAACTTCTGGCATGAAAAATGCTTGTGTATTTAAAGCAATCGGGCTTATCAGCACGGTTAGTTTGGGATTTCAGATGGATACACCTAGATTTTTAAACAACTGGTTAAACGCTTTATGAATCTTTTAGCTGAATCTTTTTTAAAAACCTGCTTGATTAGCTCAACTTCTTAATTACGCTTAGGGTAATGCAAAGCTTTCAGATCAATTAAAGCACCAAAAAAAAAAAAAATCATTTTAGAGTGTATCGCACAGCAATTTTCATTTGCCATTTTTCTTTTATTCAAGACAAAATTAACTACAGAAAACCAGCATCTGCCATAAACCAGAACGTCACATGGGAAACACATGAGCCCTGACGATCCCAACCCACAGCGATCAAAGGCCCGAGGCTGAGGCCAGCGAGCTACTGTTGTTAGTGAAACAGATTCATACCAACTGGCCTAAAAAGCGACAAGCTTTAGATAGTGTTTTTCTGTCACTAAGACGAGACCCAAATGTAAAAATATTTTCATCCTCACACATCTCCTGTCTGAAATTTGAAGGCAGCCGTTAAACATCTGTTAAACTTCACCAATGAAAGAATGGTGCTACTAGGTTATTCATGTTGAATACATCTCTTCTTCAAAACAGGCTTTGAAGAGTTCCTGGCACTCATGTTTCCCATGGCTGCTTCTACGAATAATTTACCCATAGAAACACACTTCAGAGCCCCAGTTAAACCAGCTTCTTTCTGCCAAGGGCTGCACTGACACGCTACCAGGTGCCATAAGGTGACATCCCCCTTGTCCCCAGGAAAAGAGGAAGATAGCACTGAAACATGGTTTTCAATACCGACCTGTAATAAAACCCGCGATCAAGGCAACACTGATGGTCAGGCAGAAGGCAGCAATGTGCACCACAACAGCATAACCCAGTCTGAAAAGCAAAACAAGTGTTTAACCTTTTACAGTTGCTGATTTTAGCATTAAGACTGTGAATGTATCTGTATTTACATAGCATTTTACATCAAAAGCTGTCATAAAAATTCTGTTATTCTCAAATCTCGCTGCAGCTGCAGTTAGATGTTTTAAGAGATCCTTATCAGAATCCTAATACAGACATCACAGGACATATTTTGCCCTTAGAAACCATCATTGTGGTACTAAAACTTAATTATGTGTCTGTTTCAGTAAGAACATGATGAGAAGTGTAAGGCCCTTAATGCTGTACTGTGATTCATTCCTCTGTAAACTGAAAAAATAAGAGAACTTCCTCTATCACACAACACTGCTGTATTTAATATGAAACAAAAAGGGAGACAGAAAGCAGGACCAAAACCTAATATTAAAGTTTTGATCCAAAGTCTGCTCAACTATGAGAGTCTGGTTTAGTGACTCTTGGACATCAGAGATTATTTAGGTGATCTGGTATAAAATGATTTATCTGTGATGATGTTCAGGTTTTCTGCATGTATGAGGACTTTTCTCAGAGCACACTACAATAATGATTAGCTAAACTACTTAAGAGCAAGAATTTATGTACCTTGGTGAATTAGTCCCATTGTTTACTATGAAGAGAACTTCCTGGACAAAAGCTCCAAGCACACTAGGCAAACCAAAAGTGAAATGAACTCCAGAGGCATCATGAATCTTGAAAGCAGGATTCAAGCATCTCTGGGAAGAAGGAAAGGTTTAATTGATACACAGAAACGCCAGTTGATAACAGCGTACTGTCTATGGCAGACCTAGAAAATGAACTTCAGTCTTGCAAGCTGCAATCCTGCACTCTGCTTTAATCTCTTTGAAAGAGAAGTTTCGCTTGAGGTATCCTACATTGGAAAAGAGGTTTATATAGCTTATACAAAAACAATTTCAGGTTGCGAGTACTACCTGTAAACAGTAAGATCCCAATACGGTTATCACACTGGCAAGCTGACCCAAAATCATGGCAATCCAAGGATACTCGATACTCTGTGCTGTATAAGCAACAGCGACCCCGCCAGCTAGCACTGCACTGCGGATATGAGTCTGTAAAATAACACAACAAAAACCTGGAGTGAGAATTCATTCATCACTTATAGCAGCCAAATATCACAGACTGCTATTCTCGTGCAAGTGTGATCTCTGCAGAGCAAATCTGGGCCTCTGAATACTGTGATTTACAATCTGAGAACATAATTTCTAAGTTACAGCTTCAGCATTCTGCTTGGGAGGCTAATGATGGCCGTCAGGCTGAAAACCTGGACTTGTTTTTACTTAACAGCTATTATACTTTCAGTGTATTACTGACAGTAACAAGAAAATACCTTCTCCACGCAGTCATTTTCCCTCATGTCTTACCATTCTGAATCTCCCATCCTTTGTGGTCAGAGCAGATAACGCAAAGGCAGTTACAGTACTCGCTGCCAGGGCGAAGTAGGTGTTGCAGATTGCTCTCTCGTTGTGGTTCACAACTAGTATGGAATTGAAGCTTGGCCAGAACACCCAAAGAAAGAGAGTCCCTTGGAGACAAAGACAAGCAACTATCATTACTGGCTCTAAAACACCGTGAATCCATCACCGGCTGTCTCAGGCAGGCTCCCACCCACATTTTGCATTCACTATCGTTCCCACGCTGTAAACAGCTCACATGGTACAAGTCACTAAAGAAACCCAAAGTGCACTTTGGAATGTCTTTTACCTTGGCTGCCAGCATGACTGGTACTGATTGTCTGTCCTCCTGGCAGCGTTTGGAGAGACAAATAGGATGGGCTGGATCATAAGAAAGGAATCCTCTCTACCTCTGCAAGGGTTACTCCAGAGGAGGGCTCAAGGCCTGAGCTGAGGTGATCGTGCTTCACCAACTCAGCTCTACACAGCTTAACTTTCTTGTTATTTGTAAAAGAGTTATCCACCAAAAAGTGACTCTCTCGCATACGGGTCCAAAAGAACAATTCCCTTTCCTCCTGTAAGGTCACTGCACAGTGTCCCACTCACGGCCACACAGCCTTCACCACCAACAGGAATGAAAACAGATTCTTCTGCTTCTGTGACCTAACTGTCGGCGTTTAGGAATCTCAGACTCCACAAAACAAGTTCACTGCTTAGCAGGATAAATCTTTTTGTATGTGCATATGGGTACGCGTGCACAGATCAACTTCCAGCCAGCAGAGGGAAGTAGGTGGCCTCATGCTCAGTCAAGTTGGACCACACATGCCCATCTGTGCCGCTGGCCCCTGAGCTGTGCATAGCTCTAACTGCACAGACGACGCGAACAAGCAGAAGTTCATTTTGCCTTGTCCAGTCATTATTTTCGCTGCCCAGCCAGCTTCCATAGCTAATCTTCTGTTCTCCATGCCACAGAGATACCAGACCCTTGTGTAATTCACCTGACAGTAAAATTTGTAGTGTTCTAGTTCAAGTCAAGTCTAGTTCAAGTGACACAGCCATTGTCACTATAAAGCACAATGGTTAAATCCAGCTTCTAGAAACCCTGACAGCTATTGATTTTGTACAAGCTTATCTTGGCTCCTTGCAATCCAATTTCCATTGCTAATTTTCACCCTTTCAGTGCGCTAGGGTGGTGATAACCACGCTTCTCAGACAGGAGAGGCCATTTTGGCAATTCAAAACCTACGGCAGCAGTGAGGACTGGTGGAATGAGCTGTACTATGACAATCTTATTCCACTGACTAGGTAGCTAGTCAGTCATTAAAAAGAAAATTCTACTAATTCCACTGAAGCGTTCTTATGAGTATTTGCTCAGCTACAGAAATAAAACAGTCACAATGTGAGTCCAAATATGGGTGAAGACCTCAGCACCCTTCACACAACCCTCAGAAGCAGGATACAAAAAGGGACTACAAGGAATCTGCCTGTTCAGTTGCTCCTTTCTACCCACACTACCTCAGGAACTGTTAAAGATGTGGCAATATAATCAACTCCAAATTGCAAGCACTTGGTTATAGCAAGCTGCACTGAAATTATAATGAAGGCGTAAAAGTGTCTCTATGACTTAGATTAAAATATGGATCTCCTTGAATTCTCCAGCAAAGCAAGAACTCCAAGAACTCAAAAGAGCAGCATTTAAACATCTCTTTCCTTCAACTGGGCAAAGACTGTCCAAGAATTAGACTCTGTAGGCCTCTGCAGAAAGATCTTAGTTCAGACAGTGGCCGTTACGTAACAGGAGCCATGATAACAAAGAAACCAACCTGCTTCTTTAGGAAAATGGACAGAACTCCTATACATTCAGCCTATCATCACTCGGTTCCTTTCTTGCATGCCTGTCTGTACCATATTCCCCACCCTTCATCAGGCTTTTATCTTTTCATTTACGTTACTAGGCAGGGACTGCCTCTTTATATCTCTGTACAGCACCTTGCAAAACAAAACTGAGCCTTGGCCCCAGCTGGGAACTGTAAGCTCTACTGCAATACCAGTAACGACTTGGTGCAGAGGTCCCCTACCATCATGCCTACAGAAACCCAAAGGGGACAACTTAGCTGAGAGAGGGAACGGTTAACCGGGCATAGCCTTTATGCTGAGACTGACAAAGCAAACTAAGCCACAGCCGTTGCAGGAGTGGCTTATATGCCTGGTAGGAAACATGCTGAGACTCACCAACTCATTGTCAGAAACCACGAACCACAGCAGCAGCAGCTTTCTATGCTTGGCTGCATTCAGACCTGCATTTTGGACGCAAAAGCTTCAGCATGCTGTGGCCAGCCCCCAAAAACCTTCCTTATGTTCTCACAGCAATCTCTTCTTCCAACTGAGACATTAAAGCAGATGCCTTACCCAACATTGACAACAAATCCGACTTTGGGGTACTCGCATTCTTCTCAGACCTCGGTGATGGCTCAGAGAAACGTGAGGAGATTGCCAGACCAAAGTAGGCTCCAAACAGGGGAGCATGCATCACGCTGATTTTGTCCGGAACCTATATCAATAGAATAACCCAATTTGTGGTTTATTTCAGGCCACAGGAAGCTTTTGATGTAGCTCCCGATATAGTTGCTCACGTAACCTCCCTATAAACAATTTATTTTCACAGTCCCTCAGTTTATGCACAAATTATTTATGCGAGATTAACTTTGAATTCAACACATTTCATAAACACACAATTCATATACAGAGTTTAGGGTATGTTTACATTGTACATAAAAAGCAGGTCTGACTCTGCTGTCCAGACTGGGCTGGTACACCATTCACACTGGAAATCTTCCAGACTGAATTGACACAGGGAGGGGGTAAAATTTGAAGGCAATTAGTGCCTTAGCATAGGTCAAGGCTTCCATTCATGTGTTGGGGATAGTCAGGCCACGGGCAAGGCCAAATGCTCTACATCCCAAATCCATCAGATCAGATCAGCTTTTAAGGCCAAGTATATAGATATAGGCACAGAGTACGGAGGCTTTGGAGTTCCATGTGCTTAAGCATAGCCCCATAGTCTGACTTAATCTCTTAATGAAAACATAGCCACAATCTAACTGACATGAGATAAAACACACTGATGTTCCTGTCAGCAGAGCACTAACAAAACACCAAAAGGCAACATTCCGAAGTCCCAGAGAAATTTCCCCCCATGTGCCTGGAAATCATGCTACAGTACCTGCAGAAATGTGCTGTTGATCCATCTGCTCATATGGAAAACTATCATCTCCACAACTGTCATCAGAATTAATTGCACAGGATTGGTCTTCCCAAGAACAGTTCCAGCAGAGATGACCACAGCAGTCACACTCACAGTGGCCTCTGCTACTCTGCAATAAAAGGAAGGAAAAAAAATAACTGTATCAGGACGCAAGGGCCAATAAAGGAAGAATGACAGACAGCAAAAGTATTTAAAACTGAAAGCCTTCTAAGAAGTCTGCAAATGACTATGCTAATTCACAAATAGGTCCATGTAACAAGGCATTATCCTCCACAAAGAGCAATCAGCAGTTCTAGATTATTCCAGTTCTAACATGAACTAATTACCTGTCCAGAACATTTTTGTATGGAAGACGGAAAAATAAATCTATCAGCATGGAGCACTGGACACCAAGTACAATGATCAGGAGGTTGAATCCAGTGCTGCTAAACTCATAACGTTTCAGAAATGCCAGGAAAAAGCCAAATCCAAAAATCACCATCTGGTTGACATCTTGAAAAGCTGCATGACAGAAAAGACCAAGAGAGCAGTGAAGTTATTAATGCAGGCTGGTTAACAGGCATTCTGGTTAAAAAAAATTAATAAAAAATCACAATTAACTGAGAAACCTTCAGATAAAAAATTCAGGTGCTGTTATTATTTAGTACTTGTAAAGAATTCCAGAGCTTTCCTTCCAATCCATAAGTAATCAGAAAAACAATACCCTTGACCCTGAATTTAATTTTAGAAAATGATCAGAATGGATGCCATAGGATGGGGGTTGAGGGGTCAAAAAGCACAATAGAAATGAAGCATATTTAGCAATGAAATTTGGACATTCCTTTTTACCTGAGGTGAGTATAAAGAGCTTAAGTGGACTTTTTAGGGAGAGTTACTGTGAATTAGTGCTGACGCTTTCCTTGAGGGCATTGGGAAAGAAACGAGTTACAAAGAGAAACCCGTATGATCTTCTCATCTGGGTACAAGGACCAGAAATAGCAGTAGGAAGAGTTTAATATGGAAACCAGCACCATTGTATGAAAGGTAGAGGCTGTCCAAGACACAACCTCTTGGATCTGCAGGCCGGGAAGCCTCCCCCGGGACATGCTAACAGTCATATTCTCATATGGTTGTGCTGGCCTGCACCTACAGCAAAATATCAAACTGCTAGTAAGTAGATGTCATTTTTTGAGCTGTAAAACAGGGAGGGTAACACAAGAATGTCATGAGGATCAATCAGCTCATATTCACACAACACTAAATACGTTACACACTATGGCTGTAACATAATCTGCTAATACATTCCTTTGATCAATGCCCCAAATACATCTCCAGAATATAGTTAAACCCTTAATTCCACTGTATTAACGTCATCTATTTACATCAAGCTTTCAAATGGAAAATATTGCCATCATACTGAAATTTTACTTTGTAGGACAACAACGCCGTTGCACACCAAGACCTCACAGAGGCAGATGCTTAACGCAGAGCAGTGCCTGCCCTCAGAGATTTGTTACATTCATAGCAGTCAAGATTACCACAAACAGGCAGCTGAAAACAGATGAACAATGCCACTTAGCATCACTTAGGTCTTTGTTCACTGTTTTTGCTTTGATACAAATAAAGACACACTATACACAGCAAGGTATGTAAGAGTACTTAAAGGGCAGTAAAAACATTCTACTTCTCACTAACAGATCCACAAACCCACTGAACCCCATCTCTATCGCACTGTAAAATAAAAGCAGGCATTAACCCCTACTTTCACAGCAAGGCTGCTGATCTTACCTGGGTAGATTTCTGACTCGTCTGGTATCTCCCCTGAGAAGAAAAGGAAAAAGAGGATGATGAAAAAAGCTTCCAGAAAAAGGAGCAGCCACGGCACATTGATTCGGAAGTTGCGGTAATTAGAAGGCATTGTGCACTAGACTACATTAAGCACAAACACATTAATATTTTTTTCTATAAAAACAGCCCAGTAACCTCAAACCAATAGAAAAGGAGGTACGGGGAGAGGGAGGCCAGGAATAAAAACTCAAGAGAGATAAAAAGCCCAAAGAGGCGTCAACAAGGAACAGTTTCTTATCTGTGGCATGTCAGGAGCCCCAACTTACACAACTGACATGGACTGAACTCAACAAGTACTGATGAACACAGACACATCAAGCTGTCAAGACTGTAATGCTCCAGGATTCCACACATCCAGTACTTCAGCTACTGTTCAGCCTTACGTATCAGCTAAGTGGCAAGAAGAACACGGACTCAGAAGAGTAGGACGTTGAAGATTATGCAAAACCATTATTTATTTCCATTGCTTCTATCCATCCTAGACTCAAGTGCCTTCAAATTAAAGGTCGCGGAAAGTCCTGTTGAGATTCTCAGTGATGCTCAGGTTGGTTGGACTATAGCTCTACACCCATGACCCATGACAAATGTTCTCGTACACGAGCAATCCAAACCAATGCCAGAGAATCGAGAACCTCTGGACAGGTAAAGGAGATGTACTGTTTCCTGGGTCTGTTGGTTACAGTCTGGCTATGGAAACAGCTACAGCAAAAACTCTGAACGCCCTTTGGAATCCCCAGCCCGGGAGGTTGCAGGCAGATAGCACTGTTCACAGCGCTGCAGGCTTTTAATTGAGAACCAAATCGCAGACCTACACCCTCCCAATTCTTTAATTCAGATCTAGCCTTCATCCAAAGGCATATCAACTTCTATTACCGCATTGTGGCTACAAGCTACCTGTTGCCTTATGGGTTCTGAGCCTTTGGGTAAGGCACAGGCTTTTTTTATTTGTTGTTGTTTTTTTGAACCAGGAGCCACTAGAGCGAGCATTTTGGGCATGTGGAATTCATGGTGGAAGCTAACTATGCTCAGTATACCCCTGTGCACAGACATCATGATTTGTTAGATAACGATTATTTGGTTGTTGAGGACAACTTCTGAATCCATCATATGGACATTATTATCTACTCTGTATTCACCGTGCTTTTGGTAAACCGAACCGCCTTTGTTCAGGTAGTCCAGGAGATTCAAGTACTGTAATTACGCCTCAGACTTTCTGCTCTGAGGCCATTTCAAACCGAGCACTGTGCTCACATGCTGGGGTTTGAGATAGTAACAGTGCATAGAAATGGGTAGAAAGCCACCTGCTGGTGACAGAAATATGTATCAGACAAAAACATATGCAGAAAAATTCCAGTTCACTGACATTTCAGGACATTCCTCCTGCAAACGCAGGCTTTATGGCAGAATAAGTTTTCAAGCCATCTACGAAAGGTCTGCGTCTGTGGTGATACCTTCTTCACGTGCAGTATCAAATTGCTCTACCAGCTTTCATTTAGGCCTAGTGAAACCATAACTTAAATATCCTTACTGTCATTTCAGAAACTCCTAAACAACATCCAAAGGACTTTCCCCAGCCAGCACTGCTCTGACTTCAGAAAAGTCCCGATGCAGAAAGATCGATGTTCATCTCCTTTTTATGGGAATTCTGTGATCACGTGCATAACTCAGAAGGAAACAGAACACCTGGTAAACTTTTTTTTAGGCAAAAGAAAGGTAAGAGCTGAAACAGCAGTTTATAAATTGGTGTAGCTAACTGGTGCAGCATCTTTGCATAGTTTATAAACGCAATGTATCTGATTAGCTTTCATGTTTCCTGCAAGGCAAACCCCTAGGACACATACCCAGGTATAAGAGTCGGTCTAAAGAGAACAATATTGTTTCAACATTGCCGACAGAGACCTGGAGATGGAATGTGGTCTTCATGGACACCAAGACACAGAGACCCTGGGAAAGAGAACTGCACGGTACGAGGAGTACTATGCCGCTCCCTGCAACTTGGGATTGACTAAGGCCACATAACAGCCGTCCAGAAGACGGATCACAACTGTGGTCATAACAACGAACCAGAAAACAATACAAGAATAGGCCTCCTGGTCTGAAGCTACCCACCTCTGGAGCAAGATAACCTGGCTCGAGAGGGTGGAGACTGGCGGCAGTCCATGGACCAGAGGAGGAGCAAGGTGTGTTGCTTGGCATAAAAAGATGCCTTCTTAGCAACTGAACTTTGGAGATCTTCCCCACCAAGGATCACAATTGGAAGGACTGGCAGGACGCTGCCTGGACTTGGGACCATAGGGACACCTTGGGCCCGTGGTGGTAGCTATAATCCTCTTTTCTTTTCTTTTTACTTTACTTTTTATTCACTTTCTGTCTTTCTACCTATCGCACGCCGCTTTACGGGCAAACAATAAAATTGTGCTGTTTGATTGAAGCATAACCCCTTGGCGTGGTCGCCTTGATTTTTGCGCTTCGAGATCACAGTTAACGAACCATCACGAGTCCACTGAGTGGACCGCGACACCAGGGTAGAAATGACCCAGAACTCCTTCCACCATTTTGCCATGGTCAAACGAGCACAATTAGCTCTTCTGGCACTTGTCAAGTGTTAACGCTCAGGGAAAACACACCAAGAGCTAGGAATTTACCCGGGTTTACCCTCAGGATGACGTGCCACACTGTAAATGCTGATGCTCGGCTTTCCAGCTTAAAACTCCCTCCCAAACAGAAGGACCTAAGCTCCATGATCTCAGACAGGGTGAAGTACAAAGTAACTTTCAAATGAGAGCTCGGCCACCAGCAAGCCGTGCCCATGGCCCCAGTGCGCTCCTCCATGCCAGCTTTAGCGCCAACTGGGCCCCACGCTCCTCAGCCTGCCAGCACCGAGTGACCCCTGTTCAGGGATGCCCGTTATCCCCCAGGGAGGCCGGGCAGGCTCACGGCACACAGCCCCGCTCCGGGCGAGGCCGGAGAAGGCGAGGAAGTGATTAGAGGCGCGGGGTGCGCCGGGCACCACTACCCCCGAGTCAGCCAACGGGCGGGCGGGGGGCCCAGGCGGGCCTGGCGGCCTTCCTCAGGCTCAGGCGCCGCCATCCACAGTCCAAGGCGGGCCGCAGGCCTTGCGGCGGGAGTTCTGCTGAGCGGCCCCGGCGTGCGGTGGCCCGAAACCCCAGCCCCGGCCCGGCGGGGCTGCCCAACCGTGACTAGGCAGCCCCGGGCGGCGGCGGCCGCAGAACAGCCCCGCCCCCCGCCTCCCATTGGCTGAACACCGGCCCCTCCCAGCAGTCCTCCCTTAGGGACTAGCCTTCCATTGGCTGAGGGCTCGCTTCCCTCATGGCTTCTGATTGGCCCATCCCCAGCCACCGTCCGTCTTTGGGCCGATCGGGGAAAGAGAGGCCAAGTCGCCCCGCCCCCTCCCATTTCCTGCCTCGCAATTGGGCCGGCCGCTTGCCACTCTGTTGTATGTGTCCTTTATTGGCTGGAGGAGTCCGTCAGTCAGTCGGGGGGGTTTACCCTCCGGTGAGTTGTTAGCACAGGGGCGTGTTGTGGGGGAAGTACTTGGCGCGACGAGATGCGTTCACCTACCTTTGTATTTAGACTAAGCTTTCCCAACAGCCCATTTGCTAGCAAGGCTGTCAATCTAAGGTGATGGGCGGTACTTCAGTATTACGGTGACAGAGGAAATTGAGCCCTCCTTTTTCCGTTTCCGAATGGATAGCTGAGCTGTCCTTTTATTTTTATTTGTCTCTTCTATTGGGCAGTTTCTGTGTCGATCACAAGACAGGGCGGGCAGTAGCCCAGAAGAGCAGCAGGCGGGAGGAGAACAAAACCCGCTTGGGGATTGGCCCACAAGCCATCAATTCACAAGTCCTTCTCTTTGACGGGCTCTCCCGACCGTCAATCAAAGGAGTAGGCGGGCCACCCAACCAGGGGGGCGGGACCGATTTTCTGATGCCGCGATGGGCCTCCTCGGCCGCCCGTCTGCCTTTCCTCGCTGCCGATTGGCCGAGCACGCCGTCATTCAGGCGGGGTCAAGCGTTTGATTGGGCAGTCCTGGTGGAGGCGGGGCGCTACGCGGCGGCTGCGCAGGGGGACGCGGCGGGGAGGGACGGACCAGGAATTATTTTTATTTCTTTGTTTCCCGGGGAAAAAAAAAAAAAAGAAAAGGGAAAAAAAAAAAAAAAGGCCCGCGCGAAGGAACCCCCTGCGGGGGCGGATGGTGCTGCCGTGAGCGGGGCGGGCCGGGGCAGCGCGGGGCCGGGCAGCGCGGCGGGGCCGGCCGGGCCGGGCTGGGCTGGGCCGGGCCGGAGGCGGCCGGGAGGATGAAGCGGCGGAGCGCGGACTGCAGCAAGCTGCGGCGGCCGCTCAAGCGGAACCGCATCACCGAGGGCATCTACGGCAGGTACCGAGCGGCCGCCGTGGCGGGGTAGTGGGGTAGTGGTGGTGGGGGACGCGCCGGCCAGGTCCCCTCGCACCCCCGGTCCCTTCGCACCCCCGTTCCCTCACGGCGCCCCGCCCCCCCGGCCCTGTCAGCGGGGGCCGCGCGCGACATGGCGCCCCCGTCTCCCCTCAGGCGCTGCCCCGCCCCGCGGCCTGGTCCCGCCGCCGCTAGGCCGCTCCGCCGCCGGCTGCGCCGGGGCCCCGGGGCCGGGGGGGAGCGCGGGGGGCGGGGGCAGCTGCTGGCCAAGGTCCTGTCGGCGCCGCTCGCAGGGAGCGGCGAGGAGCCGGCGGGAGCACCCACCCCGCCGGGCTTATCCACCCCGCCGGGCTTCGCCGCCGCCCCGGCTCCCGGGGGAGGTGTCCCCAGCGGCTCCTCACGTCTGGGTTCCCCCCGAGGCGCTGAGCGGCGGTGCGGCAGCGCAGGCCGGCACCGGGCCTGCGGCGGGCGGGCGGCAGCCCCTCACGCTCGGGCTGAGAAACTGCGGCTTCAGGTGGCGGTGAAGGGCCCTGAGTCGTGGCCTTTGCAGTGGGAGCGTGTGGGAGCGATAGGTGCAGGGGGGTAACGGCTGGAGCAGGACGGAGGGTGGGGGAAACGCGGCCGGTGTCTGGCTCGCCTCTGACCTGCGGAATGTCATGAAGTGGGATCCACGTTCCCAGGCACGGGACGTACCTCATCGGTGTCTTGGAATAAAGGCATGCTTCCACACGCAGGACGCACCGGAACACAGATTCCGAAATGTTCTGCTTGTTGGGAGCATATTTCAAAGAGTATTTTAGAGCTCTGCCCTCCTGAGTAACTAAGTATACCAAATTTTATATGAAATACAATAATTATATATTTCTGAATAAAGAGGAGTTCTGTTTTAGTAGGGGCTGGGAAGCTGGCTTTTGAAAGTTGTAGTAAGTGTAGCATCCCATCTCCGTTTCTAGTTCATTTGAGGTTTATAGATGCAGTGGCTGGAATCGAGCAAGCTCATATAATGCAGATGTTAACCTTTGCTAAGGGAAACAGTTGGTAAGTGAGGTCTGACTGTAACAAAATTGTCACAATATAGTGCTTATTCTAGTTGTAGTGAATCTGCGCGAGAGTGGAGAATATCTTGTTGCTGTAGAGACTTGGGTTTTGAGAAAATAGTGCTTGGAATGTTAAAGAAAAAAACATCCCCTGCTTAGAAGTTCTATTTAAGATGACTAGTCTTAGGAAAAGAATCAAAATATAAGCAAATCCTTATATAACTACTTAGTTTTCAAAAGTAATTCAAAATCACGTGCTCTCAATTATCTTTGAGGTGACTGGCTGGAAACATGGGGTGAGAGAAGTAGGGGAGACCAGAAAAAGATGATAAGATCACCAGATGATGAGTGCGTTCAGCATGTAGAGCTGTTGTAGTTGTGTGAACAGCTGAGACAGACATCTGGCTTCTTGTACTAACTTCTCCTGGAATGCTTTAGTTCAGAAGTAGGATTTTTAGCCGTTGTTTCACATGACATTTTGATAAACAGTAGTCGGTGGCTTCAAAGTATTGTCCCACAGAAAGAAAAGAGAAGATAGTGTGAAGGCTTGCCTCTTGGGAAATTTAACCAGCAAGAGGTACTTCTACACGGATTGTGGCTCATTTCTTTTGCTCTCCTTCCTTTTTTTTCTCTGCCTCCCATAATTCAAACAGGTAGCTTCTCATATAACTTTAGAATTCTAAATTCTTGTAATTACTACAGTTATTTACTCAACTTATCTTAATTGTTACCATCAGCTTACACAAACCCAGTAAATACAGTTATCAGTAGGCAGCATCATAGTTCTATAAGCAAAGCAGCTAGGCTGAACAAACAGTATGATTGAGTTACTCAACTCCTGTAGGATTTTTGTTTGCTTTTTAAATTAAGACCAATCTTCCCATCCTTGTTCCCTCTCCTCTTTCAATGCTGAGCTAGACACAGCTGTTCACTAATAAGACACATGTGAGTGTAGTTGAGAGCTGCAAAGCTGCAGCGTTTTGGAGCAGGTAAAGCAATGAAGGAATTATCCTGCAGTAAAACTCTGGTGGCAGGGTTCATGACATGTAAATCTGAAGTGTGTTATAAGAAGTGATAGAAAAATAATTTCTAGTCACAGAACAGAGTTAGAAATGTAAAATCCTGGGTTGCATTGAAAAAATGTGTATATCCTGTCTCCCTGAATGTTAATTTTTTTGCCAACTTCTGCAGCATCTTTTTTAACAAGTTGATCTAAGGGTTCACAGCCTTTCTTATTTGAAATTTTACATCTGTAGCTCTTTACTTTCCCCAACATTCACTACCTGAATTAAATGGACTCTTTGGCCGCAGCCCTTCACAAATGCTTTCAAAGTTATTCCTGACGAATCTTCTCCCCTACCCCTTCCCCACCAAATTTTTAACAGTTGTCCTCCCTGTTCTTCTTTAGACTGCTTTTTTCCATTCTGCTGTTTTTCCTTTGTTCCGCTTCCTGCCTTTTTTACTCCTTTTTTCCTTCCAGTTTAGTTTTACTCACCACCTACAGCTCTAAGGTACTTCAGGCTGTGTGTGAGTGCCATGTAACACGGCATGCCAGCGCTGCCGTTAGCAGCTTTGCTCCTGTGTACTGTGACTGAAGCCTTGAATGCCAGTGGTGCAGTGTCACAGTTTCAAGTGAATATTGCTACTTGTACTCCGAAAAACCTGATGAATCCCAATCTAATATTATGTGCAAGCATAATGAAGACTTGTGCTATTTAGAAGTATTACAGTGTCTGGGGAGAGTACGTTATTATAGTTAAAACATAACTGTGCTTTCAGTAGATCTCTAAACCCAACAAACTAATGGTAGGAATCGTGAAATCTCTTGGTTTTTTCCACAATGTCCGTTTAAAACTTGGCCTCTTCACATTTTAAGCTATCAGTTGCCATTGTTTTACAATGCTGGAGTGATTAACATCTTATACCTTTGACACTGTGCAACGTTAATTGTTAATTGAAGTATTCATTGCAGCTTGTCATCAGTTAAGCAATTAAAGTTTACTTGTTACTGCTTGTTTCTAAGTCTTGCTAGTCCTCATCCTTGATCTATTTAGAATCCTTCAGCTTTACTGCTGATACTGCTTGTTTTGGCTCTCCTGAGTCATATTGGCACTTGGTACCAATCTTGTAGCTGGTTAAGTTTCAGGATGAATTCCTTATGTTACTGGCTTAACTCAGGCGGTCACACCAGCCGACTTACACTGTGTATCATGGATTTCCTGACAATAGACCTCAAACACTGCATATTCCTATAGAATAAGAATTTTTTTAGCCCTCTATATATGTTGCCCTTTATCACAGGCATTACCTGGGCTGGCAGCCAAGCAAATGCCTGGGAGGATGTGTATGTGTCGGTAATCTCCAAGTGGTTACTGAGATACCCAGTGATGGCATAAAGGCACTCGGTGCCCCTGGGCATCTCGTGCTGGGCAGCGTTTCTCGATACCGTGATCCCTTTGTTGAGGTACTCATGTGGTTCTGCATGCCACCCAACTTCTGATATGGCTGATTTCCAAGGACTTGGGTTTTGACTCTGCTGACAGCCAAATAAACTTTAAGGAAGAACAGTTCATTACTAACTCCAGGAATGTGGCCTTCTTTTTTTCTTTTGCCTTTTTTTTTAGGCTTTTTCTTTTTTTTTTCTTTTTTTTTTTTTTTTTTTAAATAAATCCATAATGATTCTTCCTACTGACTTACTCTGGCACTTTTTTTATAAGCTTCCTATATGGGGAAAAACACTTTATTCTCAGCCTGCCCTGGAGGTCTGCAGCAAAACAGCAGTCCTACCTTTTATGAGTTTAACTTAAATTCAGGTCTCAAATCTAATCTAGCTTACATTTAAACATGTTCTACTGTGTCAGCCCCAATGGTACATGTAATATTGCTTCCCCTTGCCAGTGACTTTCATTCCCTGCACACTACAATTCCTCTACCTTTATTTGATGTGTTCTGGTCTCTGGTGTTTTCAGCTGAGTTACCACAGTGGTCTAACAGTTTCTCTTGTTTCAGTACTACAATACTGATTGCTGATTATATGCCTGTGGTTCAGTGATCTATTATGCTTGCTTCTGGAATTACTGTAAGAGTTTTCTATTTTGTCTTCCTTTACTTACATTTCTATAGTTCAGTGATTGATATATTCTATGCCATATCAAGACACTGAATAAGTAGTCAGGGAGGTTTCCTGGGATTCTTTACACTTCTTTTCAAAAATTTAGTTGGTGATTATTTTACATAATAGTGTCCAATATGCGTACCACATCCCAGCAGTCATGTTTTCGCTCTTGTGTGCCTGCTGTGTTCATTCTGTATTACTTTTTTGCCCCCTGGTAGTAGTAATCTTACATACATGTTTGTGTGCTTACATAGATAAAGCTTTTTTTATTTGAAAATCTCTGGTGATGCTCAGTTGGCATCTCCAGTGTTCTGTCTGGCATTGGATGAGTAACCTTGAGATGGTGGTTGGTGACTATTTGGTAGTTTCATGCACATGCTAAACTTCACCTTTCTAAAGCCTACCTCTGCATTTGGTGCCCTGCCATCCTCAAGATGCCTTCCACTCCATTGTGTGAGTCAGGCTGCAAAACAAAGCATGGCATCAGTTCTGTTACGATTCACTTTCCAGCCTTTGGGACTTGCTGATAATAGTGGGACAGAATAGAGGCTTAATTTTCTACCAGTTTGGATTTTGGGTACATAATTGGGTTTTTTTCTAGTGATTTTTCAAATCTATTTTTTACCTTACAGCAGGCACAGTATCTGTTTCTGTGGGGCAGTAAAAAGAGAACAAAGAACAAGGGAGGGGGGGAAAGGAGGATAAAAAAAAGAAAAAAGAAATGGAATCTGGCACTTGCCGGGGGGGAGGGAAGAATATGGAGGAAAATTATTTGTTTGAAAATTCGGAGGGGGAGTGCAGTCGCTGATGGGTTATGAATAAATCTTTATATTCAGTATGCATTAGCAGTCAATTGACCTTTCACAGAATTTGCAGCACTGTAATCACTGCTTCTTTCCTTTCAGTACCCTGCTCTTCTCATGAATGTGTCCATCCTTCCCCCTTGTCTTGTATTACCCTACAAGATTAGATGCCATATGCTAGTTTTATAGGGAAAGCCCTGTCCTCTTTAAACCTCTGTCAGCTCAGTGAAGTCAGATTTCTTGACATGTGTCAGAAAATTGGATAACCCAGATTTTAGGTATTTTATCTGCAACAATCTTCCCCTGTGTTGAGAACAACCTTGGAATTATAATTGGCATCGTGGAGTATATTTGAGCCTTTCTAATATAAGGGCTACAGAGGTTAGAAGGCACTTCTACCAAGCGAATATTATCTGTAAGTGAGGATACTGATGCAGCAGCTATCAACATTGGAGAGATGTGTGGATGTGCCCAGAAAGATCAATGACTATCAGAGCTTCGCAGGCACCAAATGGCTGGTGCTGGATTCCGAAGGAGCGCCGGCTGTCTTAGTCGTAGGATGAGTGTATCGGAGGGGAGGCGCAGTGGGGACAGAGACTAGGTAACAATAGAAGCGCACTGAAGGGAAGAACAGTGTCTGGGAGGAATAGAGGGATTGAAGAGCAAAGATGAAGTAGAAGTGGCTGGTACAAAACAGAGAAAGGGAAGAGGGTTACTGCTAAATGTTGTTAGTCATTTCATTCATGTGATCTTATTTGAATGATCTGTCCTATGAAACAAAAGAGCAGAAGAGTGATTAGCCTGTCCAAATAGGAGGTCCGTTAGCCTCGTTTTCTTTGGGTTTAATTCTTGCTGGACGTTTTTCAGCTATCGCTAATTTAAGTGTTCAGTCACTGAAGAGGTGTCTGTTCGCTAAGCAGTTGTAAATTAACTGATGAGCTGTGTGCTCGCCAGGAACAGCAGCTCTTGGTGTGCAGCATACCTCTGTGGAAGAAGGGAAGCCGAGATTTTTGTTCCTTTCTTCTTCCTACAAAGAGTCATTGCCATCCACAGACTGCAGTGTGCGGCAACGACACCCGAGCTGGTTGTAGCCCAGCTGTGTGCGTACCTGTGGCAGCGTGGAAGCTCAGCAGTTTGTAAAACCAGCCTGTTTAGAGGAGAGAGCTGATGTCTGTAAGCTGCTACCGATACCGATTTGTATAGCTGGAACAGAGAGTTTAGTTATGGATTGCAGTCTCTGACTTTGCAGTCCTGCATGCTTTAATTGCGTGCGTCAGGGGGTCCTGATGTTCAAAAAAAAAAAAATCCAATTGATGGAGTATAGAACCTTTAAAACATTTTCTAGGAGTGTGTGTATGCACAGGGACTCATGCAGTTAGGTATGTATGTAGAGTACGTTGCACATCAGTGAACTTGATGCTGAGGCCAACATAAGTGGATGAAGTCTTTTATAAAAGGAAATAACTTTCTTGTGTCTTAGTCTTGTACTCATTTAATTCTTAATTGCTTTTCAGTCCTTCAGATGACTTAGGTTTTCCCAACAATATTCAAGAGCCTACTTCTTATTACAAATGTTATATTGTTACAATTCCACTTTAAAAGGTGGTAAATGTCACCATGGCCTTCGGATTGATATGAATTTAATATTAGAAATCACTTTAATGGCAGTATTACAGAACTCTTATTCAACAAATGCTTTAACTTGGAGTGGCACTTAACAGTTCAAAAGCATTAGTTCTGACAACCCTAATTTGCTAGGAAAAAATGTAGTCTCTTTATGGATTTCAGCAGCAGAAAAATAAACAATAGCCATAATGTTAACCCAGGAGAAAGTGCCTACACAACACAACTGCTTTTCCAGCGAAACAGGCAGAATCATGTTTGCCTGCATGTGGTGCCTTTATGTATTTTTCTGGATCTTAAGAGCGGCACATGTGTAATTCAGCAGCGTGGTCAAAATGAACACAGTGGTGACCGCATACCCCAATGTCTGTCACCTTTTATGTCTGAGTATTCTCTGAATGCAGTTGCTTTTTACAAATTTCTGTTGAAGATCAAAACTTTAAATAGAGAACAGCAGCATATGCAAGCATAGTCTACCAGGGCAAGCATGATCATTTAAGGCTTTTTTGTGGGGTTTATTTTGTTGTGGGTTGGTTTGGTTGGTTGTTTTTTTTAAATATTTATACTGTACTTTCATTCTCAAGGAGTAATTTTTGACTAAGTGGCGATGGTTCTGTAAAAACTGAAAAAAGCAGTACCTCAACTCTTCTAAGTGTATGCGTTATTAATTTTGTTTCCATTAAAGCGCTTCTGTAGCCTCTTTATTTGCATTTTTTTTCAGTCTCATTAATCTCCAGATACAGAACATTTAAAAAGGTGGGCGGGGGCTGAGGTTGGTTAAATATAGGAATAGTTGCTTATTTGTCTCAGACTTCAAAAATGTATTTTCTATGAAGTCTTTCTTTAGTTTGTGTGAATTTAGAGCAGGTACTCATGTTAGTACATGGGAGAGCATTTATGTCAGGATTTCCACTGAAGCAATTCCCTTCAGGGGGTCTAGTGACAGTGAAAACCTTAGCATTGGGCTTTTAAGGGAGAGCCTGTTAGCATACAGTAAGTGAGAAAACTAAGCAAAAACTCCTCCACTGGGGGAAGCTATAGGGCCAGGCCAGTTGATAAGCGACAACTTTCAGGCACATGCAATTAAATTGCGATTTGGAAGAACTCAACGTGTTTTCCAAGTCATGAGGTTTGGAAGTTGACCTCATGTGACAAGTAATGTGAGTGGTAATTGAACAAGTAGTTCATTGGCCTCTACGTACTCTTGTTGGTACTTCAGACTTTTCATAGAAGTTTTCTGTTTCGTATCTTCTCTGAAGCTCTGAACAACTTCCTAAAAAAGCCGTGTGTCCATGAAGGGTGCAGAAACTTGACCCTACCTGGCACTGTGCATGCAAACTGTTGGCAGCCTACCAGTAAACATTCCAGGGCAAAGTTCTACTGGTTTTGTTGGCAGTATGATAGGGAAGGAAAAATAAGTTACTAAAAGGGAAAACTGCCCCTTGACTTTAAAAAATAAAATCCTATTAAAAAACCCCACCTTTGTTATAACCCAATACCGTGCAACCAGGTAGTTGTGTTCTGGGGAGCTGGAGTAGCATACTAGATCCCTGGGTGCTGGGTCTGGGGAGAAAAGGGATTTTACTTCCTCCTTTTCCACAGGATGGATTGGGCTCATCCTTCAAGTGCTCCTGTGTTAGTTAGATATGATCTCAAAATATTTTGAGTTCTGTAGCCAAGAAGGATCATCAATGGTCAAAATGCAGGGCTAATAATAAGGGAATGTGGCTTTGAAATAATTTTTTAAAAAGTAGAAGTTACGACTGCCTGGTCTCAAGCCTCATGTGCTTCTGTTTCTGTTGGTGGTTGTTATTGGTTGGGGTTTTCTATGGATGCATTTACTTTAATATGGATGTTTTCAAATAAAACACTGACAACTCAGTATCAAAACAGTCCTCCTAATATCTATAGTTATAGGCTTAAAAGATATCTCAGTTTATTGCTGTTGTAGTTTGTCTGTGTTAAATGTGGAAAATAAGTGAACATGAGGAAAGGGAACACAGAAATTTCTGAGCTCCGAGTACAAGAGTGCAAACTAGGAGAGAAACGTTTCAGCTATGACAGCATACCTGTTGGCAAGACTTCACTTTGTAAAAATGTGCTGGAAAGCTAAAGGGGGATTGTTGCTGAATGCCATGCAAGAGCAGCGAGCCTTCGGTTTCTTTGCCACTTCAAAAGCAAATGCAGTTAAATATCATTAATTTCATTAGACCAGGTCTGATTTTAATGTAGTAATAAACCAACTTATTTTGTACAATTATTTTGCATGAAGTTTTCTTATCTGTGTTATAATGGTCTATAGTTTTTATTCCTGAATTTTTAATTAAAAAAAAAAAAAAAGAAGAAATTATCTCTATTGGAAATACTGACCTGAAGTTACCTTTTTTATTTCAATAGTACTTTCCTGTATCTGAAGTTCCTGGTAGTGTGGGCCCTCGTACTGTTGGCAGATTTTGTCCTGGAGTTCAGATTTGAGTATCTGTGGCCATTCTGGCTCTTCATCAGGAGTGTTTACGATTCCTTCAGATACCAAGGTTTGGTAAGTATAGCACAAAATTACTGTCCCTTTGTAGGGAAATCCCGCAAAGCTTCAGGACCTGTTCCATGTTATACAACTATAATCTAACGGCACTGATGTTAATCTTCCAAAGAGGAGGAATTTTTAAGTGACGGGGTGACCTGGGCTTAAGTCTCTTTTCTCTGACTGCCTATTTTTATCTCTGGCAAGTGGAAGTGAAATGTACAACTATCAATTTTTCACCATAGGAAAATATTGTTTGAATTCCTGAGATTAGTGAATTGGTGTAGATCCCTATATAACAGTTTTCTTTAAAATAAAACAGAAGCACTTGCCTGTTTAGATGTTTACTAGTCTTTTAGAGAGTAAATGACACTGCTGGTTGGTTGGGGTTTTTTTTCCAGAAGGAGAATATAGTAATGATAATACTACATCAACAGTGTAAATGAAATGAAAGTCTGCAAACAAAATAATAAGGAATAAATACAGCTGTTTGGAGACTTGTTGGAAGAGTGGATGGGCACAAATTCTCAAGTTGTGCCTGTTCTCTCTTAATTGGCGAAGTTTCTACTTTCGTTGGCTAGACTGCTCCATTTCTTGGCATTTCTATAAACAACACTAGTGTTTCTGTGTTGAAATCATTGTGATGTCACCATTAATAAACTGGTAATATTTGCTGAAATAAACCAATACACTTTTCTTTTTCCCTCACCCCTCCTTTCTTTTAGGCCTTTTCAGTGTTTTTTGTTTGTGTAGCATTCACATCAAATATAATATGTCTGCTCTTCATACCAATACAATGGCTGTTTTTTGCTGCCAGCACGTATGTTTGGGTACAGTATGTCTGGCACACAGGTAGGTTGCTATTCTTTATTTACAATTTACTGATTTGAATATATATCTTACAGCTTTTAGTAATACACAGAAACCCTCTTCTATTTGTTACCACATTTGTTTTAATGCAGTTTTGTTACAGTTACAAAAATGTTCTTTTGCTTTCATGAGTATGCTGATTTGCACTGGGTACATGTCTGCGTGCACCTTGCAGTAATCACTAAAGCTTGACCAGTGGAACTGAAGGTGTATAAACAGGAATTCCAAAGCAGTAAAAATATATATATATATTTTTCTGACTCCAAAACAGTTCTGCAGGAATTCAATAAATACAAAGCTCATATAAAAAGTTTGTGAAAGTGTTACATTCTTCCTACCAGTCGATTAGTGTGCTGTTAATTTTTGATATTATCATAGTTTAAGTTTGTATTATTCAAATCTTTGTGTCAGCTGGATTTAGTTTCTGAGCAAAAAGGCTAATAATATCAATGGCTGCCCCAACAGTTTGAGACATGTATGGAGAAATCTCCCTGCTCCCAGCCTTTTTTTTTAATCTTTGTTTGAGTTTGTTTTAATAAATCCCAGTGTTCTGGGGCAGCAGTTGGACTCGGGGGAGGTGGTTTAGTTTACGTGAGCACTAATACTTGATATAGGTTACATATATGTGTTTCCCTCAATCAAAAAATTTTAGAAATAAAACTTTATTTTTTAGAGGTAACTTTTCACCGCCCGAGTCTTGGGATTTGGGTCTTTTCTAATATTTTGTGTTAGAGTTGCCATCAGATCACGAGAATTTGCAGGATAGCTTGGATCATTTCTCAGCTTACTGGTGAAAGCAGTCATCTTTCTGATGAGTTAGTCATTTGTAATAATGACAATGTGGGAGCTAATGGAAGATACATCAAATCAGTTGTTGCCCAATTTAAAATCTGGAGTTATTTTTAGGATTGTATTAATATGTTAAAGTGTTATCTGAAGCTGCTCTCAGGGTTGATGTTTAGAAACCCTAACAGAAAAACCTCATGGGCCTGTTTTAACTATAACTATTGAGCTTGTTTAATATTTTAATTCACTGCAAACTTAGAGATTCTTCTTTTTAAATGCTTATCTAAGTTGATGGAAACTTGTTTGGGTTGTTGGTTGTTGGGGGTTTTTTGGAAGTTATGATCTTTTTAGGTGTTATGTCTACCTAACTGAAATGTTGAGCCCCTTTTAGCTGACGGTTTCTGCTGTAGGTTTCTCATTTACGCCGAGTGCAGCTATTCAAGAGAGACCAAATTAGAGACCACAGTAAATAACATCACGGTCTCAGAGTAATTATCTTTCTAGTTTCAAATTTGAGACCTGTTTCCAAACCACCACACAATATGTTGATGTCAGTATGTAATCAAGAACTTTGTTTATTTTTATGAAACTTGTGTAACTTGTAACTGGAATTGATTTGTGGAAACGTACGGTGGCTATATTGCAAGCAAGAGTGGTGTTTTCTGTTGGCCAAGAGGTTTAAGACCTTAGTTTTGCTTGGCTACTATTTTACATTCTCACCAGTAGTGCTGGAGTGAGAAATCAATACAGTATCCTCGGTGTGCCCCTGATGTCGAGTTTGGAGTCGCAGGCTGTGGTCTGCATTACTGTATATGGAGTAACTAGTACTGTGCTTACTGTTTTCTCAGCTGATCTTTTCACTGCTGCTACCAAGATATACCTAACTTGGAGTGAAAAAGTAGTCCAAGCTTACCACTTCTGACTCAAAGATCATAAGCTGTAACATTACCTCATCTTCTGCAATTTCTTCCATTTGTGTTCCCTCTCTGTATACGTTTTGTGCCAAGCTATTTCATTAGCTGTGCATCTGTTATTTTTCACTGATGCCTTATAAAAGTAATTAAGCAAGATAAGGAGACAAAAGTTAAGAGTTGGTTTAAAATAAAGACATCCTAGATATCTTATTCTGACAAAACCCTCTTACAACTCTCTATATGTCTTGTCTGAAAATTTCCCTTGACTTCTGGGATGTTTTAAAAATAATGTTAAAATATTTGCTGCTTGTAATATGTTACTAAGGTGTTTATCTTTTTCTCTTCTCTCAATAGAGAGGGGTGTGTGCTTACCAACAGTATCACTGTGGATACTTTTCGTTTATATTGAAGCAGCCATTAGATTTAAAGATTTAAAAAACTTCCATGTAGATCTGTGTCGTCCATTTGCAGCACACTGGTAAGTGTTTGGGTTTGGGTCCCATCCTCCCCCCCTTTTCTTATTAACCTTTATTTCACCGGGGAATTTAATATTCAGGGCTTTTTATTTTGGTTCAGGGTTTGGCTCTGCAGTTCTCCCCTCGCATGTCTGTCATTAAATATTCCATGAACAACGTATGCTAAACATTGACCAAGTGCAACTTTTCTGAAGATTCAGGGCTTGTGAGCTGTAGGGAATTTGTAGCATGGATATTCCTAGCATTTCTTGACGGTTCTTGTCATCAGTTTACAAATTTTGTATTCATGTGATGAATAGATGGTAAAAGTAGCAAAAAAACAGTTTCACTAATAATTTATGTATCCCGTTATGAAAACTCTTCTTCTGTAACAAAGCACTCCTCTTTTTTTCCCCTCCAACAAGCAGAGTTCTCATGAGCATCTGATTTCATTATTCACCAGAGTAAGTGAATAAGCTTCAGGTTGAAAATTGTGACAAAAAATAAAAAACACTACTTATTACACCACTTCTTTGGAAGTGGTAAGAGTGGCTTCAGGCAAAAGACTTAACTACAGAGTATCCATATCTGGAAGAAATGCACTTTTATTCCACAAGTTTTTGGTGTAGTATGCATTGACCAGGCTATGTTTAAAATGTGTCCTGTTTCTCCTGGAGACATTTGGTCCAGTTCCCTGTGATACAGCCTCCAATAAATTAGACATCTGTCATTTTAATTTATATTGCCTACATTGTGCAATAAACCCCTTAAACACTAATTGAATTCTATAATAGGTTACAAAAGCACTTTAGGAGCTGTGAAGAAAGGTCTTTCTGCCGCTGAATTGGATGCAAACATTTCAGCTTGTCATCAGAGTGTTAGAACTGTAGCTACAGCTGGCTTTACACAGTATTACAAAAGAAGCATTGGCAGAGATAATGTCAGATGCATATGCAAATGATGCTTGCATTCTGGCAGCTTGCTTAGAAATGCAATCTGCACAGTGCTATTACTGATCAAAGAATGAGAAGATTTTAATGGTTAATAGTCACCTGCGTTGTGAGTTTTCCCCTGATCTAGGATACTTTCAGTGTTTAAAATGCAACTTCACTGTGCTTTGTTAAAATTGTCAAAGATATATTTATTTTTATCCAGGGTTGCTTGCTCTTTTGGTTATTGTTGTTAATAAATACAGAATGCTAACAAATCATGCTAGTTTATTGGTGCAGTTGTCATAGACTAATAAGAATACTTAAATTCTGTGTGATGAAGGCGATACGCAAAAAAATAATTCCGAAGTTCTGTTACGCTTCTGTCATCCCCATCAACAAATGGAACAGCAAAGTCGGGCTGAAAGTGAAATTCTTCGTATCTTATCTGTCAGTAAGATAAGTGGAAGAACTAAGTTTAGAGATTAGATGTTTTTCACTTACAGCTCAAGGTCAGTCTCCTAAACAAGGGATTTCCAAAGGCAGTTTGTTGCCCACAGATGAGATGGCCATCATTGAGTGGCAGATGGCTATTGAGGCTTTACCTCCAGGGTCACTTCTCGTTGTACCAGGTGCGGGTGGTGGCACTTTGGCTCGCAGCCGTGATCCCCCCCTCCCTGTAATGTAGTAGCCCCAACGCTGTATGTTCCAGCGCCTTCTCAAGCTCCTGTTTCTCAGCCTGTGGTGCAGTGAGAAGGTATCGCAGTGGCGGTGTTTTGGAGAACCACTGTTTGTCTCAGCTTTAAAGAGTGGTGGAAAAGGGATCTGCTCTTAATTTCTGAGTGTGAAAGGATGGGGCTAAGGACTGCTTTCACCTTTCACTGAGTTCTGGGTGAATGTTGTTAACACGTTTCCCGGTTTAATGTCTTAATATATTACATGGCCCTTTTGTAACAAAAACTTGGGAGTTTCTGCTACATTTGGCTGTTATCTTCTTAAAAGATGCATAATTCCTAGTCTGGTGCCTATCTAAAAGCTGTCTTCGCTATGCATAGTGCAATTGTATTGTCATAATCCTTTAATCTATGCTACAGTTAATTGTTGTCTATAAGGAACTGTAATTTTATCTTGATAAAGAGGTGCTTATGTTTCTGAACTGTAGCTTTACTGTAGTACAGCAAAAAATGTTTTATATATAATTTTCTACAAGAAGTTGTAACCCAGATACTTTCACAGCCATATAATTTATTATAATGTATTAATTCGGTATTATTAAATTTGGATAATAATGTTGGTTTTTTTCTTAGTATTGGGTACCCTGTTGTGACTTTGGGCTTTGGCTTTAAAAGTTACGTCAGCTACAAAATGCGTTTAAGAAAACAAAAAGAAGTGCAGAAAGAGAACGAGTTCTACATGCAGCTTCTCCAGCAAGCTCTGCCCCCAGAGCAGCAGATGCTACAGAGGCAAGAGAGGGAGGCAGAGGAAGGCAAGTTATACTCATTACTTAATGTGTTTGCTATTAGCTGCTATTTAAAAAGGAAAAAAATAAAAGCCTGCTAAGGAAGAGCTTCTTTAGTCCATGTTGTTCTGATGAAAGTACAGTGAACTCAGAAACAGAGGAGCCAGAAATAAAATTATTTTGGCAGTGGTTAGTATGACAGTAGAAATGAATTATGTTCTCACTGTTTAGTTCTTTATTAGCAACTGCATCAATCTAGTCAGTCTGTGCTCTATGAAGCACTAGTATTTATTATTAAATCCCTTGGTTACTGTTTCCTGCCTATAATGTGAAAAAAGTCTTACAATACCATGTCACTTCTTATTTTCTTTGCTAGATAGACTCTAATAATGACTGGTTTCTGCAGAAACACTTGATGTGTATTGTATGTCACGGTATTGATTGATTTAATGAACTAAGTATTTTTTTTTATTTTGGTATTGCAGCAGCCAAAGGATTATCTGATATGGATTCCTCAATACTTTTGCAGCACAATGGAGGCATTCCAGCCAATAAAAAAATATCTGCAACATTGCCAGAGCTAGAATATAGAGAAAAAGGGAAAGAAAAGGACAAGGATGCGAAGAAACACAACCTTGGAATAAATAACAATATTTTGCAACCTGTAGACTCTAAAATACAAGAAATTGAATATATGGAAAACCATATCAATAGTAAAAGATTAAATAATGATCTTGTAGGAAGTACAGAAAACCTCTTAAAAGAGGACTCATGCACTGCCTCATCCAAAAATTACAAAAACGTCAGTGGAGTTGTGAACTCCTCGCCTCGCAGTCACAGTGCAACTAATGGGAGCATCCCTTCCTCATCTACTAAAAATGAGAAAAAACAGAAGTGTGCTAGCAAGAGCCCAAGCACACATAAGGACTTAATGGAAAATTGTATTCCTAATAACCAGCTAAGCAAACCAGATGCACTGGTAAGGTAAGTTTGATCTGAGCATTGTGTAACTATCCTCCTTTTGTTCCAGTACATAAGATCTCTTTTTCTTAGGAAAATGTAACTTTACGATCCCATAAAGAAGACAGAATTGTCTAGCAATGGAATAAGATAACTAGAAACTGGGTCTTTTGGGTTCTGTTCCTGATTTTTGCCTCTGATTTGCTATGCCGCCTTGAACAAATTGCTTCCTTTCTACCTCAGTATACGCTACTTACCTACCTCACAGGGGTGTTGTGAGGCATAATAAATAGCTTTGACTATCATTCGATAGGGAGCATGAGAGAAATGTGGAGAATCACTATTACAGAGCTCAGTGGATGTGTTCTTAACAAACCTTCCATGGAGTGACCTTCACATCTCCAGGGAATTTAGTGGTGTTTGATGGTGCCTGAACAGGTGTTTTGTCTTAATTTTTGTTTTGTTTTTCCCTTGAAATGTTTGGCTTTTGTTTTAATCTTGTATTCACAAGTATAAATGCAAAGTGTCAGCTACTATATAACTCCTAAAAGTGGTAAGTTCAGACTCTTGCTTGCATGCCTGCTGCCTTACTCGTTTAAGTACAGGTCATGATTAGATTTAGCTGCCTTTTACTGTAGAGTGAGGAAAGTCACATCTTTACATATGCTTATCAGACATTTAAATGAAGATGTATTTATGAAATACGGCTAAATAATAACGGCGTGTGAGTCCTGAGACGTACGGTGTTGTCGTATGTTACCAGAACAAAAAAGAGATAGTGTGGTACTGTTCAGAATGGGGATAGATGTACGTCTAGAACAAACTGTTGCATAATTATGCACTTTCCTACCATTCCTGGCTTATATATCTCTTTTTCCTTTTCTCATGTGCTGAACACTCTTTGGCTAACAAATCCTTGTTGGCTAATTTAATTGGCAGATCAGGTTCACTTTCCCTGCAGGTACCTTTTGATAATTGGACTTTTGACTCTGGTCCGCCTCTGAGGATTTGTGCTATGTGAATACAGTTACTTCAGTGAAAATACTATTTTTCTCCTCTGATATTCACTCTGCCACTGATTGGTGTACCTCTGCCAATTAAATATCTAGATTAATTGATACCTAATGTCTGTAGAGAACTTGTATGAAGCAAATAAGAAACTAGATAATCAATCTGATCTGTGAATCAAATTCAGCTAAGATTAACGGGATGCAGATGGCTCTGTCTTCAGCAAAGCTGTGTCTAAATACACATATACGGGACTGCAGCGTTTGTATGTTGCCAGTTTCAGACGGGCATCTCTACACTCCTTATGTGGCTTATCCGCTCACTGAAGAAGAGAACAGATCAGTTTTGCAGTGGTTCGATGTATCATTCATAAGTCATGAATGATGGCTTCTCATCATGAGAAAAGAGAAGGGAAGGGCTTTATGGAATCACCTGCCAGACTAAGAATTTTGTCCCATGTAGCTATGGCAAGGAATGAGATTTAAACCTTGTATGTTTTAAGTTTGAAATTACGCCTTGAAATTTTTATATGCTGTGGTGTGAGCTCAGACCAGGTGGTCACTGTAATTGTCCAAAGCAAGTTTTCTAATGCAGTGAGTAAACAATAAACTAGACTGTGTCCTTGCAGAATTCTAGCTCCTCTAATTCTCTGGGTAGGGATGGAGTACACAATTAGTGTACTCTGAAAGTGCCTTTATGCAGTGTAGCCTTACTCTGCCCTGAAAGTGAATTACGCTGCTTCAGTCTTTTGTTTGTCAAGTGTTTCTGTGTGATGCGTGGGTGTGATGTGGCTGTTGTGCTCCATATTCATGTAGCTGCTTATTGTACACTGATTTCCCCGTGCAGGCAAACCAAGAGCACTTAAAACACCAACATCCTGTGTGTTGCTGCTCACAGCTTCTTACAAACACAGATGACTGAAATCATTCATGAAATCTTGTTTCTATTCAGGTTGAGTATGTAACTCCTACAGTAATGGAAGCATAAACGTACCTGACAAATTGGATGGGATGGAATGCACTTAAATTTAAAAATTCATGTTTATTTTTTTCTTAACTTGTCAGTTATCCTGGCCCTGGAGTGTAAGGCATTTGTTCATCATCTTTTCCACTTCCAGTAGTATTACTCATTCCCATTATGAAACTTTTAGTCTGCATCAGTGCTGTACCCTGAAAAGGGCTGTGTGAAGCCCTGTATTTGTGTCTGACTTTCAGATCAGGTCTATTCAGCTTCCAAATAAAGATACTTTTTATAACTTCTTGTCCAGCAGACTCACAGCAGGATGTCAAAACCAAGCTGCTTTCCTTTTGTGTTCACGAATGATTTCCCTGAGCTGACTAACCAGTATTAAATGTAAACTATGCCTTATGACTGCTAGGGACTCGGGATTAACAGGGGTTATTTGAGAGAGTAAAAATTAGGGGGTTTTGAGAACAAGACGGTCTTGTACGCTTGTTAATTTTTCTGTTAAGTACTTGATGTGACATATCAGAAAGCATACTGCTAATTAAGTTTATGTTTTATGTATACAATATGATTCTTACTTGAAACAGTAGGGTTTTATTTTTTATTTAGTGCATGTGTGTTTAGCTTTCTGGAGAGGAAGTTACTGATCCCCATCTCTAGGTATTTCAGTGACTATTATGTTATGTTATTGTCATCTTGATAGCTGGAGCAGAGGGATTCGAGAGGCTCTGTCCCTGCTGATCAGCCTTGAAAGTAATCTCTGTCTTAGTTTTTTTGTGTTCCTGCAGTTGAAATGACTATCTACTTCTAATGGATGCTGAAATCTGCTGTGTGTTTGTCAGGCACTTAATAATTGAATCTCTGATTTTGAGCTGCTTATTTCCCAACACCATGGTAGCTGGGCCAGTGGAGGGATACATCTGGTATCCAGTGGAGGGATAAGCATGGTATCCCTTTAGACTTAATATTGTTTGTCAGTAGGTACAGAGCAAGTTGACTTCTTTTTACCGTTTCACTGTCACTTTTGAGGTGCAACAGGTTTTGTTCATGGTTTAGGGGCTCGAACAAGTCTAAGCTGTAATTGCTGAAGAATTGTGTGTGTTGCATATTACACAGTAATAATCATGTCCTGCCTCTAGCTATTTGTACCCTTAGAAAAAACAAAACCAAAAAAACCCTGGCACTGCAGCTTGGCAAAACTGTTTGTATCCATAGAGGTCTTGCCTTTGGCACAGAAGGTGTTGAAACAAGCTGTCTTATGTACTAATTATTCTCAGAGATAACGATGACATCTTCTGGTAATTGGACAGAGAAAAATATTTGTGAAGGAAGGGCTGGTCTACCACGTATTATTTTGCTTTCCTAAAATGTAATGTTACCTGCAGAGGCAGGCTTCAAGGTTTTAATGTAAATTTATGTCCCTTTGATGCTAATCTGTGGCAGTGTTGATGTCCTGAAAGTGATTGCTGCTTCTTCCTTATCCCCCCTGCCTGAAATGGCATTGGTATACCAGAAGGCTTTCTGCTGTCAGCTGCAGAGGGGGAGGTGGTCAGTGTTCCGTGCAATATGATGGGAATGAAGGAAAGCATTGAATAGAAAAGCAAAGCAATTGGGAATGTAAATTAGAAATCTGGGAGACGATTCTTCTAGCAGACTGTTTTCAAGCCACCGTCAACATGGTGTTTGGACCGTTCAGAAACAGAATAACCTTTCAAAATGCCAGCTACTTAGATCAATTCTGTGTAGGAGAAAAAGAAGTAACTCTGCTTTCTCTG
Source organism: Falco cherrug (assembly GCF_023634085.1). Classification (NCBI taxonomy): domain Eukaryota; kingdom Metazoa; phylum Chordata; class Aves; order Falconiformes; family Falconidae; genus Falco; species Falco cherrug. The sequence continues at coordinate 116,595,426 of NC_073699.1, read as the reverse complement.
TGTGGATTACTGTCTTTTTGGTAATGAAAAATGCTCTGAGGAAATGCTAGTAACACTGTATTAGTTACAGCAAGAGAACCTCAATGCTGCAGGATCAGGTTGGCTACTTTAAAGTAGTAGGTTCCCTGCAGGGGTTGCTTATGCCAACAAGATTGGGCCAGAGCAAAACAAAGGAAAAAATGGGTCTCTTAGAAAGCACCCGAGTGCCTTTTGGGTCTTTAATTTTTACATAAATTGTGTGTACTTTGTGTGCAATTGCCAGGTGATTATGGAATTGAATTAATTGAATGAGCAAACTAAGCAACAAAGATACGTTATTCACCAGTTATCGATACTTCGGAGGATTTAGCTGAATTGGGTTGGTTTTAAGTTGATCCATCAATCTTCCCTGGAGCATTTGGAAAAATACTTAAGTCTTGGAGGTGATTACTGATTAATTCTCATCGTCAGTGAGATCAGGAATGATACGAGGTAGTGCTGGGGAAAAAAATGGGTAAATCTGCATTTATAATAATGACAAACCTAAAGAAATTGGCCTTGGCTGTATAAACAGCACAATGTAATAACCTGCAGCTAAACCCTCATTTTAAAAATAGTTGAGTGTCAAAATGACTTGTAGTTTGTGCAGCAATACAGAAAAGCATCTTTGAGAAGTCATGTTTTCTTCACTACCCTTTGTAAATAACTTTTCCAATAAGCCTGGAAATAAGAGACTTAAGCAGAAAATGAAATGGTAGAAAGAATAATTTAAAAAACACCGTCTTATTGGGTCATCTATCATTGTAACAGTAGTGCAGACTGTTATGGAAGGGGGGAGGGAAAACTCCATGAGCTAGTCGGTGCTTGTAGCAGCAGAGCTTTCTTTTATGACATTATATTGGTTTACCTTGATGATGTACTTTCCTTTTAGAAAGGGGGCAACAGAAAGGGTGTTTTTATCTCCTTGTCTCTCTGTGAAACTGATGGGTGCCTCTCTGCCTAAATACAGAGAAGTGACTTGCTGTTCCACAAGATGAAATTTTTAGGCTGAAAATGTTTGGCCGGACTTTGTAAGATGGGTAAGAGCATGGTTACACACCAGAGGATGCAAGGAATACATGTGGTTTTGAGGGAGAGCGAACTTCATGTCTATTTTTGTTTTGTTTTAAAATGAAGTTGTATCTCTAGCTAATTGTGGCAGGTCTGGGAGAGAAACCATATGGGAAACATTTGATCCTTGCAGTATGATGGATTATTAGTTCCTAACTCGTTTTAGATGGTGAGGAGCACTTATGCGCTCTATGGATTGCTGAGAACTGGTAAGCTATTTAAAGCTACAGCAAAAACTACAGTATAATGGACAGGAGTAATTAAAATCTGGTAAAATCTTACTTTAAAACTTATTTCTGAACAAGTCCATTGACAGATAAATTTCCAATGGTTTTGTCTGCCATTGACTTGCAAGAGATTAGTTTTCTCTGTATTAATTCTCTTCTGCCCCTTCGGAATTGCACTGCAATGGTTGATTGTTCGCTGTATGTAGATTGATCATGTTTTACATATATTATTCTGTCTTTTGCCTGTTTAAGTTGGGTCATCTGTACTGATAGGAGCGATGGTTTCACAACAGAATAAAACCTCTTAACTACATGGTGGTTTGAAAAATTCAGATGTGTGGCATACTGGAATCCTGTGATTAGAGTAAGTCAAACTGGTTAAGTTGCCACTCTGTCACTCCTGAGCCTACTCTGAGCTCATTTGTGGTAGCTAGTAAATTGGAGAGTTCTTGTGCTTTAATGGACACACAAGGTATATAGTTCCCACTTCACAGCTGCTAGCAGATTCTAAGAAAAAGAAACTCCTCGCTGCAGCGTTTAGTGAATTAAGAATTAAGCACCAGCCGCTCAAAGGCAGTGATGTTCTCTTGGTACGTGGTCTGCCTGGATGCGTTCAGTGGTGTGGCTACTGGTTTTTCATAAACAATGGAAGCAGCGAGAGTTTGATCAATTCTTGTTGAGTTTAATCCTGACTTTTTTGTGATTTACAGTGAAAGTCATAATGAATGGCAGGTCGGTCTCATTTTACTGTAAAAGTTACCCGAAGTCCCCTGTGGTCCTTCAGAGTAAAAGGATGAATATTTGACACTTGGAGCATGCTTGGAAAGTTAAGGCGGAAAGGACATCCATGAGGCTTTGGCTGTGTTCAGGCAGGATTTGAGTGATGTGTCATGAGTGTGCAACACTTCCTGATCCCAATTCTCACAAATTTCATGTACGCAGCTCTGGTTGGACTCTCTTACCTATGCTGAGTAAAAAAGGAAGGCTGTGGCTTGTGGCCTCTTATATTTCCTCCTGGTTTGGAAAGTAGGCATCTTTTCTGCTCACGTTTGTGTGCGCTCTGTGGATCATGCGGGTTTCGACTTTCTTTACAGCGCAGCCTGGACCAGCCCCATGAGCACTGCAGGTACAGAGCCCTCTTTGAAACCGGCAGGAATGCCATGAACCAGATGGCTTAAGAAGTTGGAACTAATGTCAGTACGCTGTTGCCAAAAATATAAATTCAGCTTGTCCTGTGCCAGCGTCTCTGATTTATTCGGGCTTTACCTGATCAGTGCTGCTTTTCCTGGAATGCTAAATACCCAAAATAAATCCTGGTATATCTTATTTGAGCAAGTTTGACATTACCTTAGATATAGGGAAAAGTATGTTTACAGCTGGTTTATTTTCATAGTAATCCTTTTATCGTAGACATGTATGTTGAAATAATTTATGGATACTTGTCAATGTAAAGAGTGCGTATGTGCGTTCCTTTACATTGTCCTACCAACTGTTTGTTCGCCTATTTATGAAAACGGGTATTAAAACCAGTCAGCTGTTGGCATACAGCAGTCTGTTAACGCTTCCTACAGCATCTTGCTTCCTTCAATTAATGTTCGCTTCTTCTAAAACACTTCTTATTGGAAGATGAAATTGAACTCTTTTATCATTGCCCAACCAACTGTCCAGCTCTATCACTTCACATAGTGAACGCGGTGAAAATACACACCTAGTAACGTCCGCTGATGGGTTTTCCATTTTTTTTGTTTGTGTACTATGGTTACATGGTTGAGTGAATATTTGGTTAGGTTTGCAAATTCTTTTCCTCCTACAACAGAGTACAAGGTGTTGAAAATATTTGTGGTCTTCAATATGAAATGTGTATTTGCTTTGTACTATTACTATTTGCCTTCTAACTGTAAGTTGGGTTTTTTTTTTTCTTTTAAAGGTACATTTGACCACAATTTATACTATATTAAAAAGAATTCATCTTACCAATAGGGCAGTTCAGGTATAACTAGTAAAACATAGTGCTCATAAAAAGTGGTTGATTATTCACCTGTGATGCGTTTTTATTCTAAGAATCAATAATCTTATTCTGGAAATGTGGGGAAAAAATTAGGTGAGCTGGGTGCCTCGCTTTAGAAACTTGTGTTTTATTTAACCAGTTTTGATTGAAAATACTTTAATTAATAAGCTTGCATAGGTCTTCAAGAACTTTCTAAAGCTACAATTAAGTGTATAGCAGATGGTTTCTGTTCAGGAGCAATTAAAACTAAATATACTGATTCCTGAACTGTGGATGACTTAACACGTACTCGTTATTCAACATGCACATCATCATGTGCTTCCAGGAAAAAAACCCACGTTTAGGTGAGAATTCATCGGCATGCTCCATAGCTCAGCTATAACTAACAAATGAAACTCATATTTTGTTGAGAAAAGTAAAAATTGTTTATATGTGCACCTGTCCTTGTTTACGAGTTCTTGGACTTAGAGAAAAAATATAATTCCATAGGATTTGTTTTAACAACTGTGCAGTGCATTGGAGGGAAAAAAATTCCTGTGGGCGGTTATGAAGTGTGTGTATAGCTACATAGAGCTATATATGTACAGTTATATAAAACTTTATTATGTAGCAAGGACAGGCGTAATTTCTGAGAGCTGATTATTTTAACAGTGATGGGGTTGGGGGGGGTGGCAGGTGGTGTGGTGTTTACTCTGCTAACTTTTATATAACGTGCTTGAACCTTTGGGTAACTGGGAAGTGAAGTTGAAATTGTCTTTTAAAATTGTCTTTCTTAGGTTGGAACAAGATATTAAAAAGTTAAAGGCTGACCTGCAAGCGAGCAGGCAGATCGAACAGGAGCTACGTAGTCAGATCAGTTCTCTGACTAACACAGAGCGGGGAATTCGATCTGAAATCGGACAGCTCCGGCAAGAAAATGAACTGCTTCAGAACAAGTATGTGTTTCTACACAGCTGTGTAAATTAGCTGCTGCTGACTGTAGCCTGGTAAAGGGGAAGGATTATGTTAAAGTTCTACAAAATTTGAGGCATTTGTCTGCAAATCCAGCAAGACTCATTCGGGACCTTTGACAGTCATTTATTTGTAGAAAGTAAAATTCTCCGTTAAATCTCATACCTGTTACCTTCCAGATTACACAATGCTGTACAAATGAAACAAAAAGACAAACAAATGATCAGCCAGTTGGAGAAGAAACTAAAAGCAGAGCAGGAGGCACGGGCCTTTGTAGAAAAACAATTAATGGAAGAAAAGAAAAGAAAGAAGTTGGAAGAAGCAACTGCTGCACGTGCTGTTGCATTTGCTGCTGCTACAAGGTACTTGCTTCTAGGGTAGAACAAAGCTCAGCTCCAGAAAATTGCTAAAATGTAGCTGTGGCTACTGAAATGTGTTTGGGGGGGATTTGGGTAGACAGTTTTCATTCTTCTGTACATAAAGGAGTAGTCTGTATTTGATTACTTTAAAAAAAAAAAAAAAAAAGAAAAGAAAGCTTTATTTTTCTTAAGAGGTTTATTTGTGTTAAGACAGTGGAAGGACTGGAGAACTCCTTCCATGAAGCTGAGTCTCAGTACTCATATACATTACATTTACAGGATATAAAGAATGAATATGGTCTAAATGACCTGCTGTACTAGAGTGTGCTAACAGAGAGATGTGGTACTGTGTGTGGGTCAGTCTGCTTTAAAAAAAAAGGAACATCACCTTTCATGTGTGGATTGTGAATCAAGGATTCATGCAACAACACTGGCCAAAATACTGTCCCGGTCTCACATCTGGAATGTTTCCTGCTCTAGCCAGTGGTGGTTCAGTAGTAACATAGGTGTATAGACAGGAAGTTTTTCAAGATGAAAGCATGGCACAAGTGTGGGTGACTTTAATGTGCAGTGCTCCAAATGTCTAAAAAGAATTATTTCTGCTTTTGTTCTCCATATTTCGTAAATATTCCAAATTTCCTAATACTTGAGGCGTAACATTGAATCACTTTTTGCATTGTTGCCTTAAGGGAAATTACCTTGCTGAAAAGAACAAAGTTAACTTCCTCTTTTTATCCTTCAATATTCACATTGATTTTCATGTTATAAACAGTTTGGGAATGACAGCTTCTTTCTTATTTCATCATCTTCTCTTTTAATGTTTTTTCTGCAGAGGAGAATGTACTGAAACTTTACGAAATCGTATCCGAGAGCTGGAGACAGAGTGCAAGAAGCTAACAATTGACATAAAGCTGAAAGAAGATCAGATACGAGAACTAGAAATGAAAGTTCAGGTAATGAGAAAGCACCAGGGGCTTAGATCAGCATCACAATGAGTGCTTTCAGCCCTCTGAAACTGGTGGATCTACATAAAAGGCAATCAACACCTTCAAGAATTATGCTTTTCAGATGTCTGTCTTGCATGTCTTGCACCAGGCTTTGGAAGAGCATGGGTATGAGAAAGGTTAATAGTCTCAGCTCCACACCATTCAGTCGTTTAATTTATTAGAATTTTTTTCCCCAAACCAATGATCTGGGTAGACTGAGAAGATAATCCCCTCAACAACATCTACTATGAGAGGCTTGTTGCCAGTCTGTATTGTTATAAATTTCACTGCGAGCAAGTAAGTTTGCTTACTCTGTGCAGTCCTAATCACTAGCCAGATGGGTTTTTTGTGACAGTGCTTGAATATTGAAAGTACATTGTGGCAGACTTGTAGCAGACATGTTGTCTGGCATGTTAGTGTTTTAAGAGCTCAAATGTGTGAGTTGATGTTGACCTTATTCCTTTAAAATATCTGTTCCTAAAGATGTACTCGGACTGTCAACTGACAATTTGCATGAATGTGTATTTTTAACATCTTGTGGTTTTTTAGACACTCTTCAAAATCCACCTGGTGTTATTGTGAACTTGTTTCCAAATAACATATGCAGCCTTGTTGTTCCTGGGTTTACCAAACCCTTGAAAACAAGTGTGGCTTATCCATGGAGAGTATGAGCATGGCTTTCAAATAATTAAAACCAGCTATAATCAAGCTTTTAAGTTTTATTAGCATCTTCAAACTGTTAGAGAAGCTTTTTGTTGCAGCCATGAATATTTCCCCCATTGTATTACTGTTTCTTCATTTAAAAGTATAGAACTTATTTTGTATATAATATTTTTTTCCATAGTCAGAATGTTAATGCATACTTCCCAGCCACAAGGTGCCCATCATGTGCAGAATACTTGCTCCCTTCATTTCTCTTTTCTAAATTTCTGGGTTTGCAGCACAATTAGGTTCAACATGGGAATTATTTGAGATAAAGAAATCCCTCTCATCGGCCTACTGAAATGGCTTAAAATGCTTATGTAGGATCACTTTAAACTGTCTAGCAAGAGATCAGTCTCCACTGTAGCTGTTTTTGGGAAGTGTTTCATATTCCACAGCTTGGCTAAGAGCACTGTGTGGCTGCTCAGCTGGCACTTGGCCATGGTGAGGAGGGTTTCTGGGTGGAGGGTCTCGATATGGATGATAAGAGGGCTGAGAAGCAGAGTAAATGGTACTTGCTCACCGCACTGTAATTATGCGTTGTACAATATGGCTTTAATCACTTGTGTGGTGGTCATGTATAATTACTGGAGGTAATATTACAGTGTCCTTAATTAACCATCATTTTAATTTTACAGTATTAATACCAGGCCCAGTGGTGTGCTGTGGGGAAGGGAGAGACTTCGCAGTATATCTCATGTGTAAAGTCGATGAGAATAACATTTGTCCTAATTACTCCTACAGGAACTGCGGAAGTATAAGGAAAATGAGAAGGATACAGAGGTGTTAATGTCAGCACTTTCAGCCATGCAGGATAAAACACAGCACTTAGAGAACAGCCTGAGTGCAGAGACAAGAATCAAGCTGGATCTGTTCTCTGCATTAGGAGATGCAAAACGGCAGCTTGAGATTGCCCAAGGTAATGTGGGGATAGTTCAATTCAACACGTAGTGCTGACTGAAATCATGAAAATGTAACAGAAAGACTATCCTACGTCTTTATTTAGGGGTGTGCTACAGCCCGTACTCAGCATTTCAGTTTTCAGTTGGTGTTTGTCTTTTACAACTTTGTGAACGTGAGCCTAAGCCGTGCAGCTGATCAGCTGACCTAATTTCCCCAGGCTATTAAACTGAAGACGATAAATGTCAGGATGGGCATTAATTTAATTTATGAATATTTTCTACATTTTTATAAAACATTACCTTAAAGCTGGAGAACTTCTTTTAAGGAGCTAGAAGATAAAATAATAGCTGCTATCTATTAAGCCCCTGTCCTTGAATCCTAATGGTATTTTATACTCTTGAATAAATACAACCAAAGTGTGGCACGGGGGGGAAATAACCCAACCTGCTTTAAACTGCACACTGGTGGGGTAAGCGTGGACACTGGTGTCTGTGTTGGGCTGGTGTCACTGCCACCAGAGGGAGTGTGACGCCAGTATAAAACCCTGCCCAGCCTGTCCTTTGTTCAGCTGTGCAAACCATGAAGCGAAGTTTAAATAACCTTTTGATTTAGTACCCGTTTAATTTCCTTGCAGAAGTTTGCGTGGTTGCAGGAAAATTTGGTTAGAGCGAGAAATATTCTTTTGTTTCGTTTCTTTTTACTGAGTTTCATAAATTGCTGTAGTGACATTGTGAGTGTGCACAAAGGGGGGTTAGAAAAATGGTGAGAATAGGACAGTTTTGAAAATAAAGTAAATAACACATTTAATAAGCAAATGCTTGTGCTCCTGTGGGGTGGTTGTAAAACGTGAACAGCAAAATGCAGAAAAAAGTTGAGCCGTAGAAATAATCTGGTATTCGGCAGCCGTGAATCCAAACAATGCAAAATCGCATGGGAGTGCTGTGTCTAGGTGTGTTACCTGGTAACTAGAGGTAATTAAACATCGTTCCTCAACACCAGCCCGAGTTAAGTGAGTTGTGGTTTTACTGGTGTCGTGTTAGAGTGCTAATTGTCTTCTGGGCATTCAGCTTCAACAGCTCTGATTGTTGAACAGTTGGTGGAGGGTGAAAACACGCTGCTGGTTCTAAGTGATGTTATTTGCTGTTTTCAGGGCAAATCATTCAAAAAGATCAGGAAATCAAGGACCTAAAACAGAAGATTGCAGAAGTTATGGCAGTAATGCCCAGCATAACATACACTGCAGCCACCAGCACTCTGAGTCCCGTTTCCCCACATTACTCTTCCAAATTTGTGGAGACCAGCCCTTCTGGACTTGATCCCAATGCCTCTGTTTATCAGCCCTTGAAGAAATGAATGCCAATTTTCTTTTTGCCCAGTAATTTTGTCATGCTGAAGGCATCACACAGGAGTGTCTCTTGCAGTCAAGATGAAATTGTATTGTGAGACTGTATTCGTTGTCATTTAAAACAGGATAAAAGAACATCTGGATTGACTAGAACTACCCATCAGTTTTTCTTGTAAATTTTTAGAAAACCTCACAGAACTTTGCAATTTATTTTCCTTGGCCAATGCATTAAAAACAATTCTTGGTTTTCAAGTAGCCAATTTTGCCTTTTTATGTACTCTTGCATGGTTTCCTCTTGAAAAATACAGGGCTTTGCTTGATTTTGAACCCTTTCTTTTTTTTTTTTTTTTTTTTCCCAATAATCTAATTGAATTTGCAGATTCATTCAGAAATAGTGAGGAAAAACCTTTAATTTTTACAGTGAAAGGGTTAAATAATCTAACAAAGCTTTGATTTATAGATGTATTAAATACAAATATGTGATGTTGCAGAAGATAATTTGATTACCCCTCAAAGGACCAAACAAATTTCAGGGGTGTTGTTTAAGGGAAAGAATATGAGAATAGATGATGACGTGACGGTGGTTGTTGTGTGAAATATTTATATTCCCATTGGTGTTTTTAGTCATTGAGAATTGCTAACAGTCTTGTTCACAGTGCCTTGGGAAAAGACATTTCAAGAGGAAACTTGATAGTTTAAACTATTTTTTCCCCCTTCACTGTCATCTAGCTTATATATCAAGCTCATTACAGAGTCTACTGCAAATTGTACATGGTAATTTGGATGTTCATTATAAACCAAGGTTACATCTTCTGTTTATTTTGATATAAACTCAGCAGTGTTCTGTAACTTGCCTTGATTATACTGCATCGTGGAAGGCACAATATTAATACAGGAAGCGTTATTGTGAAGGCGGAACTGTGCAATGTACTGTATACAAGAGACTGTAAAGCTGGCTAATAAAAGCTGCAGTTCTGGGTTTTTTTATTTTATTCAGCTGTGACTTACACTTTATATCACCTTGTGTTTGACAGTTTAAGTGGAGCTGAATATTTTTCAGCTGTTGTGCCAAGGAGTTTTTAAAGAGTTTTAAAGGAAACTCATAAATTGCACAAAGGTGTAAGTTAAAATGTATATTATACATTGATAGAAAATGTTTGCACTGGCAACTTCTGAAGTCTTTCAGACTTTTTGAGGGGGAGAATTGGCGGGGTGGGAAACAAAATTGTACTGGAAACTAGCAGAATTACAAACCCAACGTTATGATTTTGCAAACGTGCAGTGGACTCTGAAAGGACAAAGTTCTTAAAAGAAAAGGATTTATTTTTTTTTAAGTTTCATGTTAATTGGCATGTACGCCTCATTTAAAAAAAAAAAAAAAGGTAGGACATGCAAGTCAATAGAAGTATTAAAGTTTCATCATTTTAATCACAGATATTATTTTGGGATAAAACTAGCTTTAGCCAGGTGTGCATGTTGCTGTCATTTGCATTTTTGAATCATCTTGTGTAATTGTCACCATAAAAGTGTTACTCAGAAATGTCATAGGTTTTTCATCTTTGTGCAAAACATGAAATATTGTCACTGAGGTTTTGTGTTGAAGTTCCCCCATTTTGCTGCCTACTTTGGCACGATTTTTGTTCAATACTTGGTCTTGGCTGCATTCTTTTTTTCTGTGGGGTTTACAAAGAATAAACATTTTCTTGCAGATAAAAAAAAATAAATTTTTTTTCGCCTTTTTAACTGACCTGATTTAGCCTGGTATAAAGAATACATTTTGTTAGAAGAGCACTCTGTTATTCCGGGTAAGTCTTCTCTTTTGCAACAGAGCTTCTGTGAAACAGAAGGAAGAACAGATGTTTTTTGTACTCTGTGTATAAACTTAGCAAGTTACCCTGTCTGTGGGCTCTAAAAAAGAAAAGGAAAAAAAAAAAAAACCCGAACCCAAACAGGTAAATTTCTCCAGAATTGCAAAAGTATGTCTGTTAGTTTAGCCTTTGTTCCTTTCCAGCTATTCTCCTTACTACAAAAGAAAAGCCAAGAGGATGATTTGGAGGTTTAAGCATTGTCCTTATCTAGACCAAAAGAAAGAGCAACTTGTTCCTGGTTAATTCTCTTAGCAGCCACAGTTCCTGTTGTAAAATTTTTTACTGGGAATCCTGCAGTTGTATTCAGGGTAAGTGAGCTGTCTTTTACATCTTCGCTTTGGTTGTTGCTGCCGCTGGTCCTGGCATGGGTGGTGTTCTCTGCCTGCGTTAAGCCTCCAGGTAAATTTTTTCAGGTACCAAAAAAATCCAACCTCAATTATTCTGTGATTCTGCTGCAAGCACTGCCAGAACATCCCAGTTCCTTGAGGACACACATTTATTTTTTTTTTTCTTCTTCTCGAGGCACTACTAGCCTGACATACACATAGATCATTTCCTAATCAAAATACATTATAGATAAGTTTGCAATTTTAACAGATCACATTGCAGTGCAGCAGAAGTTGTGTTCTCTAGTCCCCTCCTCAGTTCAAATGGAAATGTTCCTTTAGGAAATGGGAAAGTATCTGCGGGCAGCAGTCTGCTGTGCAGGATAAGTGGAGTGAGTGCAAATAGATAATTTAAGCACTTGGATCTTTAAATATTTAAATGTCTGAAATGGAAAATATCTTAATGACTCATCATAAATTGTACTTGCAACATTAATGTATGGGGAATTTAAGAACATAAGACTGCAGAAGGGTCACCTAGGATATTTTGTTTTTTCTACAATCAATTTTGAAGTAATACTGTGGAATAAATAGAGAGATCTGCCAAAGAAAAACTGAAGTATCCACAACTTTCTCCAGCTAGCATAAGTCTAGGAAGAAAAGGTAATGGAAAGACAGGACCTCTTTGTAATGGTTTTAAGCACCTCGGGGTTTATCCTTACTAAAATTTTAAGTAGAGCGGAAAGCAGTATGTAATTTTATTTTTAATATTTAACGACAAGTTCCTTTATTCATAGAATCTATTCTTTAACTGTGCTAAGATGAACTGGCTTCCCTATCTTAGCGTATTTCATGATGATGGGGAAGGGAAGGCTTAAATGCCTGTATTGAACTCAGTCTTGCATCATCAAATAACTCCCAGAAGGTAAGAAAATTGCTGCTTTGACTGAAACGTCCTTGATGGCCAGGTGGGAATGAAGTGGGAGATACCGACGTTGGTGCGGGAAAGCAGACTGGAATCTGCCTTAAAGGAGCTATTTCCTCTGAAGGGTTTAAGCGGAAAAACCTTGTGGTTTGTTTTTCATTTTCTCTTCCGTAATTGCTAAATCAGATTTGGAAGTTGTTTGCTTACCCCAGCATTGCCCTAAGCGCGCTGGAATCGCACACTGGAGTAACTGGCTCCAAAACAGTTTCTTAGACCAAAAAAACCAACGTACCTTGTGGCATTACCCGATCCTGCCGTTACTGTGTCCAGGAGCTGGCTGCTCCAAATAATGCTGTTATTGATGACGTTTGTATGCAACAGATGGATATTTTTTTTTTTTTTGCAGTTCAAAATAAAAATCAGGCTCCTTCCAATAGCATTTGATAGAAAATGCGCTATTAAAAAGTTTAACACTTTTCTTTTATCGATAGTGCCTGCTTTTGAGAATAAGATTGTTCCCAAGATTAGCATCCGAGAGTGGGAGAGCCTAACCCAGAGCCTGCTTTTGACCTTGTCCGAAGGGCTTTGTGCACCACTGGCACTGAGCACCACTGTGCTGTAGCAATCCATCATCTGCAGCAGTAAGTTGCTGGGGTTTTTTAGTTTTGTTGGGTTTTGGGGTTTTTTTAAAACTTTTAGTCTGTTATTAAATACTTACGTAGGAGTTAGTGTGCGGTGGGGGATGTGTTCCTTTACTGCTGGACACTTTTCTTGTATTGCACTTTGGAAGTCAAGGTCAGAAATAGACCTTCAGCAAGCTAATACATAATAGATTATAAAAATGAAATCTGAGATGCCACGGTATCTTAATTGAATCAGCTTCTATGATGTACTAAAATAATACACAAGCATTTGACTAAAGCATTTCTAATAAAGGAGAATAGGCAGAAAAAGGGGCAAGAATCCATTTCAATCAAGTTCAGATGTAAGGGGCTCATTTACCTATAATCTCTGAGTGGTAATTATGCTGTTCTAGAGCATGTTGTCAGATTCAGAAAATACTAGTTTTTACTGCTGACAATGAAAATCTTTAAACTATATGTCTTACATAATTAACAAGAAATTCTTTCCCATCAAAATTTAGCTGGTATGAACAATAACAGTTTGATTATAAAAAAAATAATCGTGACAGTTAGTGAAAGTGTAGCCTGCTCTCTTTACATTTCTGGAAATGCTCCAGGAGTAGTATATTTTTTGTGGGGAAATGCAGCTTTTTCTCACTCTACCCCAGAGCATGAGCTTAACATCCTTTTCCAAACACACACAGCTGTAACGCCATGCCCTGGTCATAAACCGAGTGTCAGCTTCAGGTGAGTTTTCTTATCCTTGGCTTTCAAGCCATTCCATTCAAAGTCTGATTGAAACATTCCTTATGCAAAATGCATGAGAAGCATTTTAAAGACGATTTAAGATGGTGCTAAAACCAAGGGATTCTTACAAGATTGAAATAACCACCATTTTACAATCTTTATCTCCATAATTGCTCGCTTAATCTGGTGTTTCCTCGTGCGTTTGCTGCTATATCCTAACTTTCATTAACCTTGACTAAACAATTTGGTCTCTTGATGATCTTTTCAGGCAGTCGCTCTATTTTTTTGTAACCTCTTCAGGTCTCTTGTCACTTAAAGCCATCTGTTTATCTGTAATATTATTATTTTTTTTTTAAATAGGCTTAGGTGTTTGGGTTTTTTTCTAAGGCCTCTCTGTGAATTAACTGCCATATAGAATAATTGCAAGCAGTTTTTATCATGAGAAGATTTATGCTTCATCTGCATTTAGTCCCGTGTATCAAAAGCAAACTGAAGCGATTATATAGGGGGTATCCATTCGTTACCCATGGGAATGCATTTCTGTCTGCAAAGTCCCTGGGACTCTGGAGGGCCCCACAGCTGTAAAGAAAATGGATCATATGCCATCCTTGGAGACTTAAGTTTTAAAATATTGAACTGTTTTGATGGGAAAAAAGATTAGAAGTCTTTTTCCTTTTTTCCTTTTCTTTTTTCTTTGGTGATTAGCTTAAAGGAAAAAAAGTATCAAACTACCCCTAAGTCCCAAGTAAATTTGGTTCTGAAACTAAATGTTGTGGTTCGGAGCAGTTTTCCATGAAAATACTTGAGATCTGAAGAGCCCGAAGAGAACAAACACATCTTGGAGTTTTCTGAAGGTGAGAACTTAACGAAAGGGAAAGTACTTCGTGTCCTTTCCCAAACAACCACGAGAGGGCTCAAGATGCTCGGGATGCTCAGGACGCCTGGCGTGAGCTAAGGGAGCAAATCGTGACCATTAGTCACCAACATACTGAAAAAAAAATGCCGTTTCTTTTTAAACAGACATCAAGATGTTATTTCATATTCTTTGCTATGTGAAAGAATAGGAAATTCATCTTGGGAAGCCCGGAGAGCTCAGAAATAGATGGATTTGTGTGATAATAAAAATATAATTAATATGCAAACATTCTTTCCGTGTAGGACTACGTAGATTCAAAGAAAGGGAAGAAAGAAGGCTTTGCTTTAATTCTCCATATCCAGAAGCCTTTCTGTTGCAGAAACCGAAGCAATATAGAACCTTGGCTGAAGTTTGATGCGAAGACTTTCCACACCTATAGCATTTCATCCATGTTCTGGCCATGGGGACAGTTCTGAGCTGCCTTGGCCGGGTGTCTGCCTGCTTCAGCTGCAGCTTCCCGGTAACTCTTTTCCCTCGGGATCACTAATATTACAGCTTAAATGTTTTTCAAAGGCTGGTGGCTATTCGTGATACCCTGCAAGCCATGATGTGTTTGCTATCCCAACGTGTGGGATTGTGACCTCCCATAAAAGAAAGGTAGTATTTAGAAATGCAGGTGAAAAACATTTACGTCCTGGACCAAAGTCTGCTTTGTGACCCAGTAGGTGATTTCTTAGGGCTAAGAACAAGTTGCTGAAATTCCCAATTTGCAAATGGGTACGGCATGTATCCTGACTCAGGTGGCGGAGGTGCTTTAGATTTCTGTTGAGAATAATTATTCTTTTTAAAGTTCAATTTCTAGCAAAAGATGCCCAGCGTCAAAAGTCACTACACTAAAAATACTCTCTGTTTACAAATACTTTTTTTGTAAAAAAAATCTTAGACAAATTAACACTTCATACCAAATTTTAACATGGGGCAGGGAGAAACCACGCCGGTGCTGTAAGATGTCCTGTTAACACCCTGTTGAACCCTGACCTTCGTTCGCTCATTCCTTTGGCTTCCTAATTCAAACGCAATTCTCTGCACCGGTTCCTTCGAACTCTGTGCTGCCTCGTTGCCCGATGTGTGCAGCAATTGCCACGCAGCTGTGCAGCAGGGCTGAGCGAGCCCATGGGTGGGAGGTTATTCTTTTCAGATGAGGAGGAGGCTTACGGAATGAATTTGCTTCCCTCTTTCCCACCTCCCCCTTCCGTTTCGTTATTTTTAGGTTTTGTATTACTTACGTTAGTAGTCTATAAGTAGCGCTTACAAGCCTGGACTAAGCTTGAAGCGGTTGTGCCTTGTGTTCTATGCACACAGACAACGAGGGGGCTTTTTGCCCTGAAGTGCTCAGAGCTTGACTGGACTTGCAAAAGAAGAGGGAGAAATCAATCAAACAAGACGCACAGCAGCATTCCTGTTTTACAACTTGGCCAGCAAAATGCAAGTAAGCGGGGTTTGCTCCCCCTCCTCCACTACATCACAGCCCCTCTGCCGGGGCCAGGTTTGCAGAGGAGCTCAGTGCACACGCTGGTGCCCAGATGGATGCTGAGCTCTTTGCAAAACTCACCATGTGAATTTCGGCAGGTCCGAGCCCTTGGCAACAGTTGGAAACTTGACTAAGACCCAGCAATGCAGCCTTAAACTGCTGCTGCATCCAAAGATTCATGTCCGCCGCTCCGAGGAGTCAGTGTATCAATGTGAGTGCAGAGTATAAAAATGGACCTGCCCTTTCGTAATGGCATTTTTACATATCATTAGCACAACTTTCCAAAACCCACTTGCAGCAAAGCGAGACCTTAAGGCTCTTTCCATCAGTGGACAGCTGGCTTACCAGGTATAAATGATCCCTTTAATGTTTCGCAAAGACACGTCTTTTCCAGATGCCTGTTTGAATTTGCTGGATTTGGTTGAGTATCATTCACCTTTTTTTTTTTTTTTTTTTGTCACTGCACTAAAAAAAAACCTGTACAGTGCAGGTCACTTTTTTAACATGTATTTCTGAGTGCCAGTAACTGTGCCTTATGGGTGCAGGTTGATGCAGCTTGATACTCTTGATTTCGTGGCTCTAATAGTGACATTTTAAAGGGTATTTCCTACTTTCTTTTACTTGGTCTTCATATGGCAATAAAAGTGAATGGCTGGGTGTCTGTCTGCTGCGGCTTCATTTTTAAATCACTCTGCAAATTTGAATTGAATTGGCAGCAAATCAGTAATGCTAACGATATACAAGCTCCTACAATCTTTGAGAAAACAGGCGGTTGAGTAGAGGAGGGGGAGACCATCAGCTGCTGCAGGAAGAGCTCTGTGTAGAGCTTGAGTCTTCTCCACCTTTACAGTTAGTCAGGAGACCCGTATCCACAGGACTGCAGGTCCTACGAGTTAGTGTGTTTGTCCAACTGCTTCGTGGTGAAGCCTATTTAAAACAAACCCAGTTGTACTTGTTAAAACAAAAAGGCTTGGCTGACAGCAAAGGAAGGTTATTCCTTCTCGGGCAGTAGCCTTGCCATTCCTGGTTTGCTTTTCAAGCATCTAATTTGCTCTGATTTGCTGCAAAAACTTTATATTGGGCTGTGGAGGGTCACGGCCAATTTTGAAGGATGTCGAGGAATTAGGATCATTTTAACTTTAGTACCATCTCCCTCATGATGAGTATGTATCCTGGAGGAAATCGTTTAACTTCTTCTCTACTTGCTTACCCATCTGTAAAATGGGGTTTTGTTTCTTGGCTTCTCAGGGAAATATTTTAAAGCTCGCTCCATGTTTATTGCTTCTTTAAAAGTTTAGAGCATTGTTAAAACCCTCAGTATTTCTGAGGGGGACTTCACTGGGCTCAGACAGACAGGAATGCAGAGGGTGCATGGAATACTTTACAGGTAGGAATTGCTCTGGCAGATATTTTGTAAAATATTTGGCTTCCTCCCATGTCTTACCTTGCCCGTAGCAGCAAAACTTCAGTAACAAGAAAAGGAAAACTTAAATATAGGCATATTTTTAACAAAAGAGTTTGATATCTTCTGGTCCCTCTCTTTTTAATTTGTTTCTGATTTACCATAGCTGAAGAAAAAAGGAGGGAAATGCAGTAACGCGATGGAGAACAGCAGGACCCCCACTTAGGCATTGACAGGGAAGAAGCTGGAGGAACTGAAACCGTGAGTTTTACTACATATTATGCCACAAAGTAATGCTTTAACAGTCTGATTCTCACGCTGTGTTTCTAAATGGCAGCAATACTTAGAAAGTCAAAACGCTCCTCAAGTATTCAAACAGAAAGGCAAGAGTTACTCACTGCAGAGAGAGCCTGTTCAATTATCCCACGTGTATCAAACCACTCAAAATGATGGTGCATTATGGTGTTTCAAGCAGAACTTCGCAAAGCCCTGAGCAAGACTAGATTCTGCTCTCAGCCCTGTCGCTGTGACTTGCTGCAAAAAGGGGTTTTTAAACTGAAAATAGGTAAGGCAGCTCCTTGGCTCATAGCAACTGATCTGGGGAGACGTAAGAGGGAGAGGAATTAAACAGGAGAATTTTCTCAGCACTTCTTCCATATTTTTTTCAGTATTGCGTGTTTAATAGTAGTTACATTAACTAACACTTACCGATTCCCTTCTGCCCTTAGCTGGGTTTGCTTTGCAATTTCTTCGTATTTCAGTTGCACCGGCTGTGTGCCTGCCTGCCCTGCTCTTAAATAGATGGTGATCCCAGGCAGCAAAAAAGTAAGGGTAAGAAACCCTGGTGAGTTCTTCCCAGCTCGTGTACGTGATCTGGTTGACTCTCTAGTGAGCATGTGAAACAGCATGTTTATTTGTTCTGTATCACCTAAAAGAGATGTTGGGATTCAAAATCATCCCTAGCAACTGAGCAATGGCATGCTTTGCGGTTCCTCTTGATTTGTTTGGGGGTGTTGGGTGGTTTTTTTATCTTTCAAATTCCTGGGCCTCTCGGCACAACTGCAAAGTCCCACGAGCCAAAGCAACCGCGGAGCTGGGATATCTTGCCTGACAGGTAGAAGTTATTCCCTTCCAGCTGGGCTTTCTGTGCAGCACAGCTCTTCGTTCATTACTTGGCTCTTTAGAGAAGCAGGTGCCTCATTCTAAAGGAGTTAATTTGCTTAGCTGGACCTCTTTCTTCATCTCCTTTGCCTTTTGCAGCCAATAAGCACTTGACAGAGTTTCAGCCCGTTGAAAGTTTGTGGTCAGTCTTGATTGGATTTTGGATTGCACGGCTGCCAGTAATACTATTTCTCAAAGCCCAGGCTTTGAAAATTACTTAGCCTTATGTTTGGCAGTTCAGTTAATAAGTTGCATAATTACAGTTCTAGGAGCAGATCCAGTACCTTTAGAAAGTGCAGTGGAATCTAAATACCTTCTTCCTTCTCTGCCTTGAAATGGTATTAATTTCTTTCTCCTCTAAATGGCAACAGAATTAATTTTGGAGAGACCTGTTGCTTGAAGTGGAGTCAGTGGATTAATAAAAGCGTTAATTATTAAAGCCTGCAAACGGTCCCTAATGATTGTTTGCTGCAAAGTTAATGTTTGATTGGAGAAGGTCATCTGCAAGCCTGAGTAGAAAACCTGCCTCTCTTAATAGCAGGGGAAAGCACAATTACCTTCCCTTCATGATACGCACTGGTGCTCTGTACTACACTCCATCCGATCATCCTAAACAATGAGCTTGGAGGAAGAACTGTTTTGCCATTGGACAGCTGCAACCCAAAAGGTCACACTTTTTAATTAAGTGGGAGCAATTACATCTGTTACTGTGCTTCCTAGAAGGAGGCAGGGGCACCTCATTCTGTATCCCTGCCTGAAAACCACCCTCAGGCTGAGTGAGGGTGGTGGCTCGTGTTTTGCAGCCCAAATAGCTGCACTGCACCATTTCCTGAGAGCTCAATTAACATGTGGCAGATATGCAAAGGAAACGAGTGGATGCTGTGGTTTTGCACCCCTGCTCTGTGCTGAAATGATGCGCAATCAGAAGTGTCTAGCAATGACCGGTGCGCCAAAAACTCAGCCTGCTGCGTGGCTGGGGTGGAGGGGGTCATCCTGAAACCTCTGTGTGCAGTTGCCTCTATACGAGCTTCAGGTGTAATGGAACTGACTGGCACCAGCAGGTACCTTCCCCAAAAGAGATGGGCATCCCATTGCTCCAGCTGAAGAACGAGCTTCTCAATTAATCCTGGGTCTAAGGCATGCTGCTGAGCCTTTCTGCTCTGATCTCACAGGGCAAGGTAACTGCCCGCTTGCCAGAGCCGGTGACGGCGCTTCGGCACTGCATCCTGCACTCCGACTGTTTTCCTCTACGGGAAGTTAATTGGAAAGGACATCAAGAATCTGGCTTAACATTCTGATTCTCCTGAAACGATGGTTGGTGGTATGAAGGGTACTTACTAAGGGTGGGGAGAGACCTCAGTTGTTGCCAGCCCTGCCGCTCACTTTCTTTGCGGTTTTGGGCAAAGCGTTTAACCCCTCTGTGCTTTGAACTCTTTTTTTGAACTCTTTTTTTTTTTTTTTCTTTTTTTTTTTTTTTTTTCCCCCTGTTTAAAATGATGATAATGTGCAACCTTAAGAAAAACCCTTGAGAGCCTTGAGGGAAGGGCGTTGTCACAGTGCTGCCAAGTTCTGTAGTTGTTAGGAGAACGGATGTTTAACTTTACAATTTCAAACAAAACAAACCCCTCTTTGAATAAAGCATTGCATGTAGCTGCTGGGGTTTAGGCATTAATAATGTTTCAAGTCCTTGCAGACACTCCCTAGTTCATTGCGTTGTCAGAGGGATGAAACTGGTGTGTTTTGCAAAAGGAAGAGTAGTAAGAGGGGGAGTATCAAGAGGTGAGCCTCTGCCAGAGGTGAACAGTCAGAAACAAAAAGGAAGGGAGCAGCCAGATGCTCTTTGGTGCAGCTACACCTCAAGTGAGCAAGAGACGCAACGTAAGAACTTTCTTTGTAGTAAACAATGCAGTCGGCATGTAAAAGCAGAGTCGGAAAGGGTGGTTGCTGACATGAAGAAATACGAGCTGCTGCTTTATCTTTCAGAACTAACAAGGGCTTTGGAAGTGTCTGTTATGAAAGCACTGTTCCCCAGGAGAAAGACAATGAGGATTTCCGAGATGTGTCCTGTGACACGTAGCACCAGGAGAAGCCCTGTCAGTCTGATAAGGGATTGTGAGAGATCATCAGGTGGGAGAGAACTGAAATAATTCTGACCTTTTGGTATAGGAAAGCTCTTGCCCTTCATGGACTGTCCATGCAATTGTTGCAGCTTTGAGGATCTCTTCATTAACCTCTCAGATGTCCAAGCAGGCTAAAGGAACAGCTTCTGTCTCCTGGGATTTTGGCTCTTTGCTTTGCAGCTTCAAATTAGCTGATGAAAGGGGATTGAACAGTATCCAGGCTGCACGTGCTCCCATCGTAGTGAAATACAGAGAGAAATCTCCTGACAGATCCTGACAACAGGAGCCAGAGCAGCGAGAAAACAAGGAGCCACAGCAGCGAGAAAACAAACACACACTGTCTGGGGCTTTCAGGGGGTTTGTGTCTTCAGCCAACTGCAAGTTATCAGCCCCCTTTTCACCGTAATTCACAGGGACATGGGAATGTTTCGGTTACAGCAGCACTGCCAGGCAGTGCATGGCTGTGTGGCTCCGGGAGCTGGGGCAGTTCCTGCTCATAGCTGTGACTACACCAGCACGGGGTGAAGCAGCCCGTCTGCACTCTGCCAGAGCCTACAATTAAGCCTCTCAGGCCTGTTTAAATGATACTGAGGCACAGCTCCAGCGAGCAGGCTCTGCCTTCCGCTACCCTCATTTACGCTTGCTGCTGATCACTCAGTATCCCCTATTCGAGCGTTTCCCTCTGCAGAAGAAAGGTCAACGAGGAAGAGCAGAGTTCTTGGCTCGCACGTCTGCGACGCCGGGCTCTCCAGAGCGTGCGGTACTTGTGGGTCTTTACGACGTCTGCTGAAGGATGTCGGTGTCTGAGCCGCGGAGCAGGTCAGCGTCGGTAAGCTGTCTGTGGCAGAGCCTCTTGCTCACGGGAGGATGGGAACAGCAAGTGACAGAGGGACCCAGAGTTCACATATGAGTGCCTTTCAGCACCTGTGAATATCACCAGTTCCTTCCCAGACTGATGCTGGCAGGGTACAGGCCAGGCTTCCCGCAAAAGGTTGGTGGGGGTTTGCGCTGGGTTTTTTGTTTTAAGAGTCTAGTCAGCAGGAAAAAGGGCTAGAAATACATCTGAGCAGAGAGAAGCCTCCGAATCTCATAGCTAACTGAAGCTGAAGGCGCGAAGGTTGGCAGAACATAATTACCTAAACTGGAGTTCAGCCAGGACACTGGGGCTCACCCTCCTCCTCCAGCGAAAATGCCGTTGGATATTTGATCACTATGGTGGGTCCCACCACTTGGTTTTACGTATCTCCTGAAAGATGGAGTTGCTGGAGCAGGAACCTCACCCCCCCCGGCTTCTTCCTGGAGCTAAGACCATGTAGTAGCATCCACCGAACCTTTCCTAGCCACAGCTTGCAGCACCTGAATTTTCTCTGGCAATCCCTCTCCAGGTTTTGCCAGCTGAGAACCTGCTCCTCCACGTGTGGGATGTGGCAGAACCGCAGCCCAGAGGCAGCATGTCTGCAGGCTCTGCTCGCCGCTTTGTCCTTATCGCTGCTGTGGCAGGTGACCGCATCCTTGATCCGCTTCTCCCCTGCACGTTCCCGCATCCAGCCGAACCCCCTCGGAGCCTGCAGCGGGGAGGGAACGTGAGGCATGCAAGTCACCCCGTGCCTAAGGATTTTGCTGGTGCAGTTCTGCAAATTCCCTCTGTTTTGGCCACATCTAGACATGCCGGCACGGCGTGGTGAGGGAGGACAGCTTGTGTTTGGCAGTGCACGAAGAGGAAAGGCCTGGATTCATTGCTGTGACTGTGTAACAAGCCCTGCCTTGTTAGCTTCTGGGGTGATCAACAGGATTGGGGCTTCTCCGGCTGCCCTGCCGTCGCGTGGGGGGGGTGTCATTGCCACCTCTGTCAGCAAATGTGCCCCCGCTAGCTGGGCTGGCAGAGGGGGCATCCCATGGCTGTGTGCCCCTGCTTTGTCCCCATGGCCGGAACGCACCAGAAAAGTTCTTCCTTCTGATTCTTTGGCATAAATATTTCATGCGACCCAGGAACGTCCCAGCGGGGGCCGTGCTGTGCACTCTGAACGTGGGCCACGTGCGTGGAAGCGGTGTATTAATTATTATGAAACAGCTCAGAGAAACAAATGCAGGTTGCCAT
This sequence comes from Falco cherrug, assembly GCF_023634085.1. NCBI lineage: Eukaryota > Metazoa > Chordata > Aves > Falconiformes > Falconidae > Falco > Falco cherrug. Next base: position 116,573,199 of record NC_073699.1, on the reverse strand, counting down.
GGAAGCACCAGCAGCGACAATGTCACCTCATTTTTAAGATGCTTTCAATGTTCCAAACACAATTTCCCTTCTTTTTCCAAACAGACGATGACAAAATAGCCTGGTGGAGGGGAGATGAGGCTGCGGCCGTCGGCTCTGTAAAACTTGACTCCCCGTTATTACAGCCGAGGGATCAACTTCGTGCTGAAGCCCCAGGGAAGGGAGGAAGGAAGGGAGCAGGAGGTGGAGATGCTGACCCAGGAGGTGAAGGACAGCGCAGGCTGGAGATGGGGGGAGTAGGTTGTTCCTTCCCCATCCCCGGCTGTAGGGGCTGGGGGTCCGCAGGGCAGCCGGTCTGGTGTCTCCTGCTCCTTGGGAGGGTTGGGATGTGCCAGGAAAAGTTAAACATTCACAAGGGTTACAACAGGGACACAGGAATCTGTCTCTGAGGATTTGGATGGAATAAATTGAAACCTTGCATGAGAGAGGAAATGAGGCAAGTGGTAATGTTAAGAATTGATAATGCTGATTTAATGAATGCGAAAATTCAAATCATTGGAGAGGAATGAAAAAAAATACAATAGTAAATGCCTGGAAGCTGGGTTCTTCTTGCCCCTTTCAGTCATCTATGCAAAGCAAAACTGTGACCTTTTAACCCCCATCATTTTAACGAACCTTTTGTTTCCTGACTTGCCCCAGGAGCTTGTAGTTTTAGTGGATGTAGCCAGCACCAGCAAATCTAAAGGAATAATCAGTCGTGGCCAAGCCCTGCCCTCGGCTAGGCCCACCTGCGGGCTCCGCGCGGGCACTCGAAGGCAGCAGCGTTTCACTGTGCTGTGGTGCCCCCCGAGCGACGGCAGGTGGGCTCTGCCCCCTTGTCCCCCCCGCCTGAGCGTGTCACCTCGCAGAGGGGTCCCAGCGAGCTCAGGCAGCTGCCGTGGCACCGCTGCTGGGCACCAGCTGGTGGATGTACTGAGCCCTGAAATGGGGTGACCTACGCACCGGTGTCCTGCGCCCTTGGGGGTGTTGGTAGCAGAGATGCCACGTTTGTCCTGTTCTGGCTGCGCTTCTTCTGTGACAGCGTCTGCCTTTGGTTAGTCTCTCGCTTCACGTTTGTTCTCTTGCAATTACCCATTTCTTAATTCCGTCTCCCCTGCCTGGGTTTTTGGGGTTGTCTTTGCTGAAGTACCGTGCATGCTTAAAAACCTGCGCTGTTAGCCACCCAGGCAAGGCAAGAGCCTTGTGGATATTTCTGCAGTGCTCAGGGCATAAGTAGAAACAGATTTACCGGACACGTGCTGTTCAAAACTGGTGGAGAAAAAAAACCAAACACACATTAAAATTTCATAGATTCCTAATACCCGATATCCCTGCTCTGTGAAACCTTTCAGTGCGTGGATATCTGCTGCCTTAGAGGATCTCTACAGAGATCCCGATTGTTGATGCTGAGGGCAGCAAGGTACATTCAGGAGGGGTGGAATCATGGCTGGGGAGCTGGGGTCTGGCTCTCAGCCACCTCGTGCTCACACAAATGGGGTTGTGTCCCTGCATTTTTCACCCGGACCTGGAGAGGGGCTACGCCACCATTCATGCTTGGCCTTAAAATCTTTCTTGGATTAAAAAGGAATGCTGCAACTCACCGTGTGTTTGGAAAACTCACATATACTCAAATAGAGTTACAAAAAAATGCATTTTAACCAAGTAACCTCGTAATGTTTTTCAGCGACCTCGGATGACTACTTGCAGAAGGAAGACTGCAATATTCCAGCTGTTAAATCAAGTGATTGTGGATTTTGATTCTTTGTGGAAAGGCAGTGATATTTCCCTGCAGTAATAGCGTGAGCCAGAGCCAAGCCAGCGGGCAGCAGGCGGGCACAGATGAAAAGTAAGTACTCTCCTTAGATTCATTTTAATTCCCCCTGTTATCTTATGATAACTGCTAAATCATCAGCATCAAGAATAGCATTTGTGGTTATTAAAAGCATCCGTCAGTCCACTTAGCCACTGTAGCTGGTACTAACCCCAATCTGTCTGTTTTATGCTCCTGCTGTGTTGACTCTGCACCTCTGCGATGATAACAGGGATGGCTGATTTAAAGGGGAGGATGGAAGGCAGCAGCGGCTGTGCCAGAAAGCAGCGGAAGATGCGCAGAGACTTAGAAATCCTCTTTGTAAAGGAAAAAAAAAAAAAAAAAAGAATAGAAAATGGATTTCTCAAACGTTTAGCCCTGCCAGGCCTCTGCCCTCATCCAAAAGCGAGCTGTGATGCTGCTGGCTGGACTTCAGCTGCAAGCGCGTTGCATTCGCATCGGCGGCTGGCCTGTTTGCAGGGTGGTTTCGAGGAGTCCCTGGCCCGTGGGCTGGCGTATGTGGGAAGTGGGCTTCACAGCTGAGGTTTTGGTTGCCTGGTCTCTGCCTGGCAAACATGAGGCAGTGGGACCACAGCAGATTGTACACGAGTGAGGGAATATTGCCGCAGCTGTGCTCGTAGGAATCTGCTTCAAAAGATGATGGCCAGATGTCTGATACCTAAACCAGCCATGGGACTCTGGAGAAATCACCTGAAACCTGCTTGGCTCCAGCTCCACAGACCCAGCCCTTGACCATCACCCTTCCCTCGGGCCTTCCTCTCCCATCCACTCAGCTTCCCTCCCCAGGGAAGCTGCATTTCTGCTTCACTCCCAAATCCAATACCCAGTTTAGCACTGGTCCCATTCCTGAGGTGGGAGATGCTTCACCCCAGGCTCCTTGCAGGGAACAGCAGAGCAGGAGGAAGCCAGCAATGGTTTCATGTGGCCTCCTCCAGTAGAGGTGTAGAGCATCCTCACATCTCACCAGCTGCAGTGAGACCTAAAAGCTCCCAGCATCCCTTCGCAAGCAATTTTGATGCTTTGGCAGCTGGGCTTGGAGGTTTTGGGGTGAAATCCCTCCTCCCAGAGTGATGAAGATGGCAACCTCCTAGAGAGCAAATGTCAGCCTGAAGCTCAGGAAAGGGAGAAAACCACCCCCCGATGCATCAAAGGGGACACAGATGGTCAAAAATTGATGGAGAGCACAACTCGCTGGCAGTGCGCCTGTGGGCATTAATATGAAAGCAATTGTTCCACAGATGCACAGTTCTTCTGATGAACCAAGCTCTAGCAGCTAATGACAAGACAGGAGCCATTTAACAAAACAACAGGCAATACAGATTTGCCACTATATTTTTGATGGATTTTTTTTTTTTTTAATAATGAGGTTTGTGGGTTTTGTGTGTGTTTGGGTTTTTTTTTTTTATTTTTGTCTTTTTAAAAAAGCCTCCTTTCATGTGAGTTGATGAAAAGTCCCTGTGTTTCCTGTCCCTTCCATTCCAATCTTGCTGTCCGGCAGCTGCTGAGAAGTCCAGCTCAACGATGCCGTACACGTTTGCAGCACCAGCAGCGAGCTGTTCCTACCAGCCTGAGCAGTCAGTGCCTTTTCTGTCTGGTCCTCGGTCGCTGGCAGTGCCCGTGATGCTGTAATCCTGCCTGCTGCCCACGCCAAGCTGGACGCGGAGCAATGATCCGTGTGGGATCCGTGTGGGAAGCCAGCTCAGCACCGAGCTGCCGGCAGGGAGAGGCTTTGGGCTCACCCCAGCCAGGGGGGTGCTGTGGGCTGAGGGAAAACGGCCTGGAAGTCTGTACCCTGAACTCTTGCCGTTGTTAATTAACCGTGTAACCTCTCTCTTAGGCAGCCCTCTTCGTCGGTTCGTTTGTCTTGCTCCTCATTTGGCAGATGGAGAAGCTGAAGCGCGGAGGACCAACGTTCTGGCCAATTGTCATCCATCGAGTCCATCTGTAGAAGCCAAAACAAACCAAAGTTCCCCAAGCGCTGGACCAGCGCGCTGACCATGAGGTAACGCTGCTTCCATACTGTTCTCCCGATAAAGTTTGATTAAATCAAATTTCTCCCTTTGATTCCTCTTGAAGTGCTGGAGTGCTCCACTCAACTGATTCCTAAATGATTCCCCAACCCACCTCAAAACTCTGTGCCTCTTGCTCTGTGGCAGAGCAAAACATCTGATGTCCACGCAGTAATGTGACGCTGGCAGAGCTCCAGCGAGCCTACCTGGAGAGTGGGGTGGGGGATTTGACGCTCCTCCACCAAGAATGGGCAGCTGGGGCCGTACTGGTGGATCCCTGTGTCAGGCTAACTGGTGCTGAGAGCATCCTTGTGGAGGAAGGGCTGTTCTGGCCACAGCAACGCTCTAAATTTCTGCTTGCTCATACCAGACAGGGACCAAACATGGATTTCTCACTGGGCTGACGGTGGGCTTGAGGAGAAGCAAAATATCCCTTCTTGTGCCCTGCACAGCAGCTGAGGGTGTTTCTTCTAGCCTGGCACCCTTCACCCGCCTCCTGGAAACTGCGTACAGAGCGCTGTTCCTGAAACGCGCCGTGATGCAGAAGGAGACCAGGCTTCTCCGCACAATCCCTCTTCAGCAACTGGAGAAAATGAACAATGACAAAAGGTGCCCTTAAGGGTATTTGCTTCCCAGTGGAATGCACTTAAGGGCTCTGTGAAGCACACTGATGTTATTAAAAGGATGTGCGCGGGGGAGCGCTTGTCAGCCCTAAGTGAAATTGATAAAAAGATGTTTTATGCAACAGGCTGTATTTAAATCTAAGGGACAATTTAAGCTGCTTTGTGGGTAATAGCATCTCTTTGATTGAGAAGCCGTGTTTTAAATATGGAATTAGTGATAGTGAGCGTGTTGGTGACCCTGTTTTCAGGGAAGGCACTGTTACGCGTGTTGCAGTGAGCAATAGGACTTGAGGCACAGTGGAGTGATGTTAACCCTTCAGTGGCTTCATCCAATTAAGTACAAGCCCCTCTGCCCTTTCCTGGCACGTCAGAGGTCTGCGTTCGCTCCCTGACCGCTGTGTGGTGACTGCGCTCGGTCGGGAGCACCAGATTTGAGAGGAGAAGTACCAACGTCCAGCCACGGGCTTTGCAAGGGCTGGCAGTGGAGAGGCATCTACGCCAGCCTCATCTGAAACCCTCTCCTGGTTAATTGCCTTCTGCCGGTGCAAGATCAGCCTCTGTTGCAGACAGCTATCACATTCGTTATCGTTCCCTTTCCGAGCTGTCATCCAGCGTTACTGTTCCCCACCGCACTCACCCCAGACCTTGGTTGCTTTTCAGTGCTCCCTTGATGCAGTTTGGCATCTCTCTGGGCGAGGAGCGCTATCGCTGCCACCTTCCCCTATCGATATCCCTTTCGTGTGGTGCCCTCCTGCCTCGGAGCTCAACACCACCAAGCCAGTAATTAGCGTCACATTATAACTGAATTGTCAAAAGGAGCTTGTGTCAGAGCTGAGCGAGTCAGCAGGATTCCTCCTGTCTCCTTTGGTCTTTCGTCATCTTTTGAACATCTTTTCTTCATCGCTTTATCATTTATTAGTCATGATGGCACGTAAGGATTAGCTTGGGAGCCTTTTGCGGCAGGCACTGTATTTCCGTGCTCCTGCAGCACTGCGGGCAGCTACAAACCCGTACCGAGGGCTGCCGCTCGCATCGCTGCCCCAGCCCTGCTTGCAGCCTCTCTCCTCCTTCGGGCTGTGCGCTGGATCTCCAGCGGGACCCAGGGGATGTTTCCAGAGGAGCTTCAAGTGGCAGCAGACGTGTGTGCGTGTGGAGGGGGCTGTCCAGCCCAGCCAGGTAAGAACCAGCCGCTAAACCCACAGCGGGTACGTGGTGGCAAGCAGCTGAAGCGGTGCTAAAGGGGGTTTGAACAAGCTCTTGCTCCTCCCTGCTGCTGCCCCTCGGAGCTGCCCCGTCCTCCTCCGCCAGTCGCGTTTGTCCTGGGCTGTGCTGTGCGCCCCGGTCCTGCTTTCAGCACTGACCCTCAGCACCTGCCAGGAGGGTGCTGGGTGGTAGGAACCTCTGCACCTCTGCCAGGACAGCGCGGCCGCTCCTTCAGGCAGACAGCAGCGTGTACCAGCCTCTGGTGCAGCAGGAGGATGCTCAGAGCCTGGCGCAGCTGCTCAGCGCAGGAAAATGCAAACCACCTTCTCTGCCACTGCAACTCAACCTCTTGGCCGTGAATTTTGGGTTTCCCTTTTGGCAGCTTCACTAGAGAAATTGCAGATGAAGAGCTGCGTGGGGCTGGAGCAGGAGGAAAGGCCACGCTGCAGATCACCAGATCCTACTGAACACGCTCGCCTCTTGTCTTGCTGCTGTTTCCTACAGGATTAATGCAGAGAGCACGTAGAAAACGCCTTGGCAGAAATAAACATGTTTTCCATTCATCTGGGAATCCCAGCAATCTCTGTTGATGCTCCTGCTCATAGCCAAGCCACGAGCTTTCAAAACACCATTAGGACTCATTTTACAGTAGCATTTCCAAATAAAGGCGGCAGCTCTTACACAGCAGTTTGCAGGGCTGAGAGAGGAGGAAAAGCCGTGTGTTGTCTCGTTTGCAGGTGCGTTGACCTGTGGTGTTTTTTGTTTTCCCTGAGCCTGTTTTGCAGCAATGCTTCCATTCTCCTCTCCATCTCCCCACTCGGGGATGCTCTGCAATTCCCCGGAGAGATACTGTTGCTGTTCACCAGTAGCAGGATTGCAGGATGTGGAGGAGAAGAGCACCAGGACCCGTAAGGCAGGGAGACTTGGGCATCTGGCTGCAAAGATGGCTTGGGCACGGCTGCTTTGTGGGCCAGCAAAGTTTTCCACAAAGCAAGGCTCTTCCAGAAGTAAATGGACCAGGAAGCCAGCCTCATCCATGCTGACTGAGGGTGGATCTGTGGAAAGCAGCTGGGGAGGTTGAGATGCCCAAGGGCCAGAGCAAGAGTTGGGATCCAGGAGCTGCTTCCTGGGCCGGTGGCTGCCAGGCCAGGACAAGTCCCTTCAGTTCTCCTGCCTGCACAGGCGGGTGCTGAGTGCCCTGGGGGACACAGTCACTCCTAACGCAGCAGGAGAGGCTGGAGAAGCAGAGCTCCAGGAACCCGCCTACGCACCGCACATCGGCGGGGACCCCTCTGCTCAGTCCGGGGCTGGCTCTGGCAGGGCAGGTCTGCACGGCCCCTTCCCTCGCCGTTGGTTGCTGAGAATTTGAAGAAGTCCTCTTGGAGCTAGGATGGGCGCAGGGCTGTGGGAGCCTGTGGCACCCATGGGCCCCCTCCGCACAGCCCCCGCTTCGCGCACGGAGCAGCAATTCGGCAGTCAGTGACAGCAGCGTCACCCCAAAGGCCATGCGGGCAGGGGTTGGTGCGCAGAGGTGGTGGCATTTCTTCTGGTCCCACTCGCAAGCAGACAAGGCACTTCGCCCTGGCGATCGTGCATTCCCCCTGCCCACACATCCATCACCTGGTGCCCCTGCAAGCTTCCCAGTGGCTGTATTTCTTTCCCCGTTAAAATTAAACCTCCCAGCTGGATGTGCTTCAAAGCCATTCCTGTTCCCATGTTCACGGAGCTGCCTGTCCCCGCGCTCCCGTCCACCCAGCAAGGATTTGCTCGGGAGCAAGGGCCTCCCCTTGGCTGCCGCCTGCCGGAGGGGTGAGCTCTAACTCTCTGGAGGACAGGAGTGTGCGAAGAAGAATCAATATTTTATGAAGCCTTCCCAGCTGGCGGGTGGTCACAGCCTGGAGGGAGACACGCTGCCTGCCCCTCGGCTCCCTGGGGAGATGCTGTGACCCTCAGCAAGCGGAGCTGCCGCATTCGGAAACAACAGAGCGCTGCGTGACGTAGGCAGAAGGGAGCCAAGCGCCCCCGTCACCCCCAGCTGTCTCCGAGAGCGTGGACTGAACGGGAGAGACGTTTTTCTCCGAGATAGCGGGGAGCTGCTTGGATTTCCATCCAGCACCGGTAAAAGGAGCTCCCTCCTCCTGGATACAAAACCCACCAGGCCCCGGCCAGCCAGCCCCGTGCTCCCTCCCCGGGGTCGCTGGGGGAATGTCCCGGCGTGGCTCGGGGGGTCCCCACTGCTGGGGCCACCAGGGCATGGCTCAGGCTCAGCGCTTGTGCCGCTGCCGCTCGTGCCCTGGTTCCCCAGGGCTTGTGCCCCGCTGGCTCCAGCTAGTGCCGGGCCAGAGCCGACGTCCTGCTCTGGACCAGCTGGGCTCAGCCGCGCTGGTGAGCACAGGGAGCCGGGGGGGCGAGGGGATTTGGGGTCTCACTGCTCTGCCGGGCAGGGGTGGCACCAGCTGCTGGATCCAGACATGCCGGCACAGGCAGCGGCTCTGCACATCTTCCTCAGAACAACCCCCTCATCCCTGAGGATGCACCGTGCGGGCATTTGTGGTGGTCCTGAGCTCGGGTGCCTCTCGCTGCAGGGACTGTCCCGGCCCTGGTGTAGCCACTTACGCCGGAGCTGCCGGCTGGCCGGTGACCCCCTGCAGCCCAGGGCTGATGGCCAGGGAGAGGAGAGCCAGGGCACAGCTCCCACACCTCTCCCCTCCAGCTGGAGCCTCTGAGCACACAGCTGAGGACCTGCCACCAGCACCGTGCCGAATGTATTTCCCACATTACGCTGCATCCCCATTTACATGTGATTAATTGAAACCTCTTGTTGCTATGGGACTGACATCTCCCTGCCTCACCTTTGCTTTCACTTTTTTTGTTGTTTTTTGTTTGTTTTCCGGGTAATGCTCTTTGTTCTTTTATTTTCTGCTCAAATGTAGTGGAAAAACTAGTGCTGGAGGAGGGGGGTGGGAAGGGGGAGTTGGAGCTTGCAGTAGGAAAGAATGGACTTTTGTAAATACATAGGCAGCTTTTGCATAGGGTTCAGCAGAAATAACCTGCTTTCTGTGGGTCAGAAACCGAGGGGCTTCCCAGAAGAGAGGCAGCAGAGGGGACCTGATGTGCTGGGAGGTGGGTATGGGACTGGGGGGACCCAGAGCGTGCACCAGCCCATCCCTCTTGTGCTCCGCTGCATCCCCAAACCGCCGAGGCAGGCGGCCTGAGCGATGCGGGGAGCCAGCATTTGGCACCCGCCAGCCCCAGATTAAAGCTGCACGTCAAACCCCACGTTTGCTGTTGGGGTGGTCACACGCTTGTCACACGCTGTTGTTAGGAACTGTCCTGGAAGCAGCAGCAGCAGGGTTCAAGGCATGCGTTCGCTGCCCCAAACTGCTTACGGCGGGGCAGACCCTCCCTTCCCCGCAGGAGAGCGTAGGAAGGGACCCGCCGAGGAGAGCCTGTCCCTGGGGAGCTGGGATCTGCAGGACCTGTCCCAGGGCAGCGCATCCCCCAGGGCTGCAGGGAGCTGGGGTGAGCCCTGGGATGGGACTCGTGCAGGGTGGCCGCTGCCTTAGCGTGGTGGCGGAGCTGAAAGCAGCAGGGGGGACCAGTCTGGCTCCCCTGGGCGTTAGTAAAGCTCTTGCTGGTCTCCGTGCTGGAGGGGCGGGCCCGGGGGCTAGCTGTAGCCTTTGCCAGGGCAGAAGCAGAACAGGACCCGCTCCCCTGTGCCAGAGATGCTCATGAGGAGCACAGTAATCCCTGCCCCAGGGAGATAGCTGCTATAACATCGTCTGTCTTTGCTCAAGGGGAGTTATCTTTCATTTTTTAAGTTATTAACACAAAATTATCGATACCCATATTCTGGTTTGTTATACCTCCTAGCAGGGTTGAAAGCAGATAGATTTCCGAAGAAACAGAATTGATTCGGTACCGACGAGAGCAGAGCAACATTCAGCAGCGCTTCAGGGCATGAATCGATGCTCTCTGAGGCGCAGGAGGGGAAGGTGATGCAGGTACCGTCAGGAGCAGCTCAGGGGACGGGTGGACGTGTGCTCCTGCGGTACGGCCAGGAGAGCAGCAGCCGCGGGAAAAGGAGGCTGGATTCACCACAAACTGGTTTTGCAGATGCACCCAGCATGAAACAACCCGAAACCCAGTGTGCAGCCAGTTTAGCGAATTAAAGGTCAGAGGGGAGGGCTGGCATTGCCGCTCTGAATTCCTGAACAGTAGAAGCCACAGGACTTAATTCTCCTTTTCAGCCCGGCATCCAGGCTTAGCTTCAGTTTTTCCACTGCTACAGGATCCAACCCAATTCTTGATAAATTGCTCTAAGGGCCAATAATCCGCGTTCTTCAAAAACAAAACCAAAAAAAAGACCAGAACAACAAAAAAAACCCCACAATCTATTCTGGGTCAAATTTATCCAGCTTCATCCTTCAGTAACTGGATATGATCTTTGTCTCCCAGGTTGAAGAGCATCTTTTGGTCATGCTGCTGCTCCCTGTAGCGCTGTGCTGCAGGTCCAGGGTGGGTGGATTTATCGCCAGCTGCGTCCACAGGCTGTGCTTGAAGGTGCGAGAAGGGAGAATTGGGAAAATTATTTTGCTTTGCCATAAAAAAAAGAGGCCAGTAAAGGCCAAGACTGTTTCTCAGAAAAGGATTTGGTGACTTTTTAGAGCAGCCAGTGCCTGCCCTTCCCTTTGCGGTCAGCTGAGACCCGAGCAGCCAGCCTTGGGAGGGCCAAGCTCATCAGCCACGTGGCCAGATTCCAGTATTACTATTAAAAGCTCAAAACCCCAGAGTCAGCTTCTCTCCTGGGTCCAAAGATATGTATATGTATTAAAAAAAAAAAAAAAAAAAAAGCCAGATTTCTCTGCTTGCTGTCTGGATTTTTGAATTTCTTCCTATTTTCAACCACAAAAATCTAGAAACCTCACGTTTTAATGGAAGGGAAGACTTGTAATCTGATAACATAACCCCAGGGGCTGCATGTAAAACAGGGCTTGTAAGAACTGGCCGCTCCAAAAGCTACAAAGCACATCCAGAGCAAAACCAGGAATAAAATGTGACCCCTGTTCTCTGGATGTACTCATTGTAAAATGTTTATTTCTTTTTTTGAACTGGCTGGCATTTTCCAAACTGCTACAGCCCTGCCTGCCCCTTCTTCGTGGGAAGTCTTGAAGGATATTTTGTTGGGAAAGAAATTCCTGATGAAGCCTGGGTCTGGATGCTGGGTGCACCTCACCGGAGGCGATGGGCAGCGCATGCCAGCCTGGCAGAGACGTCCTGGCTGCAAGGAACAGTCTCGGCACACAAAGAAAACAACAGTCTGGATCGGAGGGTAAGGAGATTATAAGGATTAAACAAGACGGAGAGGGATGTTTACGATTATTATTAGCTTCAAAATCTGCCCAACCAGAGCGGCAAGGCACTGCCCATCTGTTGTTTGACGTCGACAAGACCTCGATGGGTTTATTCCTGTCTGCACCTTCAGTTTGATATTCTGGTACAACCTGAACGTAAAGCAATGCCAGCAACGGCCAAATGGGACAGCGGTGGTGCAGGGCTGGAGGTATTGAAGCTGGCTGCGGGGAGGCAGCTGGGGAAGAAAGGCCCTGCAAAAACCGCTTGGAGAGAGAGAAATAGCATCTTAACCGCTGCAGTGTAGCAGGAGAGAGGACAGAGACACTGCCGGGCAGAGACAAAAGGCAACACAGAGAGTTTTCTTAAGGAAACGCTGAGAAACGGTTATAATTAAGAACACATTAAATTGAGCTGAGTGGTAATATTACATGAGGCGGCCATGGCTTTTCACACAGTTCAAATTAACTCCCTTGGCATCACTGTTATAAATTCCCTTATCCACGTTTGCTCTAACCTGACAGAGAAATGTTGCTCAGGGCTGCCACACCAGCAAAGGACATGAGATGAGGGGGATGGAGAACCTGCCAGGAGCTTGCTTTAGGGGATGGGAAGCAGATGAAACCTTTTTCAAAGGAAATACATAAAAATCAAGGGATGGATTTTGCAGGCTCTTTCCCAAGAACTCCTCATCTCAACACTGGGGCTATTTCCTAGGTGCAGATTTGCCTCTGAGAGGGAAGGATGCTGAACCCAGAGCAGTTTTGAAGGGTTGTATGTGTGGAGCTGTGCAGAGGGGTGCGTGTCTAAACCATTCCTGAGACATGAATTCATCACTGTTCTTCAGCTCGTGATACTCCACTCTTTCAAAACGCGTAAACACATCCACGTGGACGCTGGGTGCGTTCGCCTCCCTGGGGCACGTGGCTGCTTCATCAGGGTGCCAGGCCCTAACAATTAATGCCATGGGGCACAACACCAACGGTGACAGCTGGCCTTTGGGGAGCAGAGCGTGGGCAGCCCAAAATCCCATCCAGTCCGGGAGGTACCTGCAAGCATCCTTCATCCCTGGGGCTGAAGAGGGGGAAAGGTTTCTGCTGGAAAGGATGGGGGACTTTCAGTGCCTGGATGGGTTTTTTGGATGCTTTTGTGGTTTTAAGCAGGGTAGTTCAAAGTGTTGGGTCAAAATAGAAATTTTTTGCTTTGTTTTGTTCCTGGTGAATAATTGGAAAGGTTTAAGGAGCTTAAATAGCCCTAAGAAAAGATGATTCTGAAATGACCGTTGTCTTTTTCTTTCTCCTGAAAGTCACCGAAAACCCGAGTGAACCTGGGTTGCATTTGGGAACTGGTTGGATGTTTTGGCTCAGCCTGACATGGAAACCTGCTCCTGGCGCGTTTGTAACCACAGGCTTGACAGGCAGAAGCGAAACAAGCAGTTCAAGTGACTCAGAAAAGATCACCTTGCAGGTAAGGGACAGAGCTGGAAACGTATCTCCCGTCTTCTCTCTCCCCTCTCTGCCAAGAGCTTTCTGTCTTTAATCAAACAAGTGAAAAGCTGTTTCTGTGGCAGGGCGATCATCAGCCGCGCTGCTGATGGCAGTGAGGTTTCACCACCCAGCAGGACCAGGGAGGAGAGATCCTTTCAGCTGCTGTAAATCGGCACAGCATCCCTTGCCGTGCCAGAGAACCACGCTGATTTACCTTGGCCTCACTGAGGTCCCTGGCAGGCACGTGCCGGGGGGTCACAGTCGGGCGGTCGGTGTCCCCGTCCCGCTGATGGATGTCCCAAGGGGAGGCAGCGGGTTTGCGGTGCCTGGCAGAGGGGCAGGGCTGGGGGTGGTGGCAGCTCCAGGGGCCCAATTTTAACCTGCCACCAGGTGCCGGTGAGAAGCCAAGCGATGTTGTGCAGCCTTTAATGTCGCAAAGCTCCGGTGGGATGGGGAGCAATTGCCTGGGGCTGGGACGCTGCCCTGGGGTCCTCTCCCTGGTGCACTCGGTGCGAGTGTCTTTAGCAGAGGAACAGGCAGAGCTGAACTGTGATCCCAGCGGGCAGAAAGTCTATCGGGGAATGAGGAGTAAACATCCTCCCAGGATAAGAAACAGGCAGCATGATAGTGGGCTCAGATGAGCGGTGGCTGATGGGGTTTGTTGCCCAGGAAAGCCCGGCACCATCCCTTCTCCCTGTTCCTCTGCAAAGCCCCGATCCACTTGTGGAAGAGGTCAGGGTATTGGATGGGGGGCTCAAAACCAGCAGTTCCAGGGGCTCAGGTTGTCAGCACGTGGATGCAAGATCCTGGAAAAAGGGTCTCCGTGTGAACTGAACTCTGGAGCCTTGGCAGGAGCAAGCCAGCTTCCCCCCGCGGGGCGCGGAGCGGTGCAGGGAGCTACCAGGGGGCTTTGAGGAGGGTTTAGGAAGGAGCATCTGTTAGGAGGAGGCATCCTGATATTGCAAAGTCTGTTTATTTTCTCAAATCAAATTGAAAATTCACAGCAACTTCCCCCAAGTTATGGAAGTAAATACTCGGAGCAGTTACACTCAGAAACACGCAACTAGCCAGAGCAAAAAGAAATATTTAGCTAAGGTCGGCCACAACTAATTACACGGGATGTACACATGACATAGTAAACCCTGAAATAAAGTCTCCAGCCCCTTTCCCACATATTGACTGCGCAAGATCCCATTTTGATGCTGAATTGCTTTGAAATTGCTCTGTCAAAAACTTCCTTGACATCAATATGCTCCCGCAAAACGTTTCAATCTCGGTGAAACAGCATTTCCCACTGGAAACCTCTTTAGTTTAAATATTTCCTTGTCGCTGCCGATGCTTCCTGGGTTCATGCCCTGCTTCCAGCTTTGTTCTCTTCTGCGACCAGCCTGTGACAAGGCTTAAATAAGTAATGATTTGTAAAGTGCTTTGATATCCTCTGATAAAAGATGCCCCAGAACACTGTGTATTACAGTACCATGATTTCTCTCCTTGTTTCTTCAGAACGCATTAAATGTGTGGGCACTCTGGTTATTTCCTCTAACGGTTGATATTTTACCCTGATGTATTTTTATCTTCGCTGTATTATATAACTAAGTTGTGTTGGTGTCAATCTGAAAGCTCCAGCGCTGTCAGTAAAACTAATCCAGTTTAACACAAGCCTAAGAGGAGGACTGAATTCCTTGTGAGAAAAAGCAGAATTAACCCAAATGAGTGAGTAAACTCCTCAAAGAGCGCCTGGTCCCGCTGTCCTTACATTGGGAAAATTAATGAGAATCAACACGAGCTAACTTTCACTCTCAGCTACATCCTCGGCATATGCCAGGGGAATTTGGACCCTGCCGTTTGCCTCCTAAAAGCTTTGAAGCTGGAGAAGTTGCACGAGGAATAACTCTTCCTCTCCACCCGTGTTAGAGCCGAGCAATCTTTGTGAAGGATAAATGTATTTTGGTGAAGAATAAATGCAGCATGAAAGAAGCCATTTCCCGGGGAACTAAACTATTTGTGAATTAGATGCTCATTTGGCAAATGGCTTTGGCCAAACAAATCGCCAAGAACAGAAAGCATGTGAGAAGGCGGGGGGGGGGGGGGGAGTTCCAAGCTGTGCCTCCGGAGCTGGGATGCACCCCTGGAGCTGGGATGCACCCCCAAAGCTGGGATGCACCCCCAAAGCTGGGGTGTGCCCCTGGATCTGGGATGCACCCACAAAGCTGGGATGTGCCCCCAAAGCTGGGATGCACCCCTGGAGCTGGGATGCACCCCCAAAGCTGGGATGCACCCCCAAAGCTGGGGTGCGCCCCTGGATCTGGGATGCACCCACAAAGCTGGGATGTGCCCCCAAAGCTGGGATGCGCCCCTGGAGCTGGGATGTGCCCCCAAAGCTGGGATGTGCCCCCAAAGCTGGGATGCACCCCCAAAGCTGGGGTGCGCCCCTGGATCTGGGATGCACCCACAAAGCTGGGATGTGCCCCCAAAGCTGGGATGCGCCCCTGGAGCTGGGATGTGCCCCCAAAGCTGGGATGTGCCCCCAAAGCTGGGATGTGCCCCCAAAGCTGGGATGCACCCCCGGAGCTGGGATGCGCCCCCAAAGCTGGGATGTGCCCCCAAAGCTGGGATGTGCCCCAAAGCTGGGATGTGCCCCCGGAGCTGGGATGCGCCCCCAAAGCTGGGATGTGCCCCCAAAGCTGGGATGCACCCCAAAGCTGGGATGTGCCCCCAAAGCTGGGATGCACCCCCGGAGCTGGGATGCGCCCCCGGAGCTGGGATGCGCCCCCAAAGCTGGGATGTGCCCCCAAAGCTGGGATGTGCCCCCAAAGCTGGGATGCACCCCAAAGCTGGGATGTGCCCCCAAAGCTGGGATGTGCCCCCAAAGCTGGGATGCACCCCCGGAGCTGGAATGCGCCCCCAAAGCTGGGATGTGCCCCCAAAGCTGGGATGCACCCCCGGAGCTGGGATGCGCCCCCAAAGCTGGAATGCGCCCCGGCGCTTTGGTCGAGAAGCAAAATGGGATGAAGCTCAGTGCCTGGCCCAGCTGCAAAGTCAACAGGAGAAGACAGAGACCCCTCCAAGGAGTCTCCACCAGGGTCTGGCTCACCCTCTGGAGATACCACTTTCTCCTTCACTACAGAGGGAGAGCAGATAATTAACTCCCACCAGCCTTCTGACTCCAGGCAGCAAAAATGAGCCGAGTCCTTCTGCGGTGGCTACAGACGCTGCTGCCGCTCGGTGTTTTTTGAGCCAAAGCCCTGGAGTGCTCCATGCTCCACGCCAGCTCCGCTCTTCGCAGCAGATCAGCATCTGCAGGGCTCAGATGGGCGACTGCTGGTGCCGGGAGCCGGGCGGCCCCTTCTGCCCCCTGTGCCGGTGGTCCACATGTGTGACAAGGGCTCATCGCAAACGCTGTGATGCCAGAGCAGCCCGCTGTGCCTGGCCGGGGCTGGGGGACAAGCACCCTTGCCCAGCACCCTGCAGGGGCCATGCTCAATCCCCTGGCACTTCAGCTGCCATCTGCTGAAAACTGGGGGAGCTCCCCGGGGGGACGCAGCATGCAGGAGCAGTGACCTGGAGATAAGCCATGTGGATGGGGAGGGACCGCTCCAGCCTCTCCCGAGGTGGCTCTCGGCCATTGAGATGGAGCTGGAAAGGATGCTCAGGACCCCTGTCGCCCCCACCGCTGCCTGCCTGCCCAGATTGCTTCCCAGCGCCCAAGGGCACGCTCGGCTCTCAGGGCTGTGCCGTGCCACCTGAAGGAAGCAGGGGACGAGGCGCTGGGTGTGCAAACACGGGCTTGCGGAGGGAAGACAAGCAAGTCCACAGGGGAACAAACCACAACCACACACTGGGAGCAAGCACGGCTTCCCATTTCCCTGAACAACAGCAGTGCTGATGTGGATTTTCCATCCCTCATCCCTCCCACCGCACTCAGCTCCCCAGCTGGGCTTCCTCCCCATCACGGGGGCCTTTCTTCCCTCCAGAGAAGGGGGACAGTGATGGGGTGTACAAGGCACCTGCTGCCTCCACCAGCGGCGCAGCAGGGTGGGAGGGCGCTTTCCTCCGGAGCTTCTGCCTCATCTACAATTTGCCGTCAGGGCAAAGCCCCAGAGCTCCTTCGGTGTCGGAATTTTTAAGACCGGTGCTGGCCACAGAGACCAGCTGGGCTGTGGGATTTCCAGCGCAAGACATTGTTCAGACCCAAAAGCGTGCAGAGCTCCAAAAAAAGAGTGATATTTACTTCTTGGTACCCAAGAGTCTGCAGAGCCAGGCTAATTATCATATGAAATTTGGTAAGAGGCATTAAGTCTTCTGCTTTCAGGTTTAAGCCAGCCTGTAATTACATGGGATTGGGAGATTTTCTGCACCACCCTCTGCAGTGCCTGGCACTGAGCATCCCTGGAAGCAAGATGCTGCGCAGGTGGTGCGCGTGCTGGAGCCCCGTCTCCGCAGCCCTCTCAAACGCAGCCCCAGTTTCCCGGGTGCATGCTCAGCTCACAGCCCTGGCCCGGCAGCCGCAGCTGATCGGGCACACTGACGAGGCTGACAGGCCTTGATTGCAATTAAGTTGTTGCTCCTCACCGCCCTGGGCCTGTTTTCCATTAGCACAGGCAGTTCAGTGCGCGCAGCCGTCAGCCTGATTTTATCGGTGATCCGGGCGAAAGCAGCCGGGCTATGGGGATGTGGGAATAGTTCAAGAGCGTGATAGAAAAGAGGTCACAAAAAATAGAAAATTCAGGTCATGGTGTTTGGGGGAAAAGCATGTGAGGATTGTGCTAGCAGTGGGCATAGTAATTAGTGTGTTAATTTGGCATTGCCGGGGCTGAGCCCACCTGCTGCTCCTCTGTGTAGGGGGGGTGTAAGGGAGGTGAGAGCAGCTGGGTCTTTGCTCTTTGTGCGTGGTTGTACGGAGCAGGGCGAGGAGCAGCACAAGGGATCTGGGAGGGGGAGAGCAAAAAAAGAAAACAACCAGGGGGCTCCTGGTTCTGGCCTGGATGCAGCTCCAGACTCCTTAAGGGTGCTTAAAACCCCTGCTTTGGGGGCAGCGGAAACTTCAGGATGGAAACGCAGCCCTGCTGGGACAGCACCCAGCTGCGCTAAAACGGGTGTTTCATGTCAGGCTTTGTTTCCCGTCTCCAGCTTGGTGCTGCTTTCCGAGCGGCGCTGATCCTGGGCATCCTGGCATCGAAGGGGATGCTGGAGGTGTCCCACCTGCAGCCTCTGGAGAGCCCTTTGCACGGGTGACACCACAACCGCGGTGACCGGTCCCCCGGGACCAAGCTGAGTCCGTCCGTCCCCTCGCTCAGCACCGGCTCCTGGCCAGATACCGGAACAGTCAGATACTTCTGCAATATTGGATACTATGCCTATTTATAATGCCCTTTCTCCATAGATCTCAAAGCATGCTAATTGACTCATTAACGAAGTGTTAATGACTCTGGCAATTTAAGTCCTAAGCATGCCTGTAAATTAGAAGTTTTCCTGAGTTAAGGTGATTCTCTGAGCTGGGAAACCTTTCCTGCAGAGTCCTGGGACACTGCGCGGCCAGACGAACGGGAGCGTTGGCGTTCCTGGAGGCAGGGGACAGGGGACATCCCCCCGGCCAGCTACTCACTTAATCAGGGCAACTCGCAACGTTGCAGCCAACAACTGCCAATGAGAGCACATTTGTAGTTGCTGGTGTTATTTTCTCCTTAATGAAATGTCAAAGGAAGGGAAAACAGCAGCAAATGTCAGCAATTGGTCTTGTATCACATAGACGGGTAGACGTGGGCCCTCTCAGCGAAGATGCCAATTTCTTAGGAGGCAAACCTCAGATGGATTTGACACAGCTACAGATTGCCATTATTGATCACCTTTTAACCAGCCCCAGATAGCCTCAATTGCTCTAAACACACTTTGCTATAAATACGAAGACAGGAGTGGATGAGGAAAGCCTCGGGAGCGTGCAGTGTCCCTGGCTGGGGGGGACGGCATGGCTCTGCGAACTTGGTTAAGCAAAGCAGGGAGCAAACACCCACCCACCCTCGTAGTAAAGCAGAATGACCATCACTGAACTGGGGCTGTGAGTGCGTTGTAGAGATTGCTCCAAAGAAATCGGCGATGGCTCACTCGGCTGGGGCCCCGCCAGAAGGGAAAACGCATCAGCGTTACAAAAAACTGCAGAAATGTCAGTGAAAAGCCGCGTTTATTTCATTGTGATTTGTGGATGTCAACAGCGTGGCGGGGAGGAGCAGCGGGGAGGGTCTCTCTGTGTCCTGGGTAGGAGAGATGCTGCTGGATGTGAGAAACGGCAGAGCTGAGCAGCCCCCCTGCTGCAACGCTGGAGATGCCAACCTGTATGATTCGGTGACGCCGCCGAGCTGGAAATAACCTGGGGAGAGAACACGTGGAAAGGGCCGATGGCTCGTCAGGAGAGATGACAATTAACGGGGAGATGGATGGGCGGCCACGGGCCGAGCACAGTGGCGCTGAGGAGGTCAGCTGTGCGGTGCTTGCAGCTGGCAGGAAAGCAGGGGTTCCAAAAAAATTGCTGCTTTGCCACGCTCAGGTGTAAATAAACAGGGTGGGCTTTGCTTGCCGGACCCCAGGATCCGTCCACCCGTGGGGGGAAAGATGGGGCTACCAGTGCCGTGCGGGGTGGTGATCTGAGCTCCCTGCTGGAGATGGCACTTCTGGGTTTGGGAATGGGAGAGGTTTACCATCACGGGGGTATTTTTACCATCACGGGGGTATTTTAAACTCAAATTACGCCTTTCCAGGCCGGCTGGGATGGCACAGCCATTTGAGACCTTGGTGT
The DNA here is from genome assembly GCF_023634085.1 of Falco cherrug. Classification (NCBI taxonomy): domain Eukaryota; kingdom Metazoa; phylum Chordata; class Aves; order Falconiformes; family Falconidae; genus Falco; species Falco cherrug. The sequence goes on along the minus strand of NC_073699.1, from coordinate 116,553,886 downwards.
GAGGGCTCCTCTCTCCCAGGTTGTTGCCGTGGTCCTTTGCTCTCCGGCTTGAGCCGTGACACTTGATCGTGTCATCCTGCACGTTCTGCTGCTCTCGCGATGTAACAGCCGCCCGAGACAGCCCAGTCAGCAAAGCGAGGGGCAATCATGGGTGCTGGGATTCAGTGGGAAAGCCCAGCAGCTGGGTCTGGCACCCTTTGCAGTAACGCCCAGAGGCACAGGAATACACCCCGTGCGCCCTGGAAGGAGCTACAGAGGTGGGTAGCAGCTGTAGCAGGGAGGGATCAGAGCTGCAGGAACCTTCCGGATCTTTTCCCTGTCGGGCCGGTGGCCGGTGAGTGCCCTGGCAGAGGAAACACGGGGAAGAAAGCGGCGGAGCAGGACGCGAGCGCAGGAGCCGCTGCCCGAGTGACCCGGAGCACGGCGTGAGAGACGGGGCCAGCGGCGGTGCGAAACACAGAAACAGAAAAATAAATCACGGATGTGTCAGGTGGGTGGCTTTCTCAGGCTAGTTCATCAAGGAATTAATTGCGAAGGTGTCTGCCTGAACTCATCGGCTGTTGGCAAGCGGGAAGCTCTCCGGCAAGCGCAGGGAGCTGAGCGTCACCGGCGCTGGAGCGAAATGTTTGAGCTCGCCCTGAAAACCCCGAACGTCGCTCAGGTCTGAGCGTGTGCGGCTGCTCGGAGTTGCTGCACGGAGGTGGATCTGTGCTTATGCTGAAATTGGTTCCTAGCACGGCATTTTCCCAGGTTTTTTGTATTTGCGTGCTCCTGCCCTCGGAGAGCTGCTCTGACGTGGTTAGCCCTCGGGGGAAGTTTCTTCTTTCGAGTTTTGGTCACTGTCCCCAGCTCACCCCCTGTGTGCTCAGGTCCAGACTGGGCACTGATGGAGCCATACTGGTGGCACTGTCCAGACTGGGCACCAATGGAGTCGCACCATCAGCACCATCCAGACCAGGCATCAGTGGAGCCACACCAACTGCATCATCCAGACTGGGCTCCAATGGAGCTGTACTGGCAGCACCACCCAGACCAGGTACTGAATGGAGCCGTACCATCAGCACCATCCAGACCAGGCACCGATGGCGCCATACTGGTGGCACCATCCAGACCAGCCATCAGTGGAGCCACACCAACTGCATCATGCAGATTGGGCACCGATGGAGACGTACCGGTGGCACCATCCAGACCAGACACTGAATGGAGCTGTACTGGTGGCACCATCCAGACTGGGCACCGACGAAGTTGTATCATCAGCACCATCCAGATCAGGCACCAGTGGAGCCACACCAACTGCATCATCCAGACTGGGCACTGATGGAGCCGTACCGGTGGCACCACCCAGACCAGCCATACCGGTGGCACCAGTCTGTTTCAGATGGGGCTTTTTGGCAAAGAGATTCTGTCCAGCCCTTCCACCACCCGCTCGCAGCCCCAGCCACTGCCACCCCACCGCCTGGCACCTCGGCAGGGCGACTCCTGCTACAGGCGGGAGAGTGGAATGTTAAAATTTGACTAAAAAGAGATTTTCAATTACACAAATGTTTCTGTGAATAATAGGCTTTGGAAGGCATTATTCTCCAAATCCTAAATATGGGGTTTAACCTCCTCGTTATTATCCCTTTAATTTCGGAAAGCCTTTGAGGGCCTTAATCTTCCATACCATTATGTTCAGGCTGAGTTAAAAGGACGTTGGTGGCCGCGGTGACACGGAGGGGCAGCACGTGCTCAGGCCAACCTTTATCAAACACGATATTAAAATATGAATCAAATCACATTTTTTCATCGCGGGGTGGGGGCAATCGAGCACCTCTTGGGGCAAGTGCAACTATTTTGGTGTCACCCGGGTGTGCTGAAGCGGGGCGACTCGGGTCATGCTGTCATGGAGCCCTAGGAGGGGGTTCCTGCCCCGAACCTGTGTGTGGGGACCCCCCCGTGGGAAAGGTGGGGCCCCCGTGGAGCTGCTGTTTGCTGCCCCCCTCCACCCCAGGGGGTTGTAGGGTGGCTCTGGGCGTCTCGGGGGTCCCCGAGACTGGGGTGTAGCAGATCTCACGGGGGTGGGGAGGGCCAGCAGCTTTCAGGGGACCCCCAGCTCTCTGCCGAGCCTCGTGGGGGGATGTCCCCAGCTCTCCCGCGGGTCTCTCGGTAAGGGGGGGTACCGCCCGCCTCGGGGGGCTCCCCGCAGCCCCCACAGCCAGCCAGCGGCCGCCCCGCAGCTCCGCGGATCCTGCCCTCCCCGCGCCGCCCCCCGCGCCCTGCCCGGTCCCCCCCGCGCCCTGCCCGGTCCCCCCCCGCGCTGCCGGGACCCCCGGGGGCGGGGCCGGGTGGCGTCAGGGCGGGGCCGGGGGTTGTGGGCGGGGTTTGCGGAGGCCCCGCCCCCCGGACGCCGTCAGCGCTGGCGCCGCAGGAAAGTTTGCGGCGGGGCCGGGCCGGGAGCGGGGCCGGGCCGGGAGCGGGGCCGGGAGCGGGAGCGGGGCCGGGAGCGGCGCGATGGACGCGCTGAAGTCGGCGGGTCGCGCCCTGCTGCGGAGCCCCAGCGTCCACAAACCCGCCTGGGCCGGCGGCCGGCACAAGAGTGAGACCCGCCGCCCCGCTTTGCTGCCGCCCCCGCGGCGCCTGCCCCGCCGCACCCCCTTGCCCCGCCGCACCCCCTTGCCCCGCACCCCTCCTGCTTCCTACCCGGCTCTATCCCGCCTCTCACCCCGCTGCACCCACTTTTCCCCCTCCTCGAGCTTCCCCCTCCTCCCCCCCGCACACCTTTGCACCCTGCTTTACCCCCTCCCCACTCCCCCTCTTTTCCATGCCCCCTGCCCCCCCTTTTTGCTTTACTCCCCTCTCCTGCACCCCTTTTTCACCCCTCTCTTTAGCCCCTTTTTTCCTCCCGCTTTGCGCACCCCCCTTGCACCCCCCTTTCCCCCTGTACCCCTTCCCCAGCGCAGCTGGGGGGCGGCTGTCCGGTCCCCCAGCCTGGGGGGGGGGATGGGGGCTGGAGGCACTTTCTGGCTTTGTCCCAGTACATGCTCTGTCACACGATCAATGGCTCCTGGGCCAGCGGCCACTTGGCCAGTGCCGGGCGTCCTCCTACTGTGGCCGGGGAAGGGGGGAGCAGCCCGGCAGACCCCTGCGCTGCCCCCCCTGAGCATGGCAGGGGGCAGCAGGAGGGTGCCATGCCCACCTGCAGGCCAGATCAAACTTCTGGATTTTACTAATCTGATAAGACTGACCTGGCATCGTGACACCTTTTTGCTGGGATTAAGGGCCAACAGCTGCAGGACGCGAGGGGGGCGCCGGGCTGGGGGGCAGCAGGGGGCTGGGGGGGGCTGTCCCAGCATGGCCTGGCGGGACGTAGAGAAGCCCCTTTGCAGCGCAGCAGCCCTCGGGCTGGCCCTGAGCCTGCTGCCGGGTGACCTTGCAAACCGCCTCTGTGCTCTTCGCGGCGGGGGGGACACATCGCTGTCACCCCCCGGACGGATGCACCCCTGGGTGCAGTGGTGTGCGTTAACGGGAGGGTGGGCGAGGTGGGGACGGGGCAGGACAGGGCGCATGGAGGAGCGTCTGTCTCTGCTGCCTCGGCTGCTCCTTCCTTTCTGAAAGCACTTGGGTGGCTGCCCCGAAACCACCCGTTTCCGTCCCGGGCCCACCAAGCTGTGGGTGCTGGGGGCCTCGCTGCCGCTGGCACCGTCCCAGGCAGCGTGGGGTGCCCGCAGGCCCCCTGTGCTCGCAGAGGCTCCGAGCTGCCCCGCGTGGGGTACAGGACGGTGCCTGGCTGCCCCAAGGAGCGTGGGGCAGGGGGCTGCCTGCCCATCACCTGCAAACCACCCTGCACCCCGGGGTGCTCCCCTGGCTTCAGCTGCCACGGGTGGGAGGGCAGCGGCACCTTGGGCTTGTGAGAAATGTCGGCTTTACGCTGGCACCCTCTGTTTCTAGCTGGAATGTGAGGTCAGTGCAGCATCCCACCTGTCCTGGGGTTTTCCCTTCCCCAGGTTGGGGACCTGCGTGTGGGTGCGGAGCCCCAGCCCCCCTGCAAACCCTCCCCGTGGTCCTGCTCCCACCCGCTGCCGTCGCTTTGACTCCAGCCGGTGCTGGGCTGGCCGGGGTGGTTTGCTGCCCGCCGCCGCCGCACCGGGTCCTGGGAGTGGTGCTGGGGTTTATGGCTTATCTGCCATCTCGCCTTCCCCAGGAGGCTGAGTCACAGGGGTTGTGCCGGGGGTGTCCGTCCCCCCCGCAGCCCTGCCCTCCCGGCACTGCAGGTGTGCAGGGAGCTGCGGAGCTTGGCCCTGCTGCTGGGAGGCAGCTGAAGGAGCTGAATTCAAGGCAGCGAAGCCTCCAGGGATATGTTTTATGTGTGGCGAGTGGAGCCTCCTCGCTGGGAGCCCCGTTGCTCCCCAGGGCTGTGGGTCGTTGCCTCCTGCTCAAAGCAGGACCCTCCTTAAGCACACAAGCTGCAGATCCTGGGTCTGGAAGTCAGCTCCTGCGGTGCGATTTCAGGCTTAGAAATACCCACCCAGCTTTCGGTTTGGTCTCAGCCTTATTTCCGTGTTTAAGACCCTCCTTCCCATCCTTGCAGCACGCAAGGGAAGAGGCTGGTGGCCTCCTGGGTGATTTCCAGGGGAGAGCAGAGACCTCTCCTTGCCGAGGTGCCACCTGCGTGATGGGCTTCTCAAGGAGGTCGGTGACCGATGCAGCGAGTCGCAGTGCGTCACCTGGATCTGTGCGCAGGCTTAGCTAGCAGCAAATCCTGTCTTAGCCTCCCTGGGTAGGTGATAGTAGCACAGGGTAAGGTCATTGCCGGGTGGGGGGATGGCACCAAGCCCTCCCCGGCACCTGGCTGGCGCTGGTGCGCAGGATCCCCTTGGTTAGTGTTGGTTACAGCGGTTGGGCACAGGCTCGTTTACAGCGCAGGATCCCCTGGGCGCTCACAGTGACGCTGAGGAGCTGATGGATCTCGGAGGGTTGCTGCCATTTGCTGTGGCTCCTGGAAAAAAATTGGGGGGTTTGTTTTCTGCTGCCTTGCATAGCTACACAGGCTGGCGATGACGTTGTGGTGAACACCTCGTGGTTGCCACGTGGTTGAAGCCTGCTGTCACCTCCAGCAGCCAGGTCTGTGCCCCATCTCCTTCCCCCAGCGCCTTGTGAAAGCTGTGGCAGTGCAGCGAGCTCCCAGCGGCTCGGGCAGTAGCTAAACCAACACCCTGCTTGTTCCTGAACCCTCAGGGCCTGACAGAGGTATCCTTGTGCCTTCGGGAATCTTAAGAGCCTCTTGGTTGTCTCTCTAGAGCTCCCGGAGAACTGGACCGATACCCGCGAGACACTGCTGGAGGGGATGCTCTTCAGCCTGAAGTACATGGGCATGACGCTGGTGGAGCAGCCTAAGGGAGAGGAGCTCTCCGCTGCCGCTGTCAAAAGGATCGTGGCCACTGTGAGTGTTGGGGCTGGAGCAGGGCTCCCTCCGTCTGTCCCTAGGGAGGGTTTCACAAGCCGCAGGTCCGGAGGCAGTGCTGTCCCTCCGCAGGCTGGGGCTGTCAGGGGTGCAGGACCAGCTCGCTGGTGGTGCAGGGAGAAATGCAGGCAGCGGTGCTGGGAAGCCCTTGGGAGCAGCCCCAGCCTGCGGGTAGGGCAGCTGGGGAAAGCTGCTGTTCTCTGTCTGAGCTCTGGCCTCTCTTGATAAGCTTGGGTGACCCTGGGTGTGGAAGAAGCCTGTGACCTGGTGAAATCAGCCTTCCCCAGGGCTGTCTTTCCTCTTGCAAGGTGCAGACAGCGTTTTGAGTGTGGCCAGGCGCAGGTCCGAGAGCTGGCATGCGCTTCTGAGTTTTCCTTCCCAGGATTTAGAGGGTTAAGAGGAGAAGGGAGCAGGACAGCTTGCTCTGATTCCCAGCTAATACAGCTGCTGTCCTGCTGTAACCTCTGAAGCAAGAGGGACCAATTTTCAGCTATCCTCTAGCACTGAGCCTCCCTGGAGCCCCTGCTTACCAGGCTCCAAGTAAAATTAACGCTTCTTTAAGCCCTTATAAAACTGAATAAGGCAAGCACCCAGTCGTACAGTTAACCGTTGTAAAACTCAATGGGGTGGCGAACTGCGCTGGGTAAGGACGGATCCTTCCCTGGCATGTGCTGTGGTGGATGGGAGAGGAGCGCTCGCATGAAACGGGAGCTACTGGCAGAGCCCTTCGTGTCTGCTCTGATCGACCCAGAATGGAGCCTTTAGATCAAAGCCCCGGGGCTGAGGTCAGCCTCAGCGGGGCAGGACCGGCTGCCAGCTGCTGGGGACGTGGCTGGAGCGAGGTCCCCAGGGAGCAGGGCTGAGGATCCAGGTCTGCACTCTGTAACTAGCTGGCTGCGTGGCGTTTGGTTGTTTGGATTTTTTTAACGGAGAGAAGCTGGGTGGTGAGCTGAATGTAACCTGAAGGCTGAAAGCACGATAGGAGTAAATAAGAGAAAGTGGTGTTTAAAAGCCCAGTTACTTTTTAAGCCTGTGTCCTGACCTTGGCATGGGGATGCTTTGCCACTCAAGCGGGGTTTGGCAGCACAGCTTGAAACTGGCTGCTTGGGAGCCCATGTCCTGCAGGACCATCCTGCTGGCAGCACAGCTCCCTTATTCATGCTGGTGTCCTCCCTGCTCCAGCGCCGGCCCTAAAGACAAAACCCCCCAGTGTTTCACCAGAAACTCACACGGCCTGGCCGGAGCAGCCGCTGCTGCGTGTGGGTGGCTGTGGGGAAATCCTCGGGGGGTGCTGGGCTGCAGCGTGGCATGGGCAGTGTGTGTCCTTGTCTTGTTAGTGCCAGCAAAAAGTCACTGCTTCAGGGAAGGAAAAGTTTTAAAGAGTGCCTTCGCACACCTGGTAGTAAACTCAGTCCCTAGCACTAGCAAGTGCGATCCATATACGTATTAGGTAGTGTGTACCTGGAGTCTCTGCTCACGTACCTTTGGATGTATCAGCGTTAAAAGCCTGTAACTTTCCCCTCTCTCTTTTCCTTCCAAAGGCAAAAGCAAGTGGAAAGAAACTGCAGAAAGTGACTCTGAAAGTCTCGCCCAGAGGGATTGTGTTAAATGACAGCGGCACAAATGAGCTGATCGAGAACATCTCCATATACAGGTGGGTTACGGGGCACGCCTCAGTGGGTGCCATGCCCCAAGGGGCCTCACCTGCTCCGGTCTCCACTCAAGCTGAGCTGACGCCTCACTGGCCATCACATCTTGATGGAAAGCAGAGGTGGGGGAAGAAGGGTCATTGCTAGATTTAAGGTAAATTTACATCCAGTGCAATAAGTGCCTGGCCAGGGGGAAGGAAAGCCATGGCAAGCCTAGAGTTGTCATGTGTGCAGACTGCAGATCCACAGCCAAGCGCTCCGTGGCCATACTTGGCTTTATCACCTGTTTTTGGCAATAGAAATGCCAAAGCACCTGGGGTGATGGCAAGAGTTGGATGCAGACGATGGTCAGAGCATCACTGAGCAGGTGAGGAGACGAGTGCTGGAGCCAGGGCTGCCCTCCGTCGCTGGCTGCTCTGCACCTGATGCCTTTAAATAGCTCTGACAGAGCAGGGATGAGGCAGCTGTTGAGACTCAGTACCGGTGTGGGCAGGTCAAGGGTGGATTATCCCCTGTCTGCTCCTCTGGCTTCGGCACTTCCGAACATTCAAAATGTTTGAATTTTCGGAAACGGCACATTCAAAGCCTTCCAAACAGGCTGGAGGCGGGTGCAGGCCTGGGGAACAGAGCTCAGCTCGGATCTGGCCCTTTCCATCTCCTCCATCCCTTCTCCTTCTGCATCCCCCACACTCTGCTTCTGTCCTTTACCTGCTGCTCTGTCCCCCCGTGCTAAATGTGGGGTGGGGAGCGCTGGGTGGGGGCACTCTCTCTAAACAGGCTACTAACCCGCTTGCTTTTCTCCAGTCAAACTAAGAGTCGCGTACAGTGCTGAGCCCCAGCCCTCCCCAGGAGATAGACCCAGTGCTGAAGAGCAGAGCTGGGCGAGGTGGCTGGGCCAAAACTGGCATCACTGCGCTGGTGTAAGAGCAGGCATAGCCATGGGGACAGGGTTTTTAGATGCTGCCTTAAATTCTCCCCTGACACTTTAACAGCTGTGATAAAGCTGTTCCTCCCAGTCAGTGGTCGTGTACGAGCAGCCCCTCGATTCAGTTGACAAGTCAGCGCATCCTAAACAGGCTGTTGATCTGGGGGTGCTGCTGCTCCCCAAAGCTGCCGGCGCTGTGGGAGCAGGGATCATGGCAAAAGCTGGGGTCTGCGTGCGCGGGGGGTCATCTCCCCGCTCCGTGAGCGTGCCCCTCTGGTGGTGGCCCCGAGGCTTTTCTGTAACACCTCTGCTGCCTGCTCTTCAGCTCTTCTGTTCACCGGGATGATGCTGGCTCTGAGCTCTCGCCCCGGATCATGTGCTGGGGCAGGACAGGGTGGCTGCAGCTGAACCACAGCCACCGTCACCACGTCACCGGAGTGTTGCTGCCAGAGGCCTCGGTGGTAAAACGGGCTCGCTTCAGAGGCGGGTGTGAGTTATCTTTTCCCTGGAAATTAATGGCCATTGAATATTGAGCTGAGCACTGGGAGGTGCTGGAAGGGCCGTGTGCCAGCACAGACAACCTTATGCAGCTTTGTCACGCTACTAAAAGCGTGGCCACACTGTTTTGGGAAAAAAAGGGAGGAAGAAATGAACTTCTAAGTACCTTTTTAATCCAGAGCATGGCTCAGCTGTGGAAAACAAATTATAGGCCATTGAGCAAAGGCATCCTCACGTGCAACAAGAAACAAATGCAATGTAAATAGATTTTGAATGTGACTTTTTTTAAGTCGTAGCATCTGCTGGGAACTGGGACCTTCCAGTCCCCTCCCTGCAAACTCTCGGGGCAGTGAGAGCAGGAGCTGAAGGGGCAACATGGGGCCGTGGGAAAACTTTCGCCCAAGTGTCCCACTTTTTCCTTGGGTTTTCTCTTTCTATAACACCTGTTTGATCTGTCCTGTGCTCAGGGAAGAGGCTTTGCTCGCTGCTAGCACCTGCCGCCTTGCACTAAACCTCTGGGGTGCTCCAGCCTGTGCTTGCTGGCTTCAGATGAGACACTCAGTCCTGCAGCTCCTGGCATGGATGGACCCATGGGAGATGGTGGTGGCTGATGCTGAGGGACCCACTGCCCTGCAGAAGGGAGCTGAGCCCTCAGTCACAGCCTGGTCTCCTCGAACAGGTCAGCCTGTTGCACTTCCAGAGCCTTGTTCAGCATTTCAGAGTCAGCTTTGCCCTGCCTGGGGGCTGGGAGGGACACGGCCATCCTGGGGATGCTCCACTGAGGTGGCTGAGCCTCCTTCCCTGTGGCCTGTGTGTTCAGGGGTCTTGGAGCATCCTGTGCATCTGCTACTGCGGATCTCGGAGCTTGAATTTCAGCCTTTTCAACCGCCTTTCTTGGGCACCCCTGCATCAATTTCTTTCCCTGGTTTGAGCCTCAAGATAAAATCGTAGGCTGAGAACAAGTCCTTCTCTCTCCTTGCAAGCTTATTCTCCAAGGAAAATCTTCGAAGTCTCTCTTCTGAAGGCAGAGCATTTGTCAGGTGCAGTCCCAGGCTGGCACACTGCAGAGTCTTTACCTTCTTTAACCTGTCCTTTCCCACAAGGCGAAACATTTCCTCTTCTCTCCTGCCTCTGCGTGTGATGCTTGTGGTGCACGCCATGGCTGCGGGAGTTGCTCCGGGCTTCTCTTACGATCAAGCCAGCGGTATCAACTCCTCTGCTTTGGGAAGGAGTTGCCCTGAAGCCTGGTAATGCTCCCGTGCTCCCTCTGCCTTCCCTGCTTGTCCCCAGAGCTGGAAGTCCTGGGGCAGGCATTGCTGGTAGGTCAGAGGAGGGGTTGGATGATCTCCCTTGTGCGCAGTGCCCCAGACAAGACATTTCATTCTGTCTTTCAGGATATCCTACTGCACAGCAGACAAGATCCACGATAAAGTGTTTGCCTACATTGCCCAGAACCAGCTCAATGAGAACCTGGAGTGCCATGCCTTCCTCTGTACCAAACGGAAAATGGTCAGTCCAGAGGAAGAAATGGGGATGTGGCTGTAGGAGGAGGAAGGAGAGAGAGGCTGTGTCGGTGAGATAACAGCTCTGCCCCGAGGGAGAGCGAGGCGGCCCCGGCAGATGGCCACAGGAGAGCACCCAGCCTCCTGCTGCCACCGCCGCCTGCCCGCCCTGGCAGTGCTGCCCAGTCCCTGGCCACCGCTCTCCAGCAGGTGTAACTCCGGGCTGGATTCAGCCCATCGTCTTGGCAGGTAAAAGCCTTTCTGCCCCAAGGCCCGGGGCAGGAGTGAGAGGTCCTGGCCCTGCACCGGCACCTGAACCCCTTGCCGTGCTGTGGTCCAGCTGCTGGGATTCTTCCCTGCTCAGCATCCACTTCCCCGGGCTGCCAGAGGAGCCGGTCTGAAGTCTGAGCCCAGCGTGCCGAGAGGCTTTGGCAGGCAGGGAGGTCTCCAGGGAGGCTGGCAGCGAGGTGCCCAGGGGCAACCTCATTGATGGGAGGCATTTAGCCAGCGGCTCTGGGCTCGTCGCCCTGGCTTCCTTCCATTTCTTGCCATTGAAGCTCCTTATCCAATTTTTAGCGGTGTCTTTCCAGACGGGGCCGTGTCCTCCTCACAGGAGCAGCGCAGGAGACCCCGCTGTGTGCTGAGGATGGAGCTCAGGGCAGAGACCTGGGTATAGAAAACAGTCTCTGGCTCTCGCTTTGAACTCGCTCATGGGCTTTTTTTCCATCATTTTTGATCCAGTGCATCAGGATGGGCAGGGACCCAGCACTGACGAGCTGGCGAGGGAGAGAAGTGGGTCACTGGGCACCGGCTGCAAGTGGGGCCAGGAGAGCCCCGGGGGTCTCTCCAGTGGAGCCAGAGCTGGGGCTGAGCCCCCTCTGTGTGGCAGGAAGGGGAGGTCAGGTCCCGGGATCTCCTGAATCTGCGGGGAAACAAACCTCCCGAGAGCCATTCCCAGCCGGTGCACCCTGGCATGGGCATTCCTGGGTCCTTACGAGCATCCCTGTGCCCAGAGCGTGGCCACCGCAGCTCTGTTAATATTCTGTGCTTCTCCCGATTTAGGGATTTTTATTTTTTCTGGGGAGAGAATAATAGAAGCTACAACTTGTCTCTCCTTTCTGTGGCGTACGCTCCCATCCTTGCACAGTGAAGATAAGCTTCTCTCTGCAAATTAAAATTTAAATCTCTCCAGTGCTAAAAGAATTATCTCAGTGGTATATCAGCTTAGTGCGTCTCCCTCCAAATAAAGTTCTCCAAGGCCTTTTGTGGCAAAACCTAGAAATATTTCTTTTTTTCCTTGTCTGTAAAATGCAGGAACATCATGCTGGTAAGGTGATGCCCTGCTCCCAGACCAAGGACCATCCCTGCCCCAGGGCAGGGTCCCTGAATGTATGCACAGCTACCAGTCACGGGCATATAATTAGTCCGTATTTTTAGTTCATGGGTAATTCTCAACGGTAGCTGGGTCTATTAAACTTGATTCAGATGTGACAGCTTAAATTGTAAACAGCTGTGAGGAGTTTCATACTTAATTACCATATTTAAGTTTTTGCCATAAAGCGTTTGCACTTCCATCAAAGATGTAAATAGCTCCAACATTCAAATGAGCTCTCCTGCTTTGCAAGGCTTAATTGCCACCGATAGGTTTGCTGGGTTTCCTCACCCTTCCCGTGTGGGAGCGCCTGGCTTTTGGGGGACGCCTGTGCTCCGTTCGTGTTTCCCCCTCATCTCCATCCTCCAAGCTACCAGGGGCTGCGGGTTACGGACCCGGATCTGGGTTTGTTTAGTTTGCAACTTCATAAAACAAACTCACGCCTCAAGGCTCCTGCAGCACGCCAGCCTTGCAGAGTGTTCCTCGTTATCTCCTTGAACTTAAACTGCTCGTGAGCTCTGCCTTCTCCTAATGAAACTGGCATTTATGTCACTATTTATATATCTCCAGCAACTCAGGCTATTTAAGGTGGTGGGTTTTTTTAATGCTGCTCAAGCTCTTGGCTTGGGGAGGAGTGGAGGGTCTGAAGGGGAAGGTGTCCCTCCTCCTGCTACTGCCCCGGCTGTTGCAGAACAAACCCACGCTGTTGGTCAAAGCCAGCGAGACCCCGGCTTAGCTTGGGGGAGCCAGGGGAAGACCCTGGTGTCTCTCTTGTCCTGCTTCTAAGACTGCTCCCCGTTGGAGAGAGCTGCAAAGCCGTGGCATTTTACCCTCTTGCCCTTGGAGCATCCTTGTGCATGCAGTTGTGCGCGGTGCTGGGGAGGGATGGACCACAGCTCTGCGCATCCCTCCCCAGCACTGGTGTGGCCAACAGCGGCATGGTCCAGCACTCGGCCCAGGCGCTGATTCCCTTCAAGATGTTGGTTGTTCTGGTGGGTGATGCTCTGTGGCGGGTGCAGCGCAGCCGAGCCCTGGAGCAGGGAGCCACATCCTTCAGGGGAGCTGCAGGGATGAGCCTGGGGCTATGCAGCACTTGCATTTGTTTAGGTCATGCTAAGGTGTGGGGTGCAGGAAGAGCTGCGAGTGCCTGACGGTCAGGAGCAGCTCTTCTCTCTCCATCCGTCAGCATGATGGCTGTGACAGCCATGTCCCTGCCTCCTCTGTCTTCCCATTACACCTGAAGACGTGTTTACAATGAGCTGCATGTCCTACATGGAGCAAGGCTCTGCTTCCATCAATATTTGATTACCCCTCCCCAGCCATGCAGGGAGCGTGCAGAGCAGAGGGCTGGTTGGATCCAGGTTGACATGAATCTGCAAAGCAAAACCTCCAGATGATTTAAATCTACATGAGGACCGGTTGATTAACGTGCTGCCTCACCGCTGTCTTTGCAGGCACAGGCGGTCACCCTCACCGTAGCCCAGGCCTTCAAAATTGCGTTTGAGTTCTGGCAAGCAGCTAAGGAAGGTGAGGTTTTTTCCCCTCTTTCCATGAAAGTCCAAGGGATGATTTTGATTTTTTTTCCAGCTTTCAAGTGCCTTTTCCTCTTACTCTCCAAATTGCCAGGCTGCTGTTAAGGTTGGTTCGACCTCTGGTGTGATTTAAGGCATCTTACGTGTTTCTCTTAACAGCCTTTTAAATCCACCCAAATTCTGGCTGCACTGCTTTCTTGCAGGCAGAGTGGGAAGGACCTGGGGCTTGTCTGTGGTACCTCAGAGCCCTGCTGCTGTCAGGATTCTTGCTTTCACCTTCCACGAGATTATAAAACACATCCAGAGCCTGGGCTGCTGTGGGCAAAGGAGACCTGGTGGCCCGTCCTAGCTGTCCCCCGCCGGCCCTCCTCCCTAAAAGCTTGCAGGGGAGTACTCGTGGGCAGTGACAGGGTCTCCTTCTTTTGCAGAGAAGGAGAAGCGGGAAAGATCCATCTTGGAAGAAGGGCCGAGCAGCCCCACCTTGGAAGCCCCAGCCCACCCCAATGCACGTAAGTCACCAATAGCAGAACTTGGCTTCGGGCTTGGCGATGGGGAACAGCCTGAGGGTTTTTGCTGGAACGGGGCAGGCTCCTGGGAGGGGTTTAAAGACCAGCGAGGAGCAAACATTTTTGTCGTAGCAGAGCTGTTGCCCTCAGCAGTGCGCTTGGGATGCAGTGGGTGCCTGCTGAGTCCTTCCATCTCCCTCTTAAATATCTAGTGCAGCCCCTTGTACAGCCGCTGCCACCCCGGATCCGTTTACTTCTGTCCTAGGCAAACTGGCCGTAAGATCCTTATGAGATTAGTATGGACCCCCACATCCCAAGTTTGATTTCAGGTTTGTCTTGGACCTGAAACACTTGGAATCCCATCAGCTGAAGGAGATGGACATCCAAGTGCCACCCTGCCTCCGGCTCCCCAAAGGAAGGAGAGGTGCTTGAAAATGAATAGTAAAGCCCCTAATTCAGCACCTGGCCATGGGTCCTCTGCTACCTCTGAAATGCAAGACGCGTGGCCAGGGAGAAGTGGGGCAAAAGGCTAATCTCTCTTCCATGCTGGCCACTGAGATAAGAGGATTTGGCACAGAGGAAAATAGCATTAAACTGGGCTTCCTTCCAGGCTGGCACATCTCGTTTCTTCATGTGAAGGCCCAGGACTGGAGGAATCTGTCACAAACGGTGGCATATTGGGATAAGCGAGGCCTGGGGCTGCCGCGGGTGTAAGAATGAGCTCCAACATCTGCCTGGGGGATGCTCCACACCCGGGGCTCTTCTGTATCCACCCGTACTGCAGGGGCATGAGGAGGATTTGGGGCTTCCCTGAAACAACCAGCCTGCAGTGTCCCAGCAGCCCCCGAACTATAAACTGTTTGTCACCCAGTGCAGGATTTGCCCTTGGTCCTAAAAAATAATGAGGCATCTCTGTAAGATGCTGAATCAGTGGCGTGGGCTGAGCTGTATCTATCACCCAGGGTCTGTTCCCACCCTGGGGTTGGGATGTCCTGGGGTGGGATGTGTCAGCTTTGCCTGGGGCTGATCCTGACTCATCCCAAACGTAAGTGGGTACCCAGGAGCCTCCCCTGATGGCTGCTGGAGGGACGAGCTGGCTGATCCTCCCCTGCGTCACTGTCAAGAGGGTCTCGGGTGCCTGATCTGAGCATCACTAATTATTCAGGCTGAAACGACAGCCCCCGCTGGGGTGAATGCAGCTCCCTCATGCTAAAATCTGGGGCTATCCTGCAGGAATTTGATGCAACCCTTTGATTCCCCTCTTGAAGGGAAGCGATTACTGCAAAAAGGCTTGGTTTCGCGTCATCTCTGTTTTCCCCTCCCCTGCCTCATTCCCTCTCTGCTCTGTTTGCAGCAGCAGCCACAGGGAACTTGCTGGATTTAGAAGACTCTGCCAAATCACCCCTGACCAGCAGCGCAAACTCCCCACACTTGGACAACAGCATGTTTGGGCCCAGCTCCTCTGTAAATAACAACGTGGTGTGGGTAAGTGTGTGCCCAAGGTCCTGTGGCATTTGCCAAGCCAGGGGGGACGTGCGATGCCACCTCCATTTCATGTGCTCCAGATCCCGTCATGGGGCTTTTTCTTGGAAAAAATCCCTCCCCGGGAGCTCTGGGGTGGCTGAGCGGCTCAGGCAGGGTTTCAGAGATGCCCAAGCGAGCTGAGTTTCAGTGTCCCACTCAAAATGATCAATTAGTGTTCAAGTACCTACTGCCCTTTTTAGGCTCTGTAAATAAATGAACGAGATTGTGTGGCACTCTGAAAAATGCTGCTGTCAAGTAATTGAATATTATTTATTCTTGAGCTGCATTTCTCAGTGGTTTGTCACTTAATTGAGAGACCACCTAACTGCTCTGTTCAGGGGAAAAAATCATTATGTTGATGGTTTTTGTTTACTGTTCACTAAAACCAGGTTATATTTATGTTTGTTATTACTTGTATTTTTCCCTTGGTTTTGTTTGTGGCTCTGTCTGTCTCACCTGAGCATGGATGGTTTCTCTAAAATGTTCTCGGTCATCTGGCTTAATTGTTTCGTGGACCAGTAATAGAAAAATAATTAGCCAGCCCACATGCCTGGCTGTGCATCTGTCCGGGAGCCTCCTCCATGCCTGAGTGCTCCATCACCAGTCGGGCTGGGGCTGATCTTTGAAGCCCCACTTGACCTGGGACCTTGTCCCAGCCATGAGCACTCTCTGGAAACATGCTGCCTGCTGAATTTTGGAGAACTGAATGATAAAGGCCTTCACCTGGAGCCTGTTTCTTGAGTCTGCTGGGTCTGAGCCTGAGGCTTTTCAGGTTAAACCTGAAGATCAACTCTTAAGTCGTATCAAATCCTTATCGGTGGTCTCTAATCCCTCCCTTGTTGCAGAATTTTCACACTTTACGTATTACGTGAAGTCTGTAAGTGCATCGCGCAATTGTGGGAATAGTCAAGTCTGTCCATAGCAAAGCCCTTGCACAGAGTCCATCTTCCAGCATGGGAAACCTTTCTCCCCCAAGCAACTCAGATGCTTTCCCTGGGAAACCTTAAGAGCAGCTCGGAGGTAAAGCACCCCAGAGCTGCTTTCAAGCAGCTCAGGTGCCCCCTGTGCTGATACAGAGTTGCTCTCCAGGCTCCTGATTCAGAAATGCCCCGAGGGATGCCTGGAGCATCTTGCCAAGCTCTGTCCAGGTCTACCTCTTAGCAGAATCCTGCAGCAGGTGCCAGTCGCCTGCCGAGGGCTGTGGTTAACCCCAGAGGGGATGTGGTCCAGCTGATGGGCCAGATCCAGCCCATGCAGGCAGCGGGGCAGAATTAGCCCAGTTTGGAGGTGGTGGGAAAGGGCCAAGCCCCTGCCCCGTCCCTGGGCTGTGGGAGAAAGGTGGCATCCCCAGCCCGAGCCCTGGGATCTGCTCTGAGGAAACCTGGACCACCCAGAGTTATGCCTTTTGGCCTGGGGCGTGTGCAGGGAGTGAGATAAAACCAATCCAAGGAGGCAGAGAGGAGGCAGATTGCTGAGAGGAGCGTTGCTTCAGGCACTCAGGAGTCAACATACATATATTTTTTGTCTGCTGTGGAGCTGGATCTCTAAATACACTTTTGTGCGTTCTCTTAGCAACTACTTCTCTCTTTTTTTATCTCTTCAACAAAGGAAATGGATGATGGTCTCGACGAGGCATTTTCAAGGTAATTCTAATAACTCCCTTTACAAGTTCACACCACCAGGGACCAGCCTGGGAGACTTGACTAGTGACTGACTTTTAATAATGCTTCTAATCTAATCAACCACTGTGATCTGACCTAGGCAGCTGCCCCATCAGTGCCTCAGCTGTTAATTGAAAGATAGGCTTTGAGGCTGGCTGATAAGCCAAATATTTTGACAACCTTTTAAGGATGGAGAGAGGCTGTGTGTGATAGGGAATTTAATTTCCCAAGCAGTTGGCATGTCCGCTCCCACTTGCCAGGGTGGTTTGAGGCTGTCCATGCTAGCTGCGGCAGTGCTGGTCCCAGCTTCTGGCACCGGGGGCTTTACCCTTCCTCGCCCTTCTGTGAGGTTTAGACTAACCCTGAGTCTTCAACCGCAAACCAACAGCAACTGCTGAGGGCAGCGTGCCTGTTCCATCCGTCCCTGTTGCAGTGGGGTCACAGCAGGGCGACTGAAGCACCAATTTGAATTCATGCAGGTGAGCACATTCAGAGTTTGTGGCCACGGTTTCACATGGCTCAGTTTACTTTCCAGTCCAAATTAAGAGCTTCCCTGCGCATGCCTGCCGGCAATCTGGCAGTGTTGAACAAATCCATTTTCTTCTGAATGAGTTTTCCTGGCTGTCCTCGTGCAGGCAGGCCCCCGTGGGGTGATGAGGATGCTTTAGGTTTTGTGGGTCCCATCCTCCAGATCAGCTCATGAAGCCGCCCAGCTGCCATTTGGGCAGCACACCCCGGTTTGGGCAGTGAGCTGCCTTTGGCGCAGATGCCAGAGGCAGCAGAGAGGGAAGGTTCTGAAGGAGGGAGTCAGGCAGCAGCGGGGCTGAGCCTGGTGCTGTCACCTCCCCGAGAGCCGCTCGCCTCTGCCCGGGTTTGGAGCAGTGCAAAAACTGCGTGCTCAGCCCTAAGGAAACAGAACTTCACGTCTTGTGTTTAGCTCTCAGGAATGATTTACAGCTTCCGCTTCCATGGTAGCCCTGTCCCAAGTCGTGTTTGATAAAGGGGCTGCTTGAATTTATGTCTTAATGTCATCTATTTTCCTCACCTCTGTTCCTTGCCCTATTGAATTAAGCAGATGTTGTTGGTTGCGGTCTTTTGTTTTGCATTGCTGGATGCCGAGCTGTCACATCACCCTTGGCCTTCTGGTGACTCAGTATTTGGACGGCTCATCCACCAAGGCGGATGCCTCTGTAAGTGTTCCTGCCACAACATCATCGCTGGACATTTTTCTTCTTTATTAAAAAACGTGCATGTGGCTGGTTCAATCTGAGGCTTATTTGACACCGTGCCTCCCCTGGATGAAAGACCAAATATTTGAGTAAACCTTTGGCCCTGGGAGAAATGATGCTGCAGTGTTACGTTTTCGCAGAGGTACTTAACATAAAAACAGACTGGGGCTTGCTAGGTTTTGCAAAACATCTGGAATGTGCTGAGATGAAGACATCTTAAAGCTCGTCCTGTGGGCTATTAAACATCATCTGAGTCCTGCTGTGTCGTAACCCAAAGAGTTAAATCCTTGGGCCAGGGAGTGAGGCAGGCAGTGACTATGGCACAGCCTGCGTGTCCAGACACACCACCGTGAAAATTGAGTCATTGCAGCGAGGCTGCTCCTTTGGTCGGCAGAGCCTTTACGCTGAGATAAGATCCCAGCAAACGATGCACCCGCCAGCAGTAGCTTGGGGGAGGAAAACAGCAACGTTCTGCCAGACCATTAATATACGGGATGCCCAGACTGCAAATTCCCTGGATGCCTGTAGGGGAAATGTTAGGATAAACCAGCAGCAAAGCTGCAACAAACTTGAGAGAGCTGCAAATGTTATGTGCCAGCTCTCCCCTTACTAAATTATTTCATTCCATTGGAGGATTTTGAAATGTGGAGCTGCAGCTAGGGTTCGGCATTACAGATGCATCAGGCATCCAGGCTATAAACTGCATGGATTTGTGTTCTTACTTTCTGTTTTTATTCCCTCTCAGACTGGCTCAGTCAAGAACAAACCCTCATGTCCTCGATACAGGACTGACAGCTCAAGATATCCAGAGTGCAGAAACACTCTCACCTGTAGACTGGAATAAAATAGATTCCAACGCAGGCGAGAAAGATGATCTGTTCATGTTTTGAGGTCAAATGCATCTGAGAGCTGACGAGAGAATAACCACTAAAAGTCTATGGACTGAATCGTGCTGTTTCGGGTGCTGTACGCAAGGGACTCTTCTGAGGGCTCTTCACCAAGTCAGATGATGTTGCAGCACAGTTTAGACCAAAGCTTTAGAAACCTAATGCAGAGTTTTGTACCTTGCTTTTACCTAAACCACAAGATGCTCTTGAGTATATTTATTCATAGCTGTTACAGTTTACATGTGTATTGGAAGGTGTGTAGAGCATCTGCAGTGTTATGTGGCAATATACCATGGAAGAACCTTCAGCAGTGCCTGTTCCTCTCCGAAAAAAGGCTATGCAACACCAAAGTCTCTCTGTATATACTTTTCTAGACAAAGGTCTGCAGATGGAAATGCAATTGCAAGCACAAACTGTTACTAATCCACTGTTTCTTGAACAACACATCACCTGCCTAGGCGGAGGGGCGGAGATTTGCAGCAGCTGCTAACAGCGTTAAAATCAAAGAGGTAGCAGAGATCTTGCTTTTGTTGTGAATGTCTGTGATACTCTCACAGTTGTCAATCACCCCTATGGGTTCTGGCTGTTTTCTTCACCAGCTTTGTATGGGAATTGACACTTTTTTTTTTACCCAAAGACTCTATGAAGTTTTGCACTTTAAAACTTGGAACTGAAAGCAATGGTCCGAATTGTCAAGGTAAGCAGTGCCTGTAACTTCTCTTCAGAAGCTATTTACCCAAAAAAACCCCAACCTGGCAATGCCGCGGGTCTGTTTCAAAACAAGACTATTCACATGCACCATTTCTGATGTGACACAAAATACTAAGGCTCCGTTGCACTGTTGGCTTTAAAAGCAAAACGGCTGGGGAGTAACAATTTGTTTTGCTAAAGCGCGTTGAAAATTGCAGGTTGGGTGAACCCAGTAGCACAATAGATCTGTGTTCTTAGCTCTGCTAAGTGGATTTGGCTGTGCATGCCTTTTTACTGTCTCAAAACCATTTGGTTGTTGCTCACTCAATAGACTCAAATGGAATTGGATTAGGCAAGACCAATACCTGGATGTTCAATTAGCAGGAGGTGCCCCTTCCAGCGGTACTCCGATCCTCTTCCCCCCGTCTCCCGTGAGGCTTGGGAAGCTGTCTTCATCTGCTCCTGGAATTGAAAATAAGTAATGGAGGTATAAAGCTTATGCTAATTAAAAGATTAAGTTTAATGATCCTAAATAGTCGCACTGACAGTTTGCAGTGTTTGTGGCCTTATGTGAAGTATACTAATCTGTTTTATAGATTTGTAACTTGGTTTTGAAACACTAATTCATTCCGCAGATAGCTCTTTATAACTCTTTTAAAACTGCTTGCAGGAAAAAAAAAAGAAAAAGAAAAACCTCTTTGTCAGCTGTAAGAATTTATTAGGAAACAGCTGAGTGACTCTAACTTAGATTTGATTTTTTTTCCCCCCTAAGTGTTACTGTGATAAGGTACCGAGGACTTGTGAAGTTGACTCATCATGTCTTAATAAAACATGTGCTATGTTTATCTTGCAAAATTGTGTTTAAAGCAATTTTACATCTTGAAACTCTTATGCCCATGACTGACTTGATCTCATATGTAGCATCAGTCTCTTGCGATTGAAGGGATTGCTCAAAGTTTGCCCGTGCTACAGAGGCACACGTAGAGACGTGAACCCATTGTGTAAGCAATGCCAAAACTGCAGGAGTGGTTGTAGCAAGCGCCTTGTCCCGACCCCGAGGAGTGATGATCCTAGGAAAGAGCTTGGGCTGTAGGAATGGACTGTGAGGATTTGTCTGTACATCTTTTCCCTTTTCTAGAGACTCTAGGAGCATATACTGATGCACAATGCTATATATGTATGTATATAGTTTTTTTAAGAAAACCTTGTACTGTAAAGAATATCTGTACTAAGGAAAATAAAAGTTCTGCCATTTTTTGGAGTGTCTGTGCTGGGTGGCTTTATTTTTACCATAGTCCTTTTAACGTGTAGAGGCCTTTGTATTTCTAACTGGTTGAATTCTCCATCTCCTTTGATGCCCAGCAGTAAGTGATCGGAAGCATCCACAGGAAGTTTCTGTCCATCAGAAGGCTGTTCCCAGGGCCATCCAGGTGGGAAGACGGCTGCAGTTAGACACTAGTCTGTGGTGCTGCCTCCAGGAAACAGTTATGGGACTGGATGCAGCCACACAGGGTGCAGGGGGACAGGCAGCAGCCGCTTTCCCTTCTGCGCTGGGCCACGAGGTGACCGTTGCAGCCGGCTCAGTAAATCTGTCCCTGCCTGAGCCCCTGCCTCGCTGGATTGCCCTCCAGGTAAGGGTGTGACAGCAGATGAGAAGAGGGAGGTTGGTGCTTTGAGCTTGTCAGCAGGTAAGTGGGGTGTTGGTAACATCAAAAAACAAAATCTCTTAATTGATAGTGTGTCTGAGTCGCAGTGCAACGTGCTTCTCCCTTGAGGGGAGTTTAATTCGTGCAGTTGCCTTTTAAATACAGGCAGCCCGGAGAGCCCGGCACAGCCTTGTGCACTTGGCCTCCCCCTGCAATTCCTGCCTTTGCTGGCTGCGAGCTTGGTGTGACTGGGCTCCTGCAGCTACTGGCTAATCACGCTGCTAACGCTTGGCTGGGAAGCACACAGAGAAATTCATTTGGGGATGCTGACAAAAAGATTTAACCTGCGTGTACCACCATGCTCCCTTTGTGGTATCAGAGCTGGGCTGCGGGCAGAGCAAAGGGGCTTTGCAGAGACACCTCTCTTCCCACAGTGTTAGGCTAACCAAAAAAAAAAGAATTAATAAAAGTTCATTTTTTCTATTTAAATTGCCTGTTCAGTGTAAAGAGATGTCCCAGATTATGAGTACTGAGTACCAGCCGTCTGCGCCTTCATGCATAACTGATGGCGATGCTGAGGAACAAATTGATCTTTCAGTTTCGATGTGACCTTTTTTTAAGTGCCAGTTAAGAAACTTTCAGCATCCATTTCCTTCACCTGCGATGGCTGCGTGCTTGGGAGGGAGGGAGGGAGGAAGGGGCTCACGGTGGGAAGACACAACTCTGCCATGAAAAGGCAGCTGCTTGCACAGGGGCTGCAGCATCTGCTGTGAGCTGGGGGAGCTGCCGGCTGTTCTCACCCCAGACCCCTATTTTTCGGGAGGGGACGGGGACACGGGGACGGGGACATGGAGTGACTTCGCTGCCTGTTTTCCTCCCTTTCAGCAGCCACAGCAGCCGAAGTGGCGGTGTGGGCTGCGCTGTGAAATGCTGGTCTGTCACCCTGCTTTGGCACAGGGTGTATATAGGACATTAACAACTCCATCCATCCTACAGGCAGTAGCCAGCATGGGTGAGGAAACTAACTCAGAGCTCATCTTCAACCTCCCTCTCAAAATCACCTGCTGAAGAAACAAAACCTACAGCTAGTGCAAGCCATGTGGTTCAGAGCTAATTTCTTAAACTGCTAGTGCTGTAACTCATTAAACTGATTTAATGCACCCCCTGAAACTGCAACAACCAACCCAGCTTGTTGCTGCCAAGTTACTGGCTGGGTTTACGTGTAGGCATTAAGTTTACCAAGTGTTGCTGTTTCCTCTCTTTTCAGCGAGTGCTCCTGAGTGATGGTCACTTGTGTTATGTGAGTTGAGGCCAAATCCAGCTCCGAGGTTACAAACCGGCTGATTCGGGGAAATGCTGAGCTGTTAAGGACGACAGCGTGCACTGCGGCAGGTACTGAGCTCTGAACTTCTCTCTCCTTGGAGCACTGAGAGAGTTTGTAAATTCGTGCCAAGCTTGAGCAAGAGCTGTAGGGCCGTCGTTACCCAGATCATTCTTTTTTAAAGTACAAATAAAGAGAGCAACATTTCATCTGAACACCTGAATGCTGTATTCTGGGTTTTATAGCCAGCCCCAGGGTGCCAGGAGCTGCGGGCTGCTCTGCAAGGCTTTCTGTGCTCTGAAGCAAGAAGAAATAACCGTCCTTGTGGAGAAGCACAAATGCATTTTGGCTCAGGATGGAGGGAGGTGTTAGTTAAGCGCTGCTCTCCTCCACTCTAACATGTCAGCGTTGCGTGACAGCTGTCTACAACAGCAACAGCAAACTGCCAGACCCTGAAGAGATTCACCCCTGTCGATGCCAAGGGGAGCTGAACCAAAAAAATTGCCAGGCAAAGGCGATGTTTGCTGAAAGCCCCCCCGCCAACCTCGTGGGGACCCCAGCAGGGGCTTGCTCAAGAGGAGCTCACCGCAGGTCAGCAAACGGTCCTGAAGGGGTATTTTGCGAACGCATCTCTGCCTCTGCTTTTGAACTTCTTACAGGGGGTTGCAGCAGTTAATGGCAGGAGACGAGATTGCAGCGGGAGACCAGAGTGGTGATGCAGCGTTAGCAAATGGCTTTTGTCAAAGTTTCCATTGCAGGGAGCTGTGGAGCCGCGTGCCAACGCAGCTGCCCTCGGTGAACATGAACAACGAAGGGTGTGGGGTTGTTCTGCCAAATCTCTGCTGTGCATGAAAGTATCTCCCGCTAAAAAAGCTGTAATTTGAGTGCCAAAACCCCTTAAATTTCCCAGAGTTAACTTTTTTATGCCTCCCTTCAGAGAAAATCTTGCTGACTGGTCCACCTCTCCCTGAAACCTGGGGCCTCGATTCATCATGTCGATGGTAACCTGGGGGTGACGGTGCCCGTGCTGTGCCCCTGCTCTGCTGCAAAATAAAATCTCCCAGAGCGGCTCCTTCTGTGGAGGCAGCACAAACCCTGCTGGACACCCAGAGCCAAACAAGATGCAACGTGGGCTTGGCAGGACCCAGAAGCTTTCCCCGCACAGAGCAGACCTGGGAGCCCACACCAGCACTGCAGGGCCAGAAGCTGATGAAATTACCCGGTGCAAATGAGAGCGAGTGAGCAGGGCCTCTGCTGCCAGCCCTCAGCTTGAAAGTCATTTTAGCAGCAAGCCGGCATCTGACTGCAAGCAATTTATCAGGAGTGAGTGGATACTGCTTATGACAGAGGGAGTCTTAATATTGCATTACTTCATTTATTTAGCACCTCTCCTCTAATGCCCAGGGGAAGGACAATGGGAAGGAGTGTTGCGGGTTGCTGGGGGCTGGTTGTGATTTTTCTTCCCTGCTAAAAGCAAACGTTTTCCAGCTGGTTCTTGGCTCAGAGAAGAAATATTTGCTTTACAAAAAGAAGGGTTGTCAAGTCATTAAAAGCTGCAGGAAGAGGAAGTCTTCTGAGATGGGAGTGGAAATGGGGCCAAAGAGCTGGAGCCAGAAAGCAGATGTATGAAGAGCAGGAAGATTGGAGGTAGTGAATGTAAGGTAGAAGGTAATTAAGTGACCAAGTGCTGGTTAATTTACTGCCACTGGTATCTCACGCTGGACATGCACTTAGTCCCTTTTTTGCTGGGCTCTGATCTTCATCAGCAGCAATTGCTTCTCGCTCCTGGCTCTGGAGCAGCTCCCAGCACGGCAGCTCTCTCGGCCAGCAGAGCCAAAGGGACCCTCTGCTCTGCCCAGAAAACGGATTAGCACTCTGCTATCAGGGCCACGCGCCGCTGTCAGCCGGTGCTGGCCTGCAGCCAGGCGCCTCGGAGCGGGGAGCCGGAGTCCAGGGTTCTCCATCCTGCCCAGCACCCAGCTGGCACCGCTCACCTTTGGCAGCATTGAGCATCTCCCAGGGCATCAACCTGCCGGAAAGCTGTTGGCCTCGGCTGTGAGCAGAGATGTGTCATTGCAATTGAGTGCTTGTACCTTATTCCCTGTAGTGTGGTCTGGGGGGCCCTTTGGAAGTCAGCAGGAGTCGCAGGAGGTGGGTTATGCCAGCAAACCCAGCACGGGAGTGCAGGGAAAGCGGTGCCGGCTGTGCTCACAGGCAGGGACCCTGCCACCTTCCAGCCCTCCACTTTTCCTTCCAGGAGCCAGGCATGATTATCACCGATGTCACTGCGCCCACGTCAGGGCTGTGGGGTTGCTCCTCTCCCTGCAAAAGAAAATATCAGGAGAGGCAGGTTGTGAAACATCAACCCCGTCAAGTTTTGGCTCTAAAATCCCTGCTGACTTGTGTGATTTATCATTCACCCAGCTGCTACTCACAGCTTGGAAAAGATAAGTGAGGGGAGAAAAAATGGATTTTAAAAGCTTGGCTTTAAAGCCCAGGGCTCAGGCCAAGACTCCTGTCCTGGCTGAGGTAACAGGATGGGAAGAACATTACAGGTCACTGCTGAAATAAAACAGCCATCCACTTCAGGCTGCGGTACACAGGGGTAATTCTGCCACCTTCTCTTCCCTAACACATATCTTTTGAACCATGATGCGAGGAAAACAGTGTTTAGATACCAAAACCCCTGCCATCTTCCTTGTCTTTGGATTTATTCTCAGGCATCTTGTTTGCCCCAAATTTTTGCCATCGCAGTTTCCATGTCAGGCGAGCAGAAGCAAATACATGCCCAGAGCATCACTGAGCCATCATCTCTCTGGTAGACAGGGTGATGTCCAGGGGATTCTTCTTCCCCTCCTTTCAAACCAGCTGCTCTGCAAACTCCACTCCAGATCACTTGCTTTCTGCCTCCAAGGGGTTTTTTTCACCTTTCCAGCTACTGCTGTCAGCATTCTTTTCCCCAGCAAAAACTCCAGCCTCCATGCAAGAGTTTTCCTGACACTCTCGCTGTAAACCGCAACGGCAGTTTCTGTCTCGGCTGTTAATAATCCCACGGATGGTAACACCACTCCAGGCAAAGTTTTTGCTTAAAAGCTTTAATGATGATACTTTACAGGGAGTTATTTGGCTTGTACCTTTGTGTTTCCATCTCCCTACCCAAACCTTGCTTAACAGCCCCCAAACTCACTGCTTGTCAGGTCTTGTTTTAGCTACAACCCTCCTCCATCCCCTTGCTTGGTGGCACAACTTTTAATGCGACATCCCAGCACCAGGCCTGTCACTTGGCTGTTGCTTGTATCACACACTCATATGTACGAGCCCCAGGTCTAATTAATGTAATAAAATGTGTAAAAGTACTAAATCTCCTCAGATGTGGCAATTTTATCACTTCTATATACTGTCACAGCACAAGTAAAACTGACAGTAAAGAATAAAACAGTTATGTCGCTGGCATTTTTTATTACTTTTAATATGCTACCTTTTTTGTTACTGGAAATTTAAATTATAATGGTATGCTTCGCTTAAAAAAAAGAAAGTATCCATAGCAACAGGAACATCTAAATTATTACAGGCTGATCACTTCTCTCCTAGAGTCACATCACATGCCTTTCAAAGACAGTCCCAGAGGTGCAGGATTTTAATAGAATATTTTTTTTTTACCTTTTTTGCAAATAAACAACTGTATACACAGCACTTTCTCCATCAATATGCTACCTACAGAAAGATCTGAACCTAATAATTGCCAGCATGCTTCATTACCCAGAGAGAGAGGGTTTCAATCCTTACTTCATACGAGTCTTTCTCATCTGAGTCAGTTTTCCCCGGTTATCCCATGTGAAACTGGAAAATTACCATTCACTTCAGCTGATGTAAATTCTGACTTGAATCAGGGGGAAGTAGGAGGGGATGGGGAAGACCCCTGAGCCTGCAGCATCAGGAAGCCGCTTGTTAGATTAGAAGCTGGAGTCAGTTTTATTTGTATTTTATTTTTTAAAAATTCCTGGTTGTCATCCCCAGAAAACAACTTCAGCAGCTGCTTAACATTTAAAAGGCAATCAGTGGGAAAATACTCAGGTATTTTTCAGCCACCATCCCTACATCTGAGTCTCCTTGGTGACTTTTGGTCCAAAGCACTTACAGCTTTCCACTCTTGAAAAATTCCTTCACCTTATTCATGAAAGAGCCCTACCAATACATGCACAGAGCTGTCAAATGTAAGAAGCAAATATGCTGGAAGAAATAGAAGGACTTTTTTTCCTCCAACCTCAATTATAGGAATCATATGCATCATCTGGATCAATAATAGGTTGAAATTGCTCAGCCAGAAAGATTTTATATATAAAAAAGCAGCAGCTGATAGCCTTCTTCTAAGCTCATGTATTATTATGTTATAACTGAAATTATGGTAGTAAACCATGTTTACAGACTCTCTTGGAAAGCTCAGGTTAAGAACAAAGGCTGAATAAATGGATTTGTACATAGTAACAAGATCTCAAACCAAGGCTGTATGTATCTGAGATCTTATCATGTTCAGTAATAGCAGAGAATTGCTTTTTATGTCCTTTGTATCCCACTGCCGTGTGGTACATTCCTGGGTCATCCTTTCCTGCATTTTCCCCCAGAGGTAGCTGCAATTCAAGGAGTGTATATTCACCGAGCAAAACATGCAAATTACAGTGGAACGAGGCAGCCTTTAAAAACATAAAATATTACTTATCACTTAACCTTTGTAGAATAAGAGCTGATGTGCAGACAAGTGGTTGTGGTTCACCAAGGACAGCACAAAGCAGAAATGATAAAACCAAATAAAATGTGTCGGAGTTCCCTGGTTTGATTGGTTTGTGAGGAAGGGTCAGGGAAGCTCTGCATCCATGGGAAAAAAGGGGTCTCCAAGGAGAGAGCTTGCAGGTTTTGGATACGGTCATCAGGGGCAATACCAGGCAAACACTATCACAGGAACCAGGTGTATCGTCTGTCAGTGACTTTCAGATCAACGTGGTTTCATATGTGAGTTACAAAAAAAGTCTGAGTGAGAGAAGGTGGGTGGTTAAAGAGGACAGAGAATGATGCAAAAAATCTGTCGGACCTGCAGATCCAGCTCACATTTGAAAATCACCCTCTTTATGGCTCCCGTGAAATCACCTTTTAATAAAGAGTCTATAACAGGAACCTATAATTTTGTGGTTGATGCATGAGCCAGAAGACAATCTAGTTCACTCCCGCGTAGCTTTATAGCATGGGTCCAGCTGGAGTGAGAAATACTTACTTACACTGAGCACACAAGATTGTACAGAAATACTGGGTGCTGACCTTTGTAAAGCTGTCATTGCCCGTCCCACCACCTCCCTCCCAGCTGTATGGCATCAGGTCTGGCAGGAAGGCTTCCCTAATCCGCAGGTGGAGCTCTTTGACTCACAGCTTCCCCGAACCCACCCTCTTGACTCTCAGAGTAATTAAATAAATCCCAGAAGCCACAGCCCCAGGTACCTGGGAGTATTTGTCATCCAGTGGGATGTCTGTGGGCTAGGGGGATGGGTCTGTGCTGCTCTGCTTGGCATCAGCTTCTTAAATTGGGCTGGATTGGATCCTCAGTGTTTATGTTGGGGGTTTTGGTGCATCCGTAAGTGTTTTAGGGCTGCGCAGCAGGTAGGAGCTCATTAGCAAAATGTGATTGTAAGTGCCTGAAAACAGTTGGTGCTGGGAGGGGAAGACCTTTGCTTTTAAGGGTGACAAGAAGGTGGAATTTGTTTTTTCGTGTTGGTTAAGACATTGTGATCCCGGGGACGGCTGGTGGTGTGTGAGTCAAGGCTAAACTCTGGGGGAAGACTGTCGGTATCTGGGTTACTTGCTCCTTCATGATCTCCCATTTATATATTGAGCTGACCTGACCTCAGTCTGTGGAATGTGATGGGAGAAGGGGAAAAGCTTCTGGTGAATTTATTCAAGGACTTTAGATGGCATACAAGTCATTTTATAACTATGACAGGAGAAACTTGCCTAGCATGCTAGTTATATTTCATAGGTGCTTCCTCCTGCCCTTGATGCTCTGTGCCTTTCCATTTCTGCTTTTTATGGCCTCAAAATGAGAGCGTGGTCTCCCGAGGCCGGGGTAAGATAGAGCCAGCACAGGCTGGAGTGGATCTTTTCAGTTACAAGTGTTCCCTCGTCTCGTTAACCAGATTGCATAAGGAGGTGCAATACTGCTGAGCTTGAAATTACATCTCTTTATTTCCTACCTGACACAGCAGTAGCAGATGAGAGAGACAGCTGCAAACAAGTTTAAAAGTATTGCTTCCTCAGAGCAAAATTCCGGAGATGAGACGTTTGGGTTTCATCTGGCTAACCAAAAGCCCATGGGGAGTTCTGGATGCCACTGCCTGATGCCTGTGACTGCCACGGCTGTGTGATACCGGCTCTGGGCTGGCCCAGAGCACTGCAGAGCTTTTGAGAGCGCCCACCCGTGTGTTTTGCAACAAGATGTGATTTATGGGATGCCTGTGGAGCAGCTGGTCTCTTTGTGATAACGAAGGAGAGTCTGTGATGTGACTTTCCTGAGAGCCGGGAACAGACTCTTCAGTGCTGGGGGTCCTTTGTCTGTCCCCACAGTGCCACTGCATCCCAGCTGACAATATGATCCCACTTGTCAGCCCCTCTTTGGTCCATGATCAGCAGACCAGGTCTGATGGCTGCAAGATGATCCCCTCATTTTACTCAGAGGGGGTGCAGGCTGGTCCTGCCCTTGTATTGTCAACACTTCCTCCCTCATGCTGTTCCTACCAGCTTTAGTTAAATGTCATTGAATCAGTCTCTTCCGAGTGACTAACCCCTCTCAAACCCTTGGTTTGAACCACATGCTGAGCCAGGAGTGATGGAGCTGGGAGATTTGTAGCTGGAATCTGGGAAATGTTCAGTCTAGAGCAAGGTGAGCCTAATCCTAACCTGCCTCGTGTCTCTTGCTGTGGCTGCAAAGTTTGAAGCAGGGAGTGATAAAGCCTCCTTTAAGCACTGGCTACCCTGATGAGCTCGGGCTTTATCTGATTTGGGACCTACTAAGGCCATTTCAGGAAGGCGCTGAAGTGATAACATAATGCAATAGCTGGAAAGGTGGTTTCTGGCTGTGTGGTGAGAATAAGTGCAATAGATTGTAAAGCCAGGGGAAACCATTATCAGCATGTAGTCTGATTTTATACAGCAACACATGCTTTAAAGATGTCACTTAGTAACATCTGTGCTGGACTTTAAACTACCATCTGAATTACCAGATCTCTCTAAAACCACACGCAGTCTTCAAACTTGGGGGAGGAAAGACAAGAATTTCTTATATCTGAAAGACCTTCCCAGCCCTGACACAATACTGTATTCCCTCTCCTCAAAAGTTTGATCCACCAGGTGCAAAAAGGTGGGCAACTAGTTCAAGAGGAGCATGGTAAAGCTTCCATGTAAAGCAGCATTCTGCAATCAACCATTTGATCATCTGTCCCAGGATTTTTCTTCTTGTCTCTAGGATGACTCTTGGCAATGACTATTTGAGGGCTGAAATTCCTCCTCCTTTTATCTGTCAGAGCTGATGCCAACACTAGGAGGATTTTCTCAGCTTAAATGGGAAGAGCCCCAAGCAAGTTGGGGGAAGAGCTCTGGAAACAGGTCATTACCAAAGTATTAAAGGTTGAGGTGAATTTGCCTTTGGCAAATACAGACAGGCTTCCCTGGTTTCTGCAGGCTTCTTCCTGGCCCTGATTTGAGATGCTACTGGATGCCGCTGCTCCATCCATCCCGCAGGCGAGGAGCCCCGGTGAGCAGGGTGCACGTGTCCGTCTGCCCTCCTCCGCACCACACAGCCCACGGGCTGCCCTTGAGAGCCATCACGGACTCGGTGGCTTGTGTCAGAGCGATGGCTGGAAAAAACACCTGACAAATTGAAGCAGACACCAAGCAACAACGTTCCAAGATCAGCGTAGGTGACATTGCTTTTCCCCTACCAACCAGCTAGAAAATGAGCAATTACAACCTCCCTACAGTGCTAGCTAACTCCTACAAAGCTTCTTGAAAGTACATGGCCTCAGCACTGGCTATGTTGATTAACTCCATACCCCATTCAGTAGTTACAGTCTGTGGGCTTCTGCTCCAAGGAAGCTCAGCCTATCCTGCACCTCTCTGGCTTCAAAGAGCTACAAAACCTGGGAGAATATCAGCAGCATGAAGACTGTCAGTATTGCAGCTCTCCATCAGAAACCCATCAGCCAGGCTAGAAGACACTGTGTCCCCACAGGTCATGCATTTCATGTCTTGACCAAAAAATCTTTGGCGTTTGGTCCTTCCTGAAGCTGGGACAGGAGGACGCTGCCCTGAAACATTAATTTCCTTAACTTGCCCTTCCCCCATAACTTCATTTCCCCACTCCCTTGCGCTTCTGATACCTGCAAGGTATTTTTATAATCCCTTATTTTGTTATTTTCTGCAGTTCTCATTTCCTATTTTACAGCCTGGCCACCTGGTCAGAGCCTTTTAATCTGTATGCAGTGTGCATGGCTGGTGCAGCCCATAGGAGACCTGTATTTAGAAATGCGTGCTAATATACAACAGCTTGAGGCACAGAAATACAAATGCTTTTTTCCCACTCTCTTTTGGGCACTGCTGCCAGCTGCGGAGTGAGCACACTTGCTCACACAGACATATGTGTTGGGAGAGGGAGAAAGCACCAACCTATACGAGGTTTGTTAGGGTCCTCGAAGGGGATCTGTTTGGTCTGGGTGAGGATCCAAGGAAGATTTTTCTTGTTCTTTGGGGTAATTGGGCATTGCCCTACGTGCAAGCTTAAGGTAGAAAAGGAAAGACCAATGCCTCCTGAGTTGTAATTGGATCTATGGGTCAATTAGATTTCTCATTCCATGGGAACTCTTAGGTGACAGGTGGGGAACGATGGGATGGTGAGTCTGGGCTGGTACCACCCAGAGACATCAGATGAGAAAGGCATTTTCCTGTTTCACAGGGCTTCAGCACCATAGAATTGTTTTATTTTGTACTGACCTAGGAAAAATTGAAAGGCAACTGAGGAAGACTCTTCTGAATTCCGTAGCAACACGGAGGGTCAAACCCCAGTCTCCCACCAGTCCGCAGCAGGCTCCTTCGTACGGCACAGCCTTTGCTGGCACACTTCCACCAGTGAAGCCCTGCAGTAAGGAGCCAGTTGGTACTGGGAAAGGGAGCTCCTCTGTCAGCAGAATGCAATCGCCTCTCCAGTGCTGATGTGGGGATGATGAGGTATCTACAAGCTGTGTCTGTGTCAGAGGATGTGTTTTGCCTGCATATGCCATGACTTAGATGGGACATCTCTGTTCACCAGACTTACGCTGGCAAAATGTCAACAGTTTGGTATAGACCTCCCCAGGCTCACGTATAAATATAGTGTAGACAGTGATTCATCTGAGCCATGTGAGGAGTGACCTGTTTCTCAGGTTGGGACAGATGAATGTCACCCTGAAGGTGACTTAAAAGTTATTCTGGGCTATGCTGGGCCCTCCTCATACTCCAGTATTTAGCAGGGAGCATGGTGCAGTGCACAGCAGAAAGAAGGCAACTGGCTGAGGTGGATTTGGCCTTACAGGAGGATATTGGCATTCAGGGGAAAAGTTGGGTTTTTTTTAAAAAAGTGACAGCCCTGCTTTTCAGGGGGAAAAAAATAACCTGCAAAATAGGACTGTGACACCAGCATGTCTGCAAAGTGCAGATTATTCTTCTTTTATGGCTTTAGCTTATGACTTCCCATGATAATTTAAAATCTTAAGTCGTATTTCTTGTCTGGATACTAATGATCTGACACAGGAACTCCCACTCTGGAAATGTGAACTCCACAGTGTCTCTATTTTCCTGTATTGGTTAATGTCTGGACAGGGAAAAGGGTAATTCTATAATTTGGCAAAGCAATGCATAGCAAAGCGCTTCAACAACTTTTACTCCTCTCTACAGGGAATAGAAATATATTTAGCTGCTGGAACATCTGCCCCGTTAACCTTATCTCTTTTTTTTTTTTTTTTTCTTTTTTCCTACGCACTATTGACCTCTTTGAAAGAGGTTTAAATTCTGCTTACCTTGAAAGTCCCTGGGGAGGGACTCCACCTGCCAGGCACCAGGATCCACGCAAAACATGTGAGGTATTTATCCCAGTCAATAACATGGCAGGTTCAGATCACTGCAGAAAGAGGCTGGGAATATCCAAGTAGTGCCAATAAAATACTCTGGAACTTGTGTATTAATCTTAATATAATTGCCCAAAGGGCATCTACTGACCTACTTTACCCTCCAGCGTAAGTTACTGTACAGTTGACAAATGATTTTAACAGAGCCTTAGTGGTCACCTGGGGATGGCCAATATATCGCGCCGTAAGCTGGAATTTTCATTGCAGCACATAGTTTAAATGACTTTTAACTCTTTGGAAGTGCTTCTTTTTCCCTATAATGGAAATATTTACGTTACCCTATTCAAATGCTCTAAGGTGTCTTTATTTCTCTTGGCCTGGCTCGTAATGGCCTAGTTCAAAAGCATTAAAGTTTAAGGGAGATGAGCTTGGCACCAAGAGAAGTAGGAAAACATTTTTCCCCTCTGCAAGATGGATCTGTTTGCGTTCAGAAGATGCTTGTTCTGTAATGGTGCAGGGTTCTCATTTACCATGTGCAGGGGAGTGTCTCTGCAGCAGATTCAGGGTCCCTCTACATCACTTTAGTAGCACAGGAAAATAATTGAGAGGGGTTGATGGTTTGATCCAATGAGTTTATCAAGGATTTCCTAAACAGTGTCAGAGAGAATCCAATCTAAAGGCAGCAATGTTGGACAGTAACTTAACCTATCTGTAGAAAAATGGCCAGAGGACCTCCAAGCTAGTGGAGTTATCACTTGCCATTAAGTCTAATAATTGCA
Organism: Falco cherrug; assembly: GCF_023634085.1. Classification (NCBI taxonomy): domain Eukaryota; kingdom Metazoa; phylum Chordata; class Aves; order Falconiformes; family Falconidae; genus Falco; species Falco cherrug. Next base: position 116,520,589 of record NC_073699.1, on the reverse strand, counting down.
GTTAATAATCCGACCCAAAGGTTTCTTACACTGCTGTCTCTTGCTGAAAAAAAACCAAGGCTGCTTGTCCTGTAACAGCTATTTTGATAAGTATTTTTGCACCCTCCATAAACCAGCAGGTTTTAGTCTTTGACTTGTGGTCTCCTAAAAACAAATGTCCTCTGTCTAGATTTCCATATGGTTTAAATGAACTTGTTTTTTTCCAGTATTTTTTTATAGATTGCTACAGAGCAGTGTATTAACCCCAAGGGTCTGCTAACCACAAATTGGAGATCACCGTCCTAAATTATTGGAGCACTTATCCATTAGCCCAGAAGAATTCACATACTAATACTCATCTAAAACTATACCCTTTGGGCATGAGCCTCTTCAGTTTCAGCACCAGAGCTGAAAACTGCTGAAATCCCTAACCCCATGGCATAATTATTAACAGAAGTGACAATTCGGGCAGCGGGTCCGAGGTAAACCATTGCTCGTGGGGCTGACGTAAACAGCGAGAGCTCTGAGGCAGGTAATGAAAATGTGTGACTGTGTTTCGTCTTTGCCCAAAACACCGAGCAGAATGAAAAGAATTTTTTTTTTTCCTTTCTTCTGGTCTGTGGACAATGAATAGGATGAACAGAAAGGCTTTTCCTCCCATGCTCCCACATGATGATTAATCTTCCCAGCATTTGAAGATGTTGGTCATTATTTCCTGGCCTTGAAATCCACTCTCTAAAAAGCAGCAGCAGGATATATTTATATGATGAAAGAAGATTTTTTGTGAAATATGCATTTGTTTCAATGTTCTTGGAGCAAACCTAGCCCAATGCTTCATGGAGAGCAGAGATTATCACATCTGGGGGGAAGCAGAGACTGCTGCAGACATATGAGAATGTCTCTGGATTTGAGACTTGACAAGGGACTACACAGATGATTGTCAAATAAATGAAAATTAACCCTTGGGGAGATTATTTTCCTTTAACCAGACTTCAGTGACTACCAAGAAGCCTGGCAGTTTCTAAAGGCATCATTCTGGTTGGCTTCTTCTGTGGCTGGAAAATTCCTCTGTTTTGTCAAATAGGGTCCCCTGGCACATTTTTGAGCTGCACTTGGTCCCCACCAAGATAAGATGAGACTGTCACCTCCTGGTGTCTTTCCAAGTAGTTTGATGACTGCAGACTTGTTAGGAAACTGAATAGCCAAATTTTACCTGGAAAGGAGGGGAGATCTTCCTGCTCCAAACAACTCCAGGTAAAAAAAAATACTATAGACTGTCGAGGGAAATTCATTCCCCAGGATGCCATTGGGGCCACCGCATCTTATACAAACTGCTTTTTGGGTTGACTCCAGATACTTTTTTTCATCCAAATCAAATGTTTAATTTTGGTTTAAAATTGTTGGGTGTTCTTAATGCTTCTGTTTGTTGAAAGCCATTTTTGTTTCCCTTTTCTTACACAAAACTACTCACCAGTTCATAACCAATTTGTCTGCAGTCCTGGTTAGCCTGAACTGCATTTTCTGACAAGTCAACTCTTTTTCTGAAAATTATTCTTAGACATTTTCCACTTGGGACCTTATTTCCAAAGCCATCTAAATTAAGATGTTGCTTCACATTCACAACAGCAAATTCATTACATTCTTGTGGCCCTTATCTTACTTAAGTAGGGGAAAATGGAATACAGTCATGACAATGATGCAGATTTTAATGAAGAAGAAAAGCCTGTGCAGCCTGTGATATTAGTCACCTGGTGTTACAAGAAAGTAACGAACTAGAACTGTTTCTGCTTTTTCCTCTGTGTACCTTATGCTGTGTTTCTACTTTTGCACTATTTTTCATCTTGGTTTATATTTTCCCTAGCACAGAAGAGGTAAGATCATTGAGATGTAAGCCTCTACCATAATTAAGCAAGATTTCTCCTCTTGTGAAAGCTCATTCCTACCCAGTTCTGGTTTAAGGGACATAGAACAGATTGTTATCTCAGATGTGAATGGCTTTTCCCCTTTTTCTTAGAATACATAAGTCTGGCTTATGTGGTGGTGGGTTTTACATTGTGCAAATGTCTCTCTCCTGCTAGCAGAGAGCTGGCATTTGGATTCTCAGCAAGGCTCCTCTGCATCCCTGAATGGGAGTCTTAATTCAGATAATTAATATCTCGTATGTATGAACGTGGAGTTAAAAGCAGTCAAACCTGCAGATCAGTGCGTGGTGGTGTGTCTCAATTCAGAGGTTTGGGGTCTAGCTATGTTGTTTTCTGTGGTGTGAATTTGGCTGTAGCTGCTACAAGCATTTCAGTGGCTTCACAGGCAGGATGAGAGTAGCTGCCTTCTCTACATCAGCCGTTCATTCTTGACTGGTAAAGAGACAAGGAGACTTAGTAGCCACTTGCTTTACAGGTTTAACACATGAAAATTATCACATGAAAATTGGATGCTTGCAGAGCACATACCAAATGAAATCAGGGCAAAATCCATGACTGGTTTATCTGTTCTTGTAATTTATAGCCTGAAAACCTCCTCCTTGGCTGCACAAGATGGTCAATATATGCTGATAAATTTGGAAGAGTAGGAGGGCTGCTCTAAAGATCCATGCCTTAAACATGTCCTGTCCGCACAGGAGCGGTGCTCCAGCCCTCTGAGCACCTTTGTGGCCTCCTCCAGACTTGCTCCAACAGGGCTGTGTCCTTATGCCCCAGAGCTGAGGGGCTGAATCACCTCCCTTGACCTGCCAGCCATGCTGCTTTTGATGCAGCCCAGGGTACAGCTGACTTTCTGGGCTACAAGCACACATTGCTGGGCCACATGGAGCTTCTCATCAACCATCACCCCCAAGTCCTTCTCCTCGGAGCTGTTGGGCAGAGAATAGATTGAAAACCTGTATTTGTACTTGGGATTGCCCCAGCCCACATGCAGGGCCTTGTTGAACTGCAGAATACCTCCTACTAAAACAATCCCGGTGATCCATCAGCAATCATGCTTTTCACTCTTTGCTCCTTAAGTAACACAAGGCAACAGCACACTCTGCTAGGTTAAAAGCAAGCTACTATATACACTGTGAAACTGCAATCTACTTTCACATAGCAGATAACAAAGTTCCTAATTATCTAGGCTTCTCAGGAGCCTCATGTCCTCTGCTTGTATTTCTAAGCCTTAAAATAATCAATATCAGACAGATTTCTTCTGTCCTGAGTCATTACAGGCCATCAGGGATTGTTTCACTCGTTCTCACCTCGTGTAGATGAGCCCTGCTTTGAGAAAGTTTAGGGTTGTTGTTTGCATAATGTATCAGCCGGTTTAAACATATGGATCTCCCCTTATCTGATCACAACCAGATAAAACGAGGGTAGCTGCAGTGGGCCTGACAGCCTACATGCATCTAAGCCTTTAAACAGAAATTAGACCTCGCTGCTTGCAGGTGAGGAAAAGCAGCCTTGGGGCTGTACCGAGAGGAAAGATGCTGCAGAAGAAGCTTTGTCCTCCCCAAAATGCTCCCTGCTGGGCCACACGTGAGGAAGAGGCCAGGGTGGGAACAGCCAGCAGCCATCTCACACAGCATGAGCCCTCCCTTCCTGGCGGGGAACTCAGCAGCTCATAAGATCAGGCTTCAGAAAGCCGAGCAACAAATTAGGCTCCACGCGGTAAAGTGTCAGAAATCTTTTAACTATGCGCTGAAAGATGGCACCTTGTTCTGTCAGCTGCTCTGCTTGTTCTTTTAGAGGTAAAGGATTCCTTCGTTTTTAAAGCTGGCATTTTCACCAGGTTTTGTTGTCACTATCTATACTTTGTAGTAGCTATCAACAAAGTTTAGGCATCTGGTTTACAGGCTGAGGCTGCCCTGTTTTAAGGATGCATTTAAATGTGCTGTCCCTTTGCACTTCAGTGAAGCAAGGCGATTGGATTGGTTTTCTTTTCTGGTCTTTTCTTTTTCTCTTTTGCAAAACTATGTTAACCCTGCAACCATCTGCCAGTAATACAGAGACTTTCCTCCATCTGCCTGCTCTGTCCTCTCATTGCTGTGATGCCTAAAAATCACAGGTTTGAGTGGTTCTGGGAGTTGGAGAGGGCTTTCTGGCTAAGAACTGGAGTGTGCTCCAGCACAGGGGGAGACATCCCGGCCACTCCGGCAGCCAGAATGGGAACATCTTCTACAGCGAGAGGGGAAAAAAAACCCAAGCCTGCTTTAAAAGATAGGCCAGAGGCTTGAGTGTAATTATCTTGCCAAACTCTTTTGCCTTGAGTATTATCTATCACTCAGTAGTTTTATTCCTCACAGAAAGGTAGATATTAAATTCTATTTTTCTTATAGCCATAAAAAAAGTAATTTTCTCAAAATTATTTCTTGCAGTCCTGCTAAAAACAAGAATGATAATGCAGCAGGACCCCCATCTTTCCAGTAATTACACTGCCTCCTAACTCCTTCAACACCAATTTCTCAATTTATTTGCCTTATGTCTGGAACTGCAGTCACAAGCAGAGACTGAGCGCTCTGTCCTATTATTACACAAGCTAAATTGTTTTAAAAATGTAATTAAACATTTACCTTGAAGACAATGCTTTGTCTTCTTTAAGAAGCATATCTTAATTTAACCTAATTTAGAAAATCTTTAATTTCTAAGCATTTACCTTCAAGACAATGTTATGCTAAATACAAAGCAAAACAAAAAGATTTCTTAATTTAACCTAATTAAAAGATAAGCCTTCAACTTTTCTATCACTGCTGTATGAAATGAAAAGCTAGGCATAGCCTTTTGGTCTGTTCAGAACTGTCTATTTTATTATCCCTCTGGTTTGTTCTCAGCTGTTGATTTTATTATCCCTCTTGATGCCCCCAAATCCTCTTAAGAAAGCAGAGCTATCTAAACTTTTTGGTCCTGCAGCCATGCATAATAAGATCAAGGGACCACCACCTCAGTAGCGTAGCTTTTTGGTTTGGTGGGGTTTTGTTTGTTTGTTTGTTTGGGTTATTTTTTATAAGGCTGAGACAAAATGCAGCCTGCTGTTGGAGGTGTCCCCAGGGAAGAGGAGATCTGAGGAGGGTGAAGGATTGTTTCCATTCAGTCTGAGGCCAAGGCAGGATGCTAGGTGTTGGAAGAAGGGATGATGGAAGCCCACGGAGCAATGGTCTCTCGCTGGTGCTGATCCCTGAGGGACCATTGATAAATGCATGAGGAAGGGCAGCAGTAAAAGCCTTCCCCACTGCACTGGTGCTCAAAATAACGTAACCAGCAGCTGGCTTTTGGGTTTTCCCCCCCTTCTCCCAAGCTGCCCTGCGAAGACGTGTGAAGAAGCAAAACCAAATCATTTTTTGCCAGCAGCTCCCCTGGGCTCCAATGAGCCTGTGGAGCATCTGCCATGCTCAGCGAGGCTCCTGCACGACCTGCCAAAAGCGAGCAGCCAAATCTACTCCCCTCTCCCTCATGGTGCAGCTACAGGGCAAGGAAAGGGAGAGCAGCTGGGCAGAGCACTCCTCAAGCAGCTGCTCCGGAGAAAACCCTGCGCGGTGGCTGAGAGTGGTGCCTGCATCTCCCTCTTGCTCACACTGAACTGGTCGTGCCTGCAAACCACAGGGGACGGTTCAAAGGACACATTTCAAAATGAAATAATCAAGATGCAAATTTACCTCCGAGGGCAATTGCGTTCAAGGTCTATCGAGCATCCAGCAAAAAGCACAAGGAAGGCTGGCTTTTTTGGTTTTGTTTCGACTAGGTGAAAACCTGCGGTGGTTGTGGAGGGGTAAGGCAGGGTAAGGCAGGAGGCTCACCGGCCTTGGGCACAGCTGGGTCGATGGCAGCTCCTGAATCCTGCTCCCAGAGCCGCTCTGCCGCCTGCTTTATATCACTTAAAGCACTTTTCACAGGAAAATGCCAACACAACCGATTCTCAGCTGCACAGTTCAGAATGCGGGGCCCTGCAACGTGCTCCCACTAGGCCCAGCGATCAGCTCAGGTATTCCTTTCCTGCGGCGTTAGTTATTTATGAAGGAGCGCACCAAGCGCAGGAAGACACAAACAGCAGATGATTTCTTTCCTCACAGCTCCAGCTCCTTTCCAGCCTACAAAATGTTCTCTTTTAGCTCTTCCAAGTTTAGTCACATCAGGGCTTTGGGTGGCTGCAGTTTACCCTTTCCTGTCAGCCTCCTGCTGCAGCAGCTGCTCTATCTCATGCTCGCAGCACCCAAAAATCGCCTCTGGTGGCCTCCTCCACCCTCCTGCTCTGCTCCTGGATGACTTCAGCATCTGCTCTTGGGTGGTGCCCCTTTTTTCTCTCCTCTCCTTTGTTGTTAATTCTGCAGAAGACTTAGGGGTTTTTTTTGGTAACGTTTATGAGCAGGAACACTTTGGTTCACCATCTTCACCTCCAGTATAGCACTATGTCACAGCAGTACACTGAAGGTTGAGGTGTGTGGTGATGACTTAAATATTTGGGATTCAGATTTGCTTCATGGCAGTCGACTGTGGGCTCGTAAAACCCAGAAAGGACAGTTCTGTGTGCAGAGCAGCGGTTCCTAAGCTGCCTGAGGGCCCTGCTTCCCTCGTTGTGCCAGGTGGTGCCCGCCAGGCCCTTGAGGTCACACCAGTGGCAGGGGACAAAGTCCTTCCTGAGGGCTTTGAGCCTCCAGCACCGCCAGACCTGGGGTGGGGGACCGCGGGGGGCAATCCCTCCCTCACGACGCCTGAAGGGAAGCGCAGAACGACGCCCGCCGAGCCCGCCCTGCGCCCTCAGCCCCTTTTTAAAGTATCAGGGCCCCCCTCCGCCAATCGCAGCGGCGATGGGGCACACCTCGCAGCCAATGGAAGGCTGGCTGGAGGAAAGGGGCGGAGCGAGGCGCTCCCCCAACTCGAGCCGGGCGACCGTGGTAAACAAGCGGGCGTATCTCCTGGCTTTCCTGGCGTTTGGAACAGCCAACGGGAGAGGGCAGGCTCTGCCAGATAGCCAATAGCGAGCGGGGGTGGAGCGTGGCGGGGGGGGCGAGCGTCACGGCGGGCAGGCCCCTGTCTTCTGATTGGCTCGCGGTGCCCCCGCCTCCCCTCCGGGTGACCGTTGGCAGGCGGAGGGGCGGGGCGGGGGCGGGGCGGGGGGCGGTGCTGCCGGCGCTGTCGCAGTGAGCGGCGGCGGTGGCGGGCGGTGCGGGCGAGCTGTGTGTGCGGGCATCGCCGGCGGGTCCCCTTCGGCGGGGAGGAAGGCGGGGCGGGAAGGAGGTGAAAAGCAGAGGTCTCTAAGCAGCTTGATGCGGTTAGGTGCTTCCCTCTTGGATGCTCGGATGGGCAGGAGGGAGGAGGTGCCCCTCGGAGAGCCCGGCAGGCAGCCAGCTTCTTCCTCTTAATTTCCCGGGCGCTTGTGAGCGCTGACAGCAGCGAGGGGTTCTCGCTTTTGGGATGCGCGGGCAGGACTGAGAAGATTTTGCTCACTGTAGGACCCAGAGTGGCTTGGATGTGTCCGAGGGGTGAGTAAACAGGGCTGGGAGTAGGCAGGCGTCTGCCCAGGGGGTTTGACGGCCTGTTTGGGGGCAGCGCCGTGCCTGCCCGTAGGAGCAGGGGTGATGTGGGGCTGGGACGTAGGTCTTCAAGACGTGTCCTGCTTTTTGAAAGTGGTCCTGCTTGCTTTCGTGGTCTGAAAGTCGAGCTCTGTCTCTGCCAGTATACGTAGGGAGGGGATTGGGTGTGTGTGTGGGGTGAATACCTCTTAACAGAGAGGCACAGATTTGGGAGAAAGGGGGAATTTACAGGGATTTGTTTAGTAAAACCAAAATCCGTAGATTTTTTTCCTCAAGAAACTTCGCCCGAGCCGAGCTTTCCGCATCGCTTGTTTGCAGCCCCATCGTCTCCAGCCCTGTGCGGGCGAGGGCAGCTCCTGGCAGCCTGGTGAAGAGAGGAGCAGCCTCGTCCCTGGCTGGCTGCTCCCTGTCCCCGGTCACCCGGGGTTCTCCTCGCTACCCCTCAGGGCGCGGTTCGCCCCTTGGCCCCGGGGCTGCCCCGCCGGGAGTGCCCGGAGCTGTAGGGGCTGGTGCAGAGCTGGTAGCTGCTCGCAGACTAGAGAGTTGATAGCAGGTCCGGAGAGAGGGAACACCTGGTGTGGCTGGAGAGTGGGGGAACGGCTGAGGCGGTGGCAGACCCGCTGGGACAAAGGCTTATAACGCGGGCTGCACCCTTCCTGGTGTTGAATGAACAGGGTCTTATCTTACCCCCCCCCCCCCCCCGCAGAAATGCTGCAGCATGAACCCACCGCCTAGAGAGAAGGGACCGCACCTCCTCAGCGCCGCAGCCTGAGCCAGCCCGACACAGCCGTCCGGCGGGGAGCCTGCTCGGGGGACTGACGCCGGGAGCAGCCCAGCCCTGCCGCTCCGCCGCCCGGCCCCGGCGGGATGCGCTCGCCGCCGCCTTCATGCCGGAGGGGGGGACTGTGAGCCGCCGCTCCGAGCCCTGCAAACCTCTCGGGCAAGAACCTCGGGCAACGGCGCGGCCCCGCGGCGCAGCCCGGTCCGGAGCCATCCACGTGTCACCCGCCGGCGGCCCCCGGTGAAGGCGCCCGCTCCAGCCGGCGGTGCGGGGGGGCACCCCTGAGCCTTTCGCCGCAGAAGCCAGCGGCGCGCCCCGGGGTGGCGGCGGATCCCGCCCGGCGGCCGCGATCCAGTGCCCCATGGTGCTGCTGCGGAAGCTGCCGGGCATGCCGGGCTGGCCGGCGGCGCTGGGGCTGCGGCTGCCGCAGAAGTTCCTGTTCCTGCTTTTCCTCTCGGGCCTGCTCACGCTGTGCTTCGGGGCCCTCTTCCTTCTGCCCGATTCCTCCCGCTTCAAGCGCCTCTTCCTACCCCGCCGGGCCACCGCCTCCGCCTCCTCTTCTTCCTCCGCCTCCTCCGCCGCCGCCTCCTCCTCCTCCACCCGCGACACCGACCTGCCCCGCAGCCCCCCCGCCGCCGCCGAGCCCCGCCACGCCAGCCCCGCCGCCCCCCGCCGCCTCCGGGAGAAGCTCCGCACCGCCGCCCGCATGGCCGGCCCGCCGGCCCACACCGCGCCGGGCTCCCGACAGCAGGTGCAGGGCGGCGAGCGGCGAGCCGAGCCCGCCACCGGGGCGCCCCCCGCCCGGGAGACGCGAGCTCCGTTCCGCTTCGACTACGAGCGGTTCCGCCGGAGCCTCCGCCACCCGGTGCGGGGCAGGCGGGCCGGCGAGGACCCCGAGACCCGCGCCCGCAGGATGAAGATTAAAGAGGTGAGGAGTCTCCGCGCTGCCCTCCGTCAGCCCTCGCGGCACCCCTCAGTCGGCCCTCACCTGCCCTCGGGGCCATGGCCTCCCCTCGGTCACACCTTATGGCCGTGTCCCCCCTTGGTCAGCCCTCGCCTCCCCTCAGTTGGCCCTCACGGCTGTGTCCCCCCTCGGTCGGCCCTCACCTGCCCTCACGGCCATGTTCCCCCTCAGTCCCCCCTCAGTCAGCCCTCATGGCCGTGTCCCCCCCTCAGTTGGCCCTCGCCTGCCCTCGCGGCCATGTCCCCCCTCAGTCCTCCCCTCAGCCACCCATCAGGGCTGTGTGTGTCGTCCCCCCGTCCCCCCCCGTCAGTCAGCCCTCACGGCTGTGTCACCCCCTTGGTCAGCCCCTTGCCTCCCCTCAGGGCCATGTGTCCCCCCCCAGTCATCCCTCACCCATGTGTCCCCCTTGGTCAGTCCCCATGGCTACGTCCCCCACCTCGGTCAGCCCTCCTCCCCCCCCCCCCAGGGCCGTGTGTCGTGTCCCCCCCCCAGGGCCATGTGAACCCCGTCATCCCCCCTGCCCCACCCCGGGCCATGTGACCCCCATCCCCCCCCCCCCCCCCCCAGGGCCATGTGTGTCCTGTCCCTGTCCCCGCCCAGGGCCGTGTCCCCCCTCCATCAGCCCTTGCCACCCCTCATGGCCCCATCTCCTTGCCCCTGCTGTCCTCACACCCCGCTCACTTCCCCAGCCTTGTCCCCATTTCCCAAGGGTCCCTCGGGCCCCTTCCTCTCTCCCTCCTTTTTCCCGGGAAGGCGACGGGACTTGGGGGGTGTCTCTCTAGGTAGGGGGGTCCTGCGGCATGGCCCTGCGCCAGCACCGTGCCCGCGGGCACACCTGCCTGTCGGCGTCGGCACTTAGGGCAGCCTGACAGGGTGTGACTGGAAATTAAAGAACTGAAATTAGGCAAAGGGATATTTCAGCTTGGTTATTAGGGGAAAAAAAACCCCAAACTTGCTTGGCGGGAGGCGGCTGCGGTTGTGCAAGAGGCTCCCTCCCTGGGGTATCAGCATAAACCTGGCTGCTTTACACAAAAGCTGGGAGATGGCGAAACTTGGCGCTGCTCAGTGGGGACAGAGGGATGGGATGTGCCCTCGAAGAAGTCCGGGAGGAGGCACGAGGCCAGCTGTCTGGGTAAACCCTGTTGTCACTTACTCCAGGTGGAGCTGGCTTGTGACTTGCTGCCCACTATCAGCGACCTGAAGGCTGCCCTCGCTTAGACCCCCGCTGAGCCTGGGTAACCTCACCGGTGGGGTTACAGGGGTGTAACGGAGGGGGGAATTTGGCCTGGTGCCTACTGTTTGTGTGTAAAAGCCTGGCAGCCTCGAAAACGTTGCAGAGCAATCTGTGACCTAGTTAACCAAGAGCTGTACATTTTGTGTAGTACTCAATTGTGTTTGTTGTATCTTTTGCTATGATGGATAACCGACTTGGAGTGAATTTTGGTCTAGTAAGAGGTGCCAATAAGTAAAATGCACAGATTTAATTAAGCAGAGTATAAATTTCCTGGGTTTGTTCTCTCACAGAGGTGCAGGCATTCTGCAAAGATGCTGCCCCGGGTTGAGCAGAGAAGAAAGTCAGAGTAACACACCAGGGGCTTTCATCCACTGTGTTTTAAAAGCATTTTTTTAAAGCTCCCCTCCTGGTACCTCTGTCAGTTGTTAAAACAAAGGCTGCACCTCTGGTGAAATTCCAGCTTCTCTGCCAGGCACCCAGACACAACACACCCAGGGGTGCTGGGTTTCTTTATGATCCCAGGCATGACTGAGCCGTCCTATCATTCTGCATCTCAGCTGCAGGGTATTTGGAATATTCCAGTACCTGGCCCTCTTGTGTGCTTGGGAGTTGTGGAGCGTGTGCTTGAATATGCCGTGGACCCTGGCTTCCAAGGTATGCTAGGGTAGCACGACATTCCCGTGAATAACCCAGCTTCCACTCTGTACAAACAAATCAAATTGGAAATCAAATTTATGAAAGCCAGTGGAATTCAGTCCTTTATTTGTAGTTAATTATTTTTTGAATGTAGGATTATTTCAAGTTGTATGGATTCAGCCCCATCTGTTTATAACAGCCATAATCAGTGCCGGGTAGCAGAGTTAGATTTTTCAAGGATGAGAATCCATAAATACTAGTTTTATGCTGACAGCTAATTACTCTTCAAACAGAGCCCTTATTCCTTAAAAGTGCCTGCACTTCTATTTATTCAGAAAGAGACAGAGAAGCAAATACGGTGCTGAGATATGAGATTGAATGTGCAAAACAAGGGATGGTGGTGCAGCTTGTGGAAGAGATAAGGTGTGTCCTTTTTTTTGCAAATCAAAAAGACATGAAGAAAACAAATCAAGAGAGGTTAGAAGACAAATGCTATATAAAAAGAAACAGATGGGTAAAAAAATTGCTAAGGAGAAATAAGTCATGATACAGCATTTGGGTTAGCAAATATTCTTCATGTGATATGAAAGATGCTGGCAGGGGCAGGTAGTAGGTTTGCTGATCATTTTAAGGTGTTGTGTGCAGTAGCAGGAAGTAGCTTTTCTCTCCCTCTTCCAGAGCTTTAAGCCCTGTAATTTGCTAAAATGTGTTCCAGACTGTACTGGTACAGTTTTGGGTTGGGTTTTTTTCCCTTAGGCCATTCTTTACAGGTCAGCACCTATATACCAGGGAGGATGGATATGGATGGGATCTGTTGGTATTTTTCTCATCTGTCTGCCATAGCCTGGATGAAAGCCAGGAGAAAGTACTGGTGCATGATCAAAGACTGGGGCTGATGCCCCACCTAGAGACTTGGAACTTCCTATTTTCTTGTAGGACCCTTCAGTGTGAGCAGGAGTCCAAGCAGACATCCATGCTTTCCCACCCAGCCTCTCAGCTGCTTCATGCTTCAGCCGAAGAAGAGGGTGTGCCATTAGTTTCCTGGCAGCTAAGTGTGGAAAGTGTCAACTAATGGAGTCTTGCTAGATTTTTTCTGCTTAAAAGATACTGTTGTCCAGAGCATGAAACCCACTGCTGTGGTATCTCCTACTTCACTGCTGTTTGGGAAAGCTCTGAGCAGCGCCAGGGCCACCAGAGCTGTTTGCAGATTAAGGAGTCTGGCCGGGGATATACCTGCCTCACTTGCTCTGTGCTCGAATACTGTGTTTCCTGGTAGTGCAGAAAGGAAAAGATGTGGATGAGCAAGTTGAAATGGCACGTAGAAATCTGTTGAAAGAAGTAAGTGCTGCAGTGAGCTGAGCTGACGTGTGCATGCAGGTATTCTGCTTTGCACTGGGGTAACTTAGCAGAGTAGCAGATTTCTTTGATTTACCTTTCTAAAGGCAAGTCCAAAGTCAATAAGCAGTTGTTTTCCTGAGAAGGAAAAAAGAGAGCACCTGTATTGCACAGACTTGCTTACTGCAAAAGGTCATTGGTCACCTGGAGAATTGCCTAGGATATACTGCTGTGTGTTACCGTGGGCAGCCGACTACTGTGGGCACTCTGACCTTTTGAAGAAAACGGCAGTAAAACCAAGTTAACTATCTCCCCATGCTGCAGGTTGGGAAATTTAAAAGGGCTTGGGATTATTCATCTCTTAAACTGACCTCTGAAAAACATATTAGTTCTGTAATTGATCAGTCATGCATGGCTTCAGGGAATAGCTAATTTTTTACTTGTGCCAAATACTAATCACTGATGTTCAAAAAAAAAAGGAAGGAAAAAAAAAAGTGGTTGTATTTGAAAAAGTGACTGCAGAAATGCCACAGTGGGATTCCGTATTTATTTGCTCTCAACAATTTCCAGATCAAATTGGCTCAGTGAAAAGTCAAAATGATTTCCCCTCCAACTGCTGCTACTGCAAACTCAGCCTCAGATCTGGGAAAATCAGACCGTGTGGTTTCTGCCTTTTGCATCATAACCAGTAATAAAGATTTTGCTGTTGGAGCTGAGCTGACAGTTTTGCTGATGATGGATGAAGCAAAACAGACTGCTTCTTGCTGTACTGTTGCTGTGTTGGCTTCATGGGTCTCATAGGTAGGCAAGCAGTGGGGAGAGAGAACAGCATTTCTCTTGAAGTATTTTTATACCAACCCTACTGTTGCCATCCAGTGCTTAAGGACAACCACGGTAACCAGGTAGACCAGAAAGTGTCTATCAGTGAAATTTAGGTAGCTAGCTTACCTCCAGTCATGAGATGTGAGAAAAATGTGAACAGTGAAAGAGATTTACTGATTTTTCTTTTCCTCTTTGGCTAAAAAGGCAAGTTTCTTTCCCTGATGCCTGAGAATACCTAGTGCTTTAACGTGACAGTGTCCTTTGTCCCTTTCAAATAAGGGAATATGTCAAATTCAGGCAGGCTTTTAGTCCTCTGCTGGGATTGTACCCTTGGGTTTGACACATGCATTCATTTCCTCAGGATTAGTAATACTGAAGCCTATTTGTTTCACAGTGCAGTTCTCTTCATCCTTGCTTTTCTTCCTGTCTCCACCTTCATTTGCCTTACCTTGCTGTCTGCTGTCCTCTTTTAACACAGCTCTAAAGATGTATTTGCTTTCAAAAATCTGACCCCAGGGGGGGAAGGCCATCAGAGTCCATGTACGCGATTATCCTGCATCACTCTGCAGATTAGCAGGCTCCTATTAAGGTAGATCAGTCTTTTAAACACAAATATCTTGACAGGTTGTCACTAAAAGATAATTAGCAAGAAACAGGAATGTTATCAGGAGCTCAGCTTTTGCGGAAAGTTACTTGGCATTGGTTGCCGAGTTCCCTTTGTGTGGTTTTGACAGCCCTGAGCAGTGATCCCTTCCGCAATGAAGAAGCGGGTGGTGTTGGGGCAGAGCTGGGGCGTGCAGCTTGTTCTCCTCCTGAATTCCTGCCACAGCCCTGACCCTGCGTGGGAGCAGTGTAATCTGGGCAGATGCTCGTCCTGTCTCACACACCGTGGTGGAGGCAAGCCGTGGGTCTTCTCAGGGGAGGATGTGTAAGCACTGGGAACCGGGTTGTGATCACCACTTTATTGAAAGCAGGGCTCAAAACAGTTCTCGGTTTGAGTTACAATTGGCCTGTTGCTACGATGCTGTGAATCACATTATTGGTCGTCCCTGAGCCATCTCATTTCTGAAACCAGCAGTAAAAAGATTTCAGACATCTTCCCTTTCCCTACACTGTGCAACTTCTATACTTCCATTTGGAGAAAATGCCTTTTCTTTCTGTAATCTGGGGATGAACAGTACTACAAGCAAATAATGTAATCTGTCAGTGGCTTCGGTACGTGAGTAGCACCACACACAGTTCTGGATGGAAGTGCACCTCCCCATGCACATCTTTCTCACTGAGACCGTGGAGAGCGTCTGATCCTTTGTGCTGGTCAAATGTAAATCCAGTGCATTCCAACAGACTCATGGACACTGGGGGTAAAGAAAACTGTTCTCAGTAAAATACTTGTTATAACAGAATAGAGTGATGACCTCAAACCAGTCAGGTATACTGCGATCAGATCCTAGTTCTTTCTCTGGGGTAGAAATACCTTTGCAATGAGAGAATTTCTCCGCAGCTTGAAGCACAGGCTGGCTCCAGGCTTGCTGTAATTTTCCTTTGCTCTATGCTCCTTCTCATGCATTTATTTACTGAACCTGTGAAAAAGGGTACTATACTGTAAATCCCACAAATGGTGCATACAGTGTGTTTTTTGCTTCACTAGCCTCCGGTGGATTCATGCAAACAAAATTTAGACCTAACCTGTCTCAGCCTCTTTTGGTTGTAGGGTATACAGTTAATTGACTACAAATGTGTTTGTTCTGTTGGCATAATACACAAGGATAGAAAATACTCGCATGCTGTGATCTGTGCTACAGTGCTACTTGCCTTAGAGATGCCAGTGATACCTTAGTGCACACTATTACTGATATTTCTCCAGCTGAGGGCACTTTGGAATTTGAGAGTACTGTGCAATTTGAAGACATTTGTTCTTATCTACAAAATCTAGCAGCGAGAGCACTCTTTCCACAACAACTAAATTTGGTGTGAGGCTAGTTTATAAACAGCTACTTACAAGACAGTGCACTGTTCACACAACAGCAAAATTGCTGGAGTGCGGACCTCTCCAGGCAGATTACAGATAATGACTGAAGGCAAGTGCTGGACATGGTGAAATGAGTTTCCAGGACACACACAGGCATGTCGTGCAGAAGGACCTACATCTTGCTGAATTACTTCAGTAAATACACATAAGCTCTTGGAAAGTTCTCGGATCTGAAGATGAGGGTTTGGGGCAGCAGGGCTGGTGTCTGGTTGCGGCCGTCGGTGACGTCCTGCTGTAACCGTGTTTGCGTACCCTTGGGGAGCAGGACTGAAGGTGGCTGTGGTCCAGGCAGGGGTTGTGCAGCTGGGGGGCTGCGAGGTGGCCTGCTGTGCCTCACTGCGTGGTAACGGTGGTGGGCCAGGCTCCCCTCACCCCCCGTTCTGCCATCAGTCTGGGGACCGTGTATAGACAGTTGTGCAAATATTTACTAAAAAGTAGCCACCTTTGTTAAGATTTCTTCATTCCAGCCAAAATATTTATAGACTCCTGATTAACTTTTAAATCAACAATTAAATCTGCCCCTTAGTGAGAGAAAGACTTTTATGTTTGGTGTTCTTCCCTTTGGATCTGTATGCAAAGCTTTACCGGGTGGTGTTAATCAATCATGTTTGTTTTCTATTAGTCTATTATTGTTGTTTCAATTGTTTATCATTTTGTTTTGATGTTTTTGAATATGTTTTCTGGTATTTAAAACAATTCAGATTTTAGATAGGAGACTGAGGGGGGGAAAGAGAATGTATCTTAGATCAGTCTGTCATTTAGTTCTGAATATAAAATTGACGTGAAGCTGTCAAAAGGAGAAAGAAGGAAAGAGTATTCACTTTGTTGGTGAGAAGAAGAAATCTTGTGCTTGGAGCATTCTAATTTTTAAACTTAGGGAAAAGACTAAATTTACACTCCCCCCCAAAAAAAGTACTTTTCACTGAATGCTGTGAATGGATTTGGCGTGAGGAGCGGACACACTCCCACAATTGCTGTCTTTACTGCATATCCCCTTGGTGCTTCAGTTCATCATATGACACAGTATTTTGGAAGGGCTCCAGAGAAGCTGTCATGGGCAGTGGTGTCAGTGATCCGTGCATAATGCGAGTGTATTGTGCATGATGGACCCAAACCGTTGTAGGAAAGAGAGCACAGTGGGAACACTGAAGGACTGGATAATAAACATCCTCTGTTTATGGGACAGGGATGTTACTCATTTGTACTCTTACTAAAGGGGGCAGAGCATCTACTGTTAATTAGAACAGGACACTGGGTCCTGGGTTCTGTTCCCGATGGCAGATTAATCTGTATGGATCCAGTATGTACCTCTCTAAAACGGGCACAATTTTTTTAATTCCTAATCCAGCAAGGTAATATGCAGCAAAACTGTTTCCTCTCAGGCACTTCAGTGTTCCCTGGGAGGACGCTGGAGCAGAAGTAATGGCTAAAGGTTGCACTAAACTGAAGTGACTTTAGTGCTTCCTTTTTAGCATCTACTTATCTTGACAGCAAAGATGCAGAGTCCCTCATGTGTGTATCTGCTGCGTACTAGAATCAAGGGAGAGATCTCGACGGTGCTTGAAAAAGGAAAGTGTGCTCTTAAGGCTTACTTCTTCCCATAGCAGAAAGGTAACGGGACCTGATTTTCTAGGAACAGGAGTCCTGTGAGCTGGAACCCCCATGCGTCCTTAGACAGCCCTCGAGCAGCTTGTACTTTCTCCATCCTTGTGTTTGTAGTTCCTTGGGTGTCACCCACCCTGCCCCGTGGTGTCTGTTGCTCTTTCCAGTGTTCCCTCTCGGCTGCGTGGGCCAGAGGCAGCGATCCAGCTCTGGGTGCTTGGTACACATAGCTGTCTGCTGCCCAGCGGGCTGTGGCTCGACAGAGCGGGAGCTTGTGCTGCTCCTCTGCCTTTAGTGGAGCACTCCGTGGGTCTCTCCACCAGTCTGCTGGCAATTTGCACTGAACTGTAATTTCTCTGTGGCCTTTCCCCTCTGTTAAACCCGATTGAGGTTCTCCAGCTCAGAAGTTACCGGGGAGGATGGCCAGATGACAGCAGAGCAGAAAACAGTTCTTGGGCTTATTTGAGCTAATTGTTCTGATGGTTGTGATTGAGCAAGAGCCAGGAATTTACTAGTTTCTAATCTGGCCTCCAACACTTCCATTGCATGGCCATGGAGCTGATGTAATAATTCTCTCTCTCCTAGTTTATTAGTGGGTAGAACGATATCCTAAGAGTAAGGCTGCAAAGAATAATAAATGCAAGAGTCTTAGAAATTCTGCAGCATCTCATCGTGCCAACAGCACTTGCACAGGGTGATGATATACAGTGAAGCTGTATGTTCAGTATATCCTAGAGAATGTCTCTACTCTAAGAGCTGGTATTTGCTTCAGAGGAAGTCGGTGACAGAACTCCCACTGATTTACAGAGCAAGATGGCTCTGAAGACTGTCTGCACTGAGAATTGGAGCCATGTTAGTAACATCTGAGCACACTGTGTTTAAAACAGGGTTCTTGCTCTAATTGTGTTAACATGATTTCCCTGGGCAGTAAAGAAAGTGCATAACCATGTACTTTGCAAAGTAACAAAAGATAATTATAATGCAATCACATTTTATCCATCCTCAAACCCTCCTGCTGTCTGGGTTAGCCAGCAATAAAATATTTCCAGTAGAAATGCTCTTCCATCTGAGCCTCCATTTTTTTCTGGAGTTACCTAGGAAGGACGCACATTTATGTTGGCAATTCAGCATTGTGCTAGATGAGCCCAGAAAAATCCTTGGCTCGTTTCTGGTGCTGTTTTGGCTTTCTTGAAAGTCTTCCGCCAGTACTGAGACCATGTTAGGATTCCTCAGTCCTGAAACACCATAGTTGTATTTGATTGTCTTACCTATCAGACCTGTGTTGTGCATGTTAGTGAGCCCTAACAACAAACAGAACATTGTTGCTGCTGGGTGCAGATCTGCCCGCTCTCATCAGTGGATGAACAGTACAATAATTTCCAAAGATTGTTTTTTTGAAAGGCAGCTCCTTTGCTGCTGTAGGATAAAGCTGAAGACAGCTGTCTTCTCTTCTGCTTCTTTCATTTCTGGATTTCAAAGACTTAATTAAAGTTAGTGTTGAATATTAGGGTGAAAATGGGTAAGTGGAACAGAGCTGACGTTTGTTCCTTAGGTCTGGAAAGGAAGCACAGCCAGAGCAGTACTGTTGGAGCCACTCCTACGTTGACAGGGACATGAAGTCTGTGACCTAGGAGGTGCCTTCTGTCTCTAATTTTGATGAATCTTTATGATTCTTTTCTTTAGTTTATTACCCAGATCCCCTAACTTGCCATTTCTTGCTTTATTCGTTCAGCAGTTCATTAATCATTGTCGTGTGATGACTGTCTAGTGCAGTGCTGGAATGATGCCAGGGCCAAGCCCTGGTCCCTCTCATGATGGGAGGTCAGGCTAAATGAAAGCGAGTCCCCGTCATCCTGCCAGCTGAATTCTAACATTGTTCTAACAACCACTCTACCAACTTCATTTTTATTAAAGATACAGTATTTGCCACCTGATTTGTATGATTTATTGTTGACTGTGGGACTCTTGGAAGAGTTTATCAGCCTCTGGCTAATAAATTTGCTGCTGTGGTCCAAGAATTTCTTGTAACACTTTTGTAAGGTGACAACTCTGACATGAAGCTCAAGGGAGGCTGTGAGCAAGTTTCTTGTGTCTGTTATTAGCTATTACCTTTGATAAATTATTGGATTAATCTGTCCTGACTTCTTAATGCTTGAGAATTGCTGTGTTCCTCTCTTCAGAAGTTCAAATCACAAGTAACTCTTGAAAGGGAAGAGGAGGGAGAGGACAGCAATGCTCCCATCTGTCCCTCTGAGCAAGGACTACAAAGACAGATGGGGAGCAGGTGAACCAGCAAGAAATCATTAAACTAAACTCATCCTCCCAGATCTCTCCTGTTAAGCCATCCAAGTGTGAGATAAAGCACAAGGTGTACTGGCAGTTCTCAGCTTCCCTCTTTTCTCCTGTTCCAGCATTTGGACTGAGACAAAGACAGCTTCCAAACAGATGTTTATTCTGTTCCCTAAGTCCGTTCTCACAGTGCAAAACAGGAGCGATGCAGGGTAACACTTGGCCTGTATTTACATTTTTTTTCTTTCTTTCCTTCCTTCAGTCATCCCATCTGCTTATGACTGCTTTTTGGGCCCTTGAGCCATCCATGTGTCAAAAGCAATTCACAGTTTGCTGGTGCTGGGAAGAAAGAGGCAGATCAGATGTGTGGTCCTGAAATGGAACAAGTTAGACGTGTGTATTGAGTCACTGAGGGAACCTGTGACTGTGCTAAGTTTTTCTTCCAAAGAAAAGGACTCCTTTTGTATCGTACATATTCAGAGCTGTGATTCCTTTTTCCAGGTTTAAGGGCCTAACAGAGCCCTGTTCGATCTGTTTAGGTTGTCATTAGCCAAGGTTGTACCTCAAGCCATGGTATGAAGCGTTCAAGTCTATCCACCTGGCTCCCCAGACTGACTTAGCAGCTCCAAGTCACTCATGTTCCAGAGGATTTTGCGGTGTCCTGAGAAATCTCTTCTTCCCAGGAGAGGAGGATCTGGCTGATTGTAAGGGTGGTCTTCACTTTTTATGTCTGAAAATGCTTTGGAGGTGTTTCTTTGGTTGAACTAGAGTTCTTCAGCTGTCCAGCTTGGGCTGCTGGATTCAGAACTTTACAGAACCCCAGCCTTCTGGTACATCGTAATTTCCATGATGGTGCTTCATGGTGACTGTCAGGATTTCTGCTCTGGGCAAGGGAGGTTTTATTTACTTGTCGCAGGATGGTGCTGTGGCAGATTTACAGACAGAGGCTCTGGTCCCTGTTTAGTCGTTCACTTCCATACCCACAGAGTATTCCTGCCATGGTCCCACATCCAAGGCTGAGGAGTACAAAGCCTCATATCTTCTCTGTTTTGTTTCTTTTCATAATTGATCTGTTTGATGTCTGTCCCACAGGCTATCAAACAGGTAGGCCTAATATGTTCTAGAGACTTTTTTTCTTTTCATTACTTTCTTTGAAAAAGAAAAGAAAAACGTCCCCACGCTTTTTTTTTTTTTTTTTTTGCCTTGCAGTCAACCCATTTTTGGTTAGTTATCACTACAGCTTCTTTTAGAGCATCCCCCTGGGCTCTGGCTCTCCAGAAATGAGAATCCTGTGCAGATGGTATCTTCAGGGAAAGAGAAAATGACTTACCTTGTCATAATGCAGGTCTGGAAAAACAATCTTGCTTAGTGTTTGTGTTTCCATCCCCCTTCCCTTTTACCAGGAGAATACTATGGCGAGGAGCTGATGGATTCTGGCCTGGGTGTTTGATTGTTGTACATCACTCACCTGGAATGTTGGTCACTTTTAAGGAGAATTTGTAGTCTGTGTGTAGTTAGGGATTTGTGAAGACTGTGCGGTACATGCTTGAAGGGATGTAGTTGAAATGGAAGAGCCCTCAAGGCAGCCTATAGGTGTGTCACAGTGCCCAAAATCTTAAGAGCTAGGGGAATTTCCTGCATGATTTATGCTGCAGGCACAAAGCTCAGGAGGGGGACTCTGAGGTGACATTTGAAGAAGCACAATTACTAGGCAAGTAATTTTTTTCCGCTTTCTTTCCTCAAAGCATGCTGGGATGAAATAGTAGTCACTAAGAAAAGCCATTACCAGATTGTCCAACCTAGACTTAAAAGGACTTGAAAAATCCAAATAATAGTGTCACACAAAGTGTATTGCTTGCTCTCTGGGTCCGCCTGCCGTCCTTTGTGCAGGCAACCCCTGGCAGTAGCTGTAGAAAAAATTGTTGCGTGTTTGACTGACATCTCCTAATATGCAACTTTGTTAGCAAAAGTAATCTTGTGAAGTGAACCATTACGTTAGTATGTAAAGGTAATGATTTGTGACATCGCAGTAGTGTTGGGGAAAATATTTGCTTGATATGCCCCTTTGTGCATGAAAATCTGTATATATGTATTTGGATATATGGTACCTTTTCACTTCTAAAGTGCAGCACATACAATAATATGTGAAACTAGCTAGCATCATGCTAAAATATAGCACAGTGTGATGTATTTCATAGGTATATTTTAATACTTCTGAGTATCTATTATTATAATAATTATCTAATATTCCAATGTTTTACAAAAAGAGATGGATTTCCTGTCTTCCATTGTTACTTGAACATATTCTGCCATCTTCTACTTTGAAAGCACTTTTAAGTGCTACAGATATATTCTCACAAGTTACACTTCCTTCTAAGAGATCTGTTTTGGGGGAAATATGAACACGTGGAAGTGGTAAACGAGGGCTGAGTTCAAATTCTGCACAGTAATAAAAAAAAACCAACCCAGTGTTGTATAGGGACCTTACATTTCTTTTCTGATTTCCTCATACTTACAGATGCTACTGAAAGAGCTACTTCTGCATTCTGTGGTAATAACAAGGGAGATCAGAATTATTACTATGGTTTTAAGCTCATCTTTCTTGAAGTGTCCTCTCTTCAATTTTTAATCTTTCCTGTATCTCACTATTTGCTTTCTGTATGTTTGCTGGCACAACATCTTCACTTTCATCTGTATCACACAAGCTATAGTTAGATTTGCTCTTTGACATTGACCCCAATTTTTTCACAGCATGCCAAATTACCTTTTGAGTATCCATCTATGGAAGAAATCATCCCTCAAATTTAATAGGGTCAGTTCCTCTGGACATCATGGATTGCCTTTTTGTGCCAGTTCTCTAAACCTCATGACAGCAAGTGCTTGAATAGCAGTTAGATGTAACAAGCTTAGGACAAACAGAATCTTCATCGTTTTTATTGCAGGCCTTGTTGTACAGCATCAGCTTTGGTCATGCTCTGGAATATCGTGTGTTTCATCAGTTATAGGGGCTTGGAGGGAACACAAAGCTGACAGCATTAGGGTGGTCAAGAACACAAATACCTTGTTATTTTTATTAGAATTTTCCACAAGCTTTGATTCTCGGAAGCAAAGGAGACGAGACTACAGCTTTGCTCATCTCTCTACTAAATCACCCTGTGCTTTGGTCTAGACTTGCAAATTTGTTCTCAAACCATTGTCGTCCTCTCACAGTCTAGCATCTCATTAAGGAACTAACTGCAAAATCAACTGCTCTTGCTGACATGTTTCCTGATTTAGATGCAGCTGGATCCAGCTGGGTCTTAATGCCTGAGATAGTCCTATCGAAGGATTTTTTTTAATTCCCCCCCCCAACATGGTTAAATCTAGTTGCATTAGGAATTTAATTAGGAGTTAGTTTAATTGTGTTTTGAGCTGTTCTTTCTCCCATTCAGCTTTCCTAGCAGGGGCTGTGAGGCAGGGAGACTCTGGAGTTCTATTTCTGTCCTTGTCACTAACACTAACGACCTTGGACTGCTCTGTGCTGGGGGTTTTTTGTGTTCCCCGAGTGCAAATCGGGCTTCTAGTCCTGCTTTTTTCCTGATTGTGGTAGGGAGAGAGTGCTTACCTCTGCAGATCTGAGCTGAATAGCTCTCCTTTACTCAGCTGGACTGCCTGTCTGGGAACAGCAAGCAGAAGTTTGAACCTTTTTTTTTTTTTTTTTTTTTTTTTTTTTTTGTATTGCAACTTGGTGGAAGGTGATTTCTTCTAACTTCATAAAGAATTCCTCCATTACTTCCAGTGATGGATATCAGGTTTTGAGCAATGGTCTGCTGTGTCTTTGGCTATTGTGCGGGAGAGAACGAGCTGTGATAGTAACTGATGTGATAAAAAACCACCCATGCAAGTTTGAAAACAAGACTGCCAGAAATACTGAAGCTAAGGCCCACTTGCCTGTTGCTTGAATTACCATTATATTTACTTCTAGATAAAGCGCCATGTAGCAAGTAATTCACAGTATCTATCTATCTTCTAACACTAAACAATCACCTGATGTATTTACAGTCAGTGGGCTGACAAGGTTTGAAATTTTGTGTTAAAATCCGTTAGAAAAAGCTGGAGCACATGGGAGGGGTTGTGTACTCAGGCTGGTGCTTTGGAAAAACAAACCTTTATCTTGGGTTTAAGGAAACATTGAGTAGGACCGTGGCAAAGGCAGCTGCCAAAGACCTGAGGCTTTCCTGAACTTTGGGCGTCATTCCAAAGGGTGTATTTGCAGAAATTTGCTTTTGAGGAAGTGGGTTTGTGACAGCAATCAGTTTTGTGTTATCTGGGAGGCTGCTCAACCTCCTGCCCTGGTACAGTTGTGCATAATCCCAGTGCTCGCTTGCACACAGCACCCTTTGACTGAGAGGTCTGTTACTGTGATGGTGCAGCTGCAGCAGAGAATTTTATACTCTCCTGAGTTAGGGACTTTGCCCAGGTCCACGCACGTTTTGCTGCCATATCATCATCAGTGATGCCAGGTACGTGCAGACAGGTGTTGAGTTTTGACACTGAATCTGCCGCTGCCTTCTCCTGCAAAATGATCCCGGCTCCTCAAGATCGATGGGCGAAATAATATTGAGCACAAATTCACCGAGTGAACCCAGTCCCACGCTGTTCAATAATACACATTAGTTATTTCTCTTGGTTATGCCTAGTGCTCTTAGAAGAAAAGGATGAGGTCTGTGTTGTGGAGGGGTAAGGTGAGGTACGTGGTGGTGGGACTTGCCCACGGGATGTGTGAGAAGGGTCGGGAATGGAAAGCAGAGGGGAAATACCTCGGTGAGATTGTCTTCCCTTGGGTTTGCCAGGTCTTTCATTTGGTAGTAATGGGCTCAGGTTTTACGTGCAATCGCCCCTTTACCATCAGTTAAAAGAATGATACTTTATTTAAAAGTTATAGAAATGAGGGGACGTTAGATTAACGCTTACCAAGGTGAGACTCCGTAATGGTTAGCTGTTGTTTGAAGGCCTGTTAAATGAAAATCTCTGCAATTCGCTCTAATGTTTTATTCAAAGGCGGAAGCTAACATGGATGCTAGAAAGCAAGCAGGTTAGCTAGTGTGTCTCTAAATTGCTCAAGTTGCTGTTGGGATCTATTGGATTTACTGTAATCTTTAATTATAAAATGTAATTACTTTAGAATGGATTATCAATGTCGGTGTCCGTTTCTGTGGGTTGCTTGGTAACGTCTTTCATGTACTGAAGCACTGTCTGTTCTGCAAGTTACAGGCTTTTAAACCCATGGAGTGAAAGCTTGTGGATATTGGTGTCCGCCTAAATGGAACCTTTCAATCAACTGGAGTTAACACGCAGGTTTTTTGTTATTATTTTGCCATTACGTTAAACATTCCTAAGGACAGTGTCCCAAAAATGTAGCCTGAGAAGTTGCTCCTTTTATACTCAAGTTTTTCAAATAAATTCTAGCCTTTTTATAACATTCTGCCATGGTGTTTGTATGGATATTTATGTCTCTATGTGACAATATTAAAACCAGCAACAGATAATAAACACGGTACTATTTCATTACCTTTCCCGCAGTTAATCCTGACTTATACAAGTGTATGCAAGTCTGATTAGAAAAAAATACCACCCATTATTCCAAATATAAATGGCTTATCCTGTTGTGTTACAGGCAGGCTTTTTCTTCTGTCTTTAAGACTGACAGTTGGTTCCTCTTCTTCTGTGCATCTTGTCATCTGGCAAATGATTTTTTACACAGCTGGGGAAAATATATGGCATTATATTGCAGGTTAAAAATCCAAACTAGAACAGGGCTATTTTGGGGTAGCAAGAAGGTCAGAGATGGGAAAGAACAGGTCCTGGTTTTGCAACTGGTATGACAAATAATCTTCCTCCAACTGTAGATAAAGGAAGAGAAACCTGTCTGGTAATTCGTGGTGGGAAAAACCAAGTAAGAAATACAACAGGGAAAAAAATCATAAAAATTACACCCACTCATCACCTTTTTTTTTTTTTTTTTAACCCAATCCTGGAGTTTCTTAGATAGTTCAATAGTTAAATATCTGAAGGGGAGTTGAAGAAAGGAGGCTAAAAAGCCACAGAAATGGTTATCTTCTGAAGATAATGGCTATGTGTGATGTTCCTTGGAAGTTCTTGAAAGGGGCTGATTGGTTGGTATATTTAGATTTCATCTTTTAAGCATTTACTAATTATCCCAGCCTAGATGGATAAAACTAATCAAATAGCTGTTTGGGAATGCTCTGCATTTTGAAATCTTCCCTGGTAACAAAAGGAGGGCAAATGATAGTGTGGGGGATTTTTTTTTTCTTTTTTCTTTTTCTTTTTTTTCTCTCAACTCTCTGCCTTTTGCAAGTACATAAATCCAGGGAATTTCAGTGGTTTAGTTATTACCTATGTTGAAGAACATCAGATTTGCGCATCTCTTCAGAATGAAAACACTTCCTTGGTCCATTTTTTATCCTGAACCCTGTTTCTGCGTTTCCTGGATCACAGAATTTGTTAAATGCATTTTTTTTTCCTTAATTCTTCCTGACTGCCTTTCCTCTGGAGTCTGATTTGTCCGTAACCTCAGGTTCCCTGAAAATCAGTAAAGTGGCAGCACTCCAAAAATCAAGACTGTAGTACCTGTGGACAGAAATTGTAAATCCCAGCTGTTTGATGCCGCCGGTGTTACAGCCTGGGTGGCATCCAAAAAGCACCACCAGAGCGAGGAGCAGTGGTGCCCTCCTGTAGTGTGTCACGTAGGATGTGCAGAGGGTGAGTGTTACCAACTTTCTTGTGGCTTTTATTTACTCAGTCTGGAGTGGTGATTTTTATTGTGTGGTTTGGCGTATTTGATCTTGGAAAACGTAGAAATTCTTGTTGAGTTGAAACATGACAAGAGCAAATGGAAATGAGAGAACGGGCAAAGGCGTGGTAGTGGTGCAGGGGCTGTTGTGATGCACAGGTCACGTTGAGCAGATGGAGAAGCTTGGGGCATCAGTGAAAACATTAAATACTTGTAGGATTTCCTGCTGCAGTATTAGAGGGGACACAAGCACTTAGTGTTTGGCCCAGTATTTTAAAGGAGATTATTTATAAAGCTGACTTCTAAATAAAAATCTGTCTGTACATTAAATAAAAAAAAAAAATGCACTGAAAGCAGTTTTAACCTAGCCTTGTTCTACATCACTTTTTTACAATCTAAATACCACAGCGTTGTGAACCTGCAAAGGCATAGTTGAAGACCCTGAACCAGCAAATAGCTTTGTGCGGGATTTTGCTCTTAGTGCCTGGCTCTGAGTGGCTGCAGGCTGCTGCCCATCTGAAATATATACGGGCTTGAGAGCAAGATCTTTTTTTGGATTTGGATGGAGCAGAGCACAAGAAAAGGTAATGGCCTAAATGATGAAACCGATAGTGCGTGTTTTCAGAACTCAGTTTAGTTACTTGTAGTTGATTTTAATAAATAATCATCTAGCTGGGTAGCTGAAACTCTTGAAAGTAAGAAGTGACTTACAGATTATAGAAAAGAAAGAGCAATCTGACAAATTCAATTATAAATTTGGAAGTCTTTCCTATAAATCAGCTGAAAGCCAGGGTGATTAGAATTTCAGGGCCAAATAGATAATTGGCTATTAGATGGCAGATGGCACACTAGTAAGAACAAAATCTAAAATTATGGATCTATTTCCATAATTTTTGTGGTTCTGGTGCCATTTTTCAAATCTAAAGTGGCATAATGTTAATGCTGACGTATTGTGATCTGTCATGACTAGAATGGCATAAAATATTCACTTCTAACCTTGGCGTCTCATCAGAAAGCTGACTTAAAACTCCTCGCTATGCAAATTTCCATTTTGCACCTCTCTGCTCCGTCCCCTTCCATTTCAGCCTGGTATTTGGAACCTCTGTCAGAGGAAGTTTCTGAAAGCTCCATTTCAGTCCTCCGTACGGGATATAAATGTGGAGTCCCCACTTTTAGAAACTTGATGAATCTCTTTAGTGGTTTAGAAGCTGAACTGCTAAATTTGGATTGGAAGACAGCTGCAGAAAGCCAGAATGGGCAGAATGGCACAGATGCTTTTGGCTTTTAAACTTTTCCAGTTGCTGCTTTTGGACCCGTCATTAAGGGAGGAAAGCTTGATCTTGGAAAATGAAAGGGTACCTCATTATGCATCTTGCCTCCCAAATATACAGGGTTTAAAAGCAGTGAGCAAAATTTTGTTCATGTAAAGGAAAACTGACAACGCTTTAGTATGACGAGGCAGCGTATCCAATCTCATCCATCCTCTGTCTGCCTGATTATCGGCTCAGGACAGAACAGAGAAGGAGAGTTTTAAGACACTGCAGCCAACACAGCTCAAGAAATCATTTTGTAGTGGAACTTTTTGCAACACCGTGACAAATGCAGCTTAAATGCTTGAAGAGGCAAATTAAGAATAGATGTATTTATTCAAATAGCACTTGTGAGTCACTTTGGAGAGTCTGTCAGCAGGCCTCATGCAGTCCCTCCCTGTGTGAGAAGAGAGAAGGAAAGAAGGAGATCTCCCTTGGATAAATGGCAGTTGAAGGGAAGCATGGGGTAGTTTTCTTGCCTGTGATGGAGTGTCAGTGAGCTCTGGATCCCAGAGAGCCATCTGCACCAGTGTGGTGGAGGTGCCTTGGTTTCTCACGTGCTTTGAAGAAGAAACTTCAGACCTTCTGGAATGGAGGGGTTAAAAAGGTTGAGGGAAGGAAATAACTTCAAATTTCATACTCAGCTTAAAATGAGGCGGATTCAGAATTACAGCGTTAGGAGTTTTGTGCAACAAAAAAATTTCCACATCCTCTCCATGTCTAGGCTCTCTATGTGCCAGAAGGGTGGGTCCTCCTTCCTCAGCTCTGATTTAGAAGAGAAGTGAACCAAGCAGATCGCTTAGCTGTTTCCTTTTCGGTGCACAAGCCCTGTGGCTCACTGTGGGAAAGCTGGCTTTATGGAAACAGCATCTTTCATGCAGTAAACTTCAGGATCAAGCTCTGAGACATAAAAGCATTTTCTCGGTACCATCAGAGAGAGTGTAGAGTTCCTCAAAGATTTGCCCTGTTACGTTAAAGCAGTATGAGAATTTCCCATTTAGAATAATGCTGCCGCTTACAAAACCCCAGAGACTTAGCAAAAATGAAATGAACACCCTGAGTCATATGACTGAGGCATGTTTGACTGAATTTTGTGAAGGGTTTCTTCTTCTTCCCCCCCCACCTCGGTCATTATTTAGTTTTCTCGGAGCAGAGTGCTCCAGTGACTAATGGATCCCACACTGAGTTTTTAAAACCCAAGTTGACTTTATTTGTTTGTCCAACGTTCCTTCTTCTGGTGGTGTTGGAGTCTGAATGTTGTCAATCAGTTCAGTAAATGTTTATTCTCTAGCTTGGTGAAACTTTACTTTGGAAGCTTGATGTTTAAAAAGGGGAGGGGGGGAAATCTGGTGATGTGGCTTTTTGTGTATGTGTGCTAATTAAGGAGGATAGTGCCAGAGGCTTGCAATGTTAGGTTTGTGAAACGCACAGCTGGAGGGAAGGACAAAAGTAAGAACTGAAATAACAGTAGGAATTTCAGACCAAAGTAACCTGCATATTCTGATCCCAAAATAGAGCTGTAAATGCTGTTGCAGACACTAGACGGGGGCACTCTGTGGAGGAATGATTTGTTTTAAACTGTCATTTTCTCTGAAATGTCTTGTTTTGAGTGAAGCGTTTTAGAAGACTTCTATCTTTGTTGAGCGGCGGTGGAGAATATTGTTGATTCTCTGAAGCTGCCTTCTTTCCCTTTGTTATCTGACTTTTTTTCCAGGGATTGAATCAAAGAATGTACAGGTCACTCCGATGCTGGGGCTGAAACTGCTCAGAGCCAGCCTGTGTGGATTATAAAAGGGAGCTTTATTTAAGGCACTCTTTAGAAGCTGACAAGTCCTAGTCTTTCCTAGCTGAAGAGAGGATACTTGCAGGTTTAATTTTTCCTGCCAGCTGGAGCCAAAGGGGCGGGAGGACAGAAAAAGCTGTGCTGGTGTATATGTGTGTGTGTGTGTTTTGGAACTTGCACAAACACACTGCCTTGCAGTCCTCCGGGAAAGGTTAATGTGCTGAGCCTGGGCAGGACAGTTCAAATGTCCCAAAAGGAATTGTTTGAGTTGGAGGGTGTTTCTCAGAAATCACCCAGCCCATCTGCAGTGTTCTTTCAAGAGGGCACGTTTGAGTTTGGATAGCAAGATACCAAAATGCAATGGATTTCCCTTTTCTCCTTTATAAATGTATTCTGTTCATTAATAGAAAGAAAACTTCTGTGCAGTCCTTAAACAAAGACCAATTTCTTCCTTTGCTCACCGCAGTGTTAAGTGCGTTGTGTACCTCCGTGGTGCTGCGTTGCCAAAGTTGTGCGTGTAACTGCTGCAAGGTGGACACGTAGTAGATGGTTTTGCAGTTTGATCAAGTTACATTTTCACTATCATAAAGAAATGTGAAAACCTGGAACATAACATCGCTATACTTAGGGACGTATCAGCTTTGGCCTTACATTTTTAAGCCCGTTTTTATTACCATTGTGAAATACTGATACTCTGTGAAAAAGGTCAGAAATTCAGAGATGGAGACACCTTTCTAAAATTCGCACTTGGTTCACACAGATCAGGGAAAAAGTGGACTCTCGCTGTGTTGGATACTGTGGTACGTACTTCTGAAATGTCCCAGTCCCAAGTTCCACACCAGGAGCATTCAGTGTGAATTAAGATTTTATAATTAACAGGCCATTGGTTGCCAGGTTTAGCTGCGAACGGGAAACTCCCATTTGTTCCCAGACCTGATGTTCAGAAAACTTTCAGTTCTGTTAAGTGCTTTAATTCAATTTTTCTTTTTACAGATGATGAAATTTGCTTGGGATAACTACAAACAATACGCACTCGGGAAAAATGAACTGCGACCGCTAACTAAGAACGGCCACATCGGTAATATGTTTGGTGAGTTCTGAATCAATTTTACTGCAATTTCATTGAATTTTTTAAAGATCACATGTCCACATCAGTTCCTTTCTCTGCAATGCAGTGAGGTATCTGTAACAGCTTTGGCCTCTTTGCTCTTTCCACTGTTACGAAGCAAGACTTTCAGCACAGCTCCTAGGGGCTACCTATCCATATCCCATTGCTCGGAATCTCATTCCTACAGCATTTCTCAATGCCCAGCCTGTATCACCTCTGTACAGATCTAGCACCAGACGTCTCTGGGAACAGTGCTGAAACCAGTGTCTTTACTAAAACATGAAGTCAGTCCAAACCTGACAATGCTGCTATTTGTCTAAGCTTGTAGACATCAGGACCTGACCAAACAGAGCATTTTCTCTCGTTGCTCCACTGTTGAGCAAGATGTGAATTCCATGAAATATTGAGTAAGTGAATCAATATTAAAGGCTCTTTATGCTATGTGCTTACTGGCTTGTATAATTTCACTTTTTAGCAGATCACCTTTTTTTTCCTGTGAGCCACTTACATAATTTCAGTGCTGTTCATTTCCCTACTCATTCTGGTGGGATACTTGACTTTTTGGGATATAAATTGTCTTTTTCCTCAGTTGCCCTCAAAGCGGTTCACTGTTCTTCTCATTCTGCCCTGGCTTGGCCTTGCCTGCACAGGTTGTGCCGTGGTGAGAAGGCCAGCAGAATCTACTTTAGCAGCCCTTTCCCACCCATCCTTGGGGGAATACTTTTTGTACAGAGGTCTCTTGGCTTCTTTCTACGGGAGTCTCTTTTGCAGAGATTATCTCCCAGAGTCCCTGTCCCAGATTAGGGTAGAATAGAGTTTTATTTAGTGGGCAAATTATCTGTGGCCTTTATTTCCTCAGGGCAAAGGGACTGGACTAATACAGTTTGAAGAAACGCTGCCATTCCTGTTTCTGCAACTCTCTAGGTGCCCCAGTCCCCTACATCAGGTTCATGACATGGGTGTGATCTTTCAGACTATAATGTGAAGATCTACTGCTTTGTGTGGAGACTGAGTACAGCCTCCTACGCTGGCCTCATTAGCTTTAGGGAGCTATTAGATGTGTGTGAAAATGAAGGCTCAAAGCTGGAAATAGCATCACATGTCTTCTAGGGTGGCCAGAACCTTGAAGAGCAGCAGCCCCATTTGGCCTCTGGACTGCAAGGGCAGGTGGCCCTGATGATGATGGCAGAGGAAGGGCTGGCTTTTAATTTAGCCATAGCACGGGGAGAAACCTTGGTGTTCTGCTTCTGGTGCCGCCATCAAGTCCTTTTATTGCCTCAGGTGTGCCTCTTAAGTTCCTGCAGAAGTACCAGGAGAGTTAACTCACATCTGGTTGTGCAATACTGTGAGTTGCATGGAAGCTGCGTTGACGATTGCTGTGGTATCTGGCGGATAACCCAGCAGTTTTGGCAGTGTGCCTTGAACTAGCACAAGCTGTGTGTGACCAGCCACTGCTTTTGCCCAGTCTCGCTTTGTCGGGAGCAGTGATTTGGGTTGGTTTGTCCTTTGCCTTCATCTTCAAACAACCCACGAATACGCGGGTTTCTTACTTGAGAATCTGCCTTAACTTCAGCACTAAGTTAAGCACTTTGCAACTTTTCCGTTCTAGCAAGCTTGTCAAAATTCCTCAAGGAGCGTGCCTATGAACAGACAAAAATACTGAAAGCTTTTAAATGTATTTGTCATGCTAAAACAATTGGCAGTACTTGTGCTTGTTTGTAGCGTGCCTGTGAGCACTCTCAAGGAAAATGCTTTGGAGCCCAAGGATTTGCAGGCAATTGCAGAAAAGAAGCTACATGGTACATTTCAGCCTCTTAATAGGCTTTTCCTCCTTTTAACTGTGGCTGGTAAAGAACAGAAGCATGAGGCAATCCATTGCTGCAGCCATCTATCCCTCTTGCCTTCGGAGACTTCAGCAATTAGGACAGGGCACTGTTTGCCTTCTTCATTGTTGCCCATTCCCCCTCTGGTCACATCATGCGTCTTCTTATTCCAAACTACAGATGTAATGGAGGCAAATCGGGTACTCTCCAGGCTGGAGGTGTCAATATTAAGCTGAGATTTTCTGCAGCTGCTTCCATGTAGGAGGGAAGGAACCTCTTTAGGGCTATTCTCAAGTATTTTTGTGTGCATGAGAAACAATCAAGTTCTTCAAGGGTGATACGTTTTCCTGTTGTGGATGTGGTGCTTGCTTGTAGCCTAGCCTTCAGTTTAGCAGCTTCACCCTGGAGGAAGTGGGGAGCTGCTCTTTATCAAATATTCTCTCTAATCAAAGTAGAAATACAAAATAAACACTCACCTTCTGCTCTTACATAGCATTCTGCTTCTCTTAACAGCAATGAGCTAGCATCCCTCCCCAGTGTCTGCCCAGATGGCAGGAAAATGACAAGCAGAAAAGCTCTTGCATCTCCACCCCAGTTAATCTCCTTTCTCCTCTGCCTTGGAAGGTGGCAGCTTGCATCTGGGAGAGTAACTGTACAGTTCCCATACTTCTTCATATAGAGTTCAGACTCACCCACTACCCAAGTAAATGCTAGGCTGCTGCATACCCTGGAAGGCAGCGTTCCCACTCACGTGGGCTTTGATCCGGTGACTTAGTCTTAGGTTCCTAGCTGTGATTGATGCTGCCCAGATCCTCTTCCTAGGGCATTAATTTCATCAAGATTCTCCCATGTTGTGGATGTAGCTTAATGGTACAGAAGTCTTCTGATTTCTGTCATTTATAATCATTGCAACTTGAAAGCCCTTTCATTAAACCCACTAGTTGTGGTTCTTTGGTGATTATTTATTTATTCATCTGTGATGCCTGTGGTAAGATGTGCCATGCTAAACATCCCATCCCATGCCCTCCAGTCGGGTAAACATGTTTTATACTTGCAGCCATTTCAGATATGTGATGATTTCCCTCGAAATTATGCCATGGAAATGGGCAAAGCATACTGCTAGTGTGGAAGGATGATCTCTGTTAGAGCAAAAC
Organism: Falco cherrug; assembly: GCF_023634085.1. Lineage (NCBI taxonomy): Eukaryota > Metazoa > Chordata > Aves > Falconiformes > Falconidae > Falco > Falco cherrug. Next base: position 116,487,452 of record NC_073699.1, on the reverse strand, counting down.
CTGCACCACAAGGTTCCAATGTGGGTGACTGCACAGCTGTGGAGTTTTCAGAATTATCAGCAAAATTTCTCTCTGTGCTTAATCTCACTCAAGAAAGACCTGCAGAGTATCTGACTACTGTTAGAATCAGGCCCCAAACATGCTTGCTTAGGAGAACTATTCGAGAAAAATTACACAACAGGGCTTGTGGCTAAAGGGGAAGGCTAGAGATCCACAGGTATGTATTCTGTTCCCAGTGCTGATCTAGTTACTTTAACCCTTTTTATGCCAGCATCTCAACATTCCTATTTTTGGTGTTGTGAGCATTAAATTAATGGATGTTTGCAAAGCATGTTGAATTCCTTGGAGTGAGGCTGCTGGAGAGGGCGACCGTATTATGTAGTGCAGCGCTTGAAATGCACCTGTCACTGTGATATCCAGCATTAGATAGCTGAATTATTATTCTGCCCGCTCCCTGGGTCTGTCATAGCCACTTATTTTTCTGACAAAATGTTTTTAAAATCCTGTTAGATTTACAGAGTTTCTCTAGCTATGGGAGAGTGAGCTGGCATCTATTTCTGCTCATGCATCAGCTGAATTGTCAGTTAGATTTTGATTGCACAGTCTTTTAACAATGATAAGGTAAGAAGCCTGATTTTCAGATATCTCTTGAAGTGTGCAGTGCTGGCAGCAGAAGAATCCTTCTTTGACTTATAACCTGAGCCAATTTGCTCTGAAATCAGTGACAGCAAGTAAATATGGAACCTTGCTGTGGTGTTAGACAGTCTTTTTTCACCACCTAACTTCACATTAGTATATTAATTTTAGTATAAAAATAGAAGTCCTTTAACTAGGTTCCCCCCCTTTTTTCCTCTCTCCCCACTTGAAATCACACCTAAAATTATGAATTGCCTTGTCACAGCCATTGCTTCTCTCAGCATATGCTGAATTTGTGCATCGTTGTGAAGCTCAGTAGCTTCACCTGATGTGAATCCATGTGACAACTGTCACATCTAGGACACAGCCAGGTCACCAGAGCTGGATGGCAAAGATCTGACAGCAGCTGGATCTAAAAGATGTAAGGCATTTAGGCTTCGTCCTCATGTAGGACCCTCCACGTTGTTCCACATTTGATTGCTTGGTGACAGAGTACACAGGGCTATCTGCACAGGCTGGGTGTCAGTTCTTGGAAAAAATCAGTGGCTGCTTAGGCTGTGTTTGTGTACTCAGCTCAGACTTTGGCCTGAACTGTCCTAACAGTTTGTTTTGAAGGCAGGTCATTGGTCTCGGTTGCCTGGAAATAGTGCTGCTTTGGCTCTCCGGGATTAAAAAAAGGGTTTGAAGTGGCTGGGGCAGAAGAGTAGTGGCCACATGAATATATACAGAGAGGCCTCTAGAACGTACCAAGTTGATTGTCCTGAGATTCAGAAACCTTCAGGTTTTTTTCTCCCTGGCAGGTGCAGTGCAATCCTAGTGGACTTTCTCACTGCACTGTGACACTATCACCTGCCCAGTCTCTGTTCTGGATGGGGATCCAAGTAACATCTCTCCACTGGGCTCACACCACCCAGCTGCTTTCACAGGAACTTCTAACAGCAGCTAGAGTGCTCTTTGACCGCCACCTCAGGTGCTGGGCCTCCCTGGACACGAAAGGCTCCACACCCTGCAGCTAGTCCCTTCAGCCATCCAGTCTTGCTTGTTGAGCCAAACATTTTCCAAATACCTGCTTCCTTCATCAGTGATTTAGCTAGGGAAACCATGAAGCAAGCAGGAAATGTGCCCACCTCAATTAGAAGCAACAGGAGTTGATGTATGAACATTTAACGTGGGAAAGGTAATTGGATGAAAATACTAATTTAGCAACATTCTAACTACCAGAAGAGAAATGGTAACCTCCAATTGTGCAATCACTTGGTGCAGCTTTTCTGTTCTGCCTATGAATCTGTTTCCCTGTGATCACAAAATTACAAAACCTTGGAGTGTCTTTTTATGTGATTAAAATATTAATAATAATAATAATAATTGCTCTCTGAATTTGTATGCGGAATTATTCCTGCTGCCTATTGCAGATGACATTAGACTGTTGGCTCCATGGGCTCTTTGAAGAGAAAAATATATTGTAATGAAGATGTTGCTCCCTGGCATCATCATCTTTTTTTTTTATGTATAATGTTACCCAGTTGAATATTGTTTTCAGGAAGGACATTTTGAGTTGACATTGGCTTTTGCTGTCACTGAAATCTGTGGCAATAAACTTCTTTCCTGTCAGCAGGAAGCAGTGAATCAGGATATCCCCCAAATATCAAACTCATTGGAGACCAGTCGCATGATTCATGTTAAAGCTGACATTTATCCCTGTTATGGGGTTTTATTCCCCTGCTCTCCATGTGCCAAAGATCATGCCTTCCAGACACCAAGGGTTGTCATTTATACTGCAGGAGATCTGTTCTCACTCTGCTCTCACCTTGGGTCATGCTGAGAACGGTGGCTTCTAAATGATTCTCTGATTGTATGATTCTGTGATTCCTTTAAATGTGCCGTTTCAAGCATTAGCTCAATCATCAGGGCTCCACTGAACCCTAAACCTCACACAGAGAGATTTAAGCTTATTACAGTGGCTCAGCTGACAGGTAGTAACTTGTCAGCTTGAAATACTCATTTAAAAAGTTTAAACAGAAAAAAAATTATTAATGTCTCATATAGTGGCCTGGGGCCTTCTTCAGACACCTTTGCTTGTCAGAGCTTTTATTCTGAGGCTGAACTAGACCTGATAGCTCCATTGTGGCAGCAGTTCTTGAAAAAAAAAAAAAAATTATTTGAACCAAATGGTTTCATCTCCCTTCAGCTGAGATTTACATCTTGGAAAACAAAAAACAAACTTGGAAAATTCAGTGGGGAACAGCCTTGGCCTAAGATGCGAAGCATTTATGCACGTTGCAGTGTCTCTCTGCATTCAGCCCTTTGGATCGAAGGACAGCTGCAAAGATTGGACAGCAAGGGTTTGGTCTGGGCCTGTCTTTAGCAGGAAACCGGGCAAACTTCACATTATCTCAGTGTAAAAGCCATTAATCATCTCAGGCTTCCTCATGAGTTTCATGAACTTTCCATTGACCCTGAACAGAGTTTTGAGTTTAATGAGGCCTAAAAGTACGAGAGTGTCTTGGGATTTGTCAGAACTGCTTTGCACAGCAAAATGGAGGAGAAGGAAACAACAAAAAAAATTAGAAAAACAGCCATTAAAGTAGCAAATCAAAGCAGAAAAAGGAAGAAAATTGTGTTGAGATGTTGTGACTAGAGAGTGGTTTTTGGGACCTCTTTTCAGGATGCTGAGGAGCAGAACGTACAGCGGTGTGGAGGAAGCAAGCCACGCACGAGCAGCCCTGTTACCATGTAGACAGGGGAGCAGTCCAGGCTGTAACTGTTTTTTTCCCCTTTTTTCAGACTCTGGGGGCTGCATTTCAAAATACAATGAGCTTTAAGTTTTTTCTCCTGGCCCCCACCCCACCCCCCCAAATCACCCCGTTAGGGATGTTGTTTGTGCCTCATTCTGGACACTAATTATGCGGAAATAATTGTCTAATCTTCAGAGATATTGAGCGTGTGATTAAAAGGCAGCCAACTGAGAGTGGGTGTAGTTGGACTGCTCACTGATTCTTCTCTGGATTCTGAAGGCGGTGGTGGCAACTCCACAGCGAAAGCTGAGTTGGAGGTTTGGCACTTCCAACTGGCTTGAACTAACATCCAGCATCCTCTCCAAGGATCTTAATGGCCCCCCTCTGTGCCGACTTGATAATAACACAGAATATACAGAGCTGAATACCCGACTGCACAGGTACCTCTGCTTTGGCCAGAATATATCTTTCAGATATATATATATTTCTAGCCACCACATGCAGTCAGATGCTTTACGTAGTTTCAGCTGCAGGTGCAAACCCACTTGCAGACATACGCTACCAGAAACTACATTAAAAAGCAGAGCAAGTTAAGAATATTTTTTAAATGTGCTGTTAGCTATGCCTTTTGATGTTGGAAATATCTTGAGACTTCTGGTTTCTTACCTTTACCCCTCTGTATTTAGCTTTTCCTTGTTTATTCAGAGGAGATGGGTAGCTATAAACTGTGTAGCAAAAACCTGATCTTCTTGGGTTTTAATTCACTCCTTTTCCGCTCTTGAAACTTCTGAAGAGATTAGGCAGGTTCAGAACTGGCTTTGCTGTGCTAGATTTCACATTTATAACTTAACTGCTTTATCGTATCTCTTTTTGTGCTACTGCTTAAGTTTCTTGCCACCTTCATTATGTATCTCATTGGATATTCATCTGGATTAGTGTTAGACTTTGACATTTTTCTATTCACCTTTAGGAGATCACATTTCAAATGGCTCCTGCTACAGAATTTCCTTTTCTATAATTTTGCCAGGCACTTGTTTCCAGTATTTTCTCTTTATTTCTGCTGCCTTTTGGGATGAGAGAAGTCTCTCATCTCACTTAATCAGTAGGAGTAACGTCATCCCATAGGATGTCAACTTACAGATTTGTCACTGGTTTCAAGGTTGGATCTATGTGTTCAGAATATTGTGGTGGGCATTTGTCATTTGAAGACCTTTAAACTTTTTAAAAATACTCTCTTTTAGCCTCTCAAGATTGTTCTTGTCTCTAGAGAGGATTTTTTGGAAGTTCAAGAAAATCCCTTAGCCTTTGCTTGAGGCATCATTGTGAAAAATAGGGAGGATTTTTTTTGGACTTACTAAAGTTGTTCATCCTTCTTTTGATATTTTATCCTCAAAAAATCTACTGCACCCTAACATACTTCATATGCAGCTCCCAAAAGAAAAAAGGAGAAAAACCTCAGTGCAGGAAAATGAAGATGTTTCAAGAGAAAGTTCTAAAGGCAGAGGTTGTTTCCCTACGAATTTCAATATACCCATAATATCCTTGCTCTGATACAAACATGCAATTAAGAACACCTAAGTTACGCCTATTTCCCGCCACAGTGCTTTTATCTGGATACATGATTACATAGGGTTATCATTTCTTCACAGAGCTGGAGGATGGGAAAGCACAAATTATGTGAGTACTAAAGTGTAGGGTGGTCCAAGAGCACAGCATTCCCAGTGATGGTCCTCACAGCAGCCTTGATTGTCTTTCATCTTAATTTCCAAAGTCAAATTTGTGTTGTGTTCTGCAAGCAAGAGCAGATAATTCAGGAACAAAGAAACTGAGGATCGAGTTTTGCCTGTACGTGAGAGCCGAGCGTTTTCATTGACTTCACCGAGGCCTTCTTCAGGCATCTGGAAGTGGAAGTCGCCTTCAGGCATTAAAATTAACACCTTTCAACTAGGCTAGAACATTCCTTCTCTCTTGGCAGGCTGCATCCTGGTTGCTGTGGGAACAAGCATTTTTAATTTCCTGACTTCTGTGTACATCCAAAATTGTAACTGTGATGTACTCTGTCACTAAGGTAGCTTTGGGGGTTTGCAGGGAACGGAGCCATCAGAAAGTATCTTTTTGTAGCACTTCCTTCCCTCAGAATCACTTTGGTGCATCTCCAAGGGGTATCTTCATGAGGCTTTTTGGAGACCTGCAGTTCTCATTCATCTTTCTGAGTAATCACAGAATATAAAAGGAACAGTGAGAGGTCGTTCAGTCCTTCCTTTCTTAAGCCATCCCTAAACTACCCCACGGCGGAAAGTTCATCGCAGGCATTCTGCTTCGGTGCTTTACAGTTTTAAAGCTTGTGCTGGGATCTGACCTTGCTCTCCTGTGGAATGTTAAGCTGTGACTTCTTGGCCTCTCCCCGTGGATAGGGAGGATGGTTTACCATCTTACTCTCTGCAGCATCACTCTGTGTCTTTGCAAAGTGTTGCCAAGTTCTCTTCAGTCTTCTCCCCTCAAGGCTGAGCGGCCCCAGACCTTTCCAGCTTTAATTGTAGGTCCCATTCTGTGGCCTTCTCAGTGCCACTGCTCCCCTCTGAAGTCTTCAGATGAGCCAAATGTTTCTTGAAGTGGGCTCTGTGTCCTGGGAGGCTTTGCCAGTGCAGAGTGGAGTGCAAGAGCCCTTCCATGCCTTGCACGTGGCACGTGCTGTTTACCCATGCTGGAGTCAGGTTGGCTCCTTTTTGCAACATTACAACATTGTTAATTGGAGCTGAATTTTTGATCTGCTGTAGCCTCGGTATCGTTTTCTTCAGAGTGCTATCTAACCATTTATTCCTTATGCTTCGTGGTTCGTTGTTCTTCCCTCAGGGTGAAATACGTTGTGTATCCTTATTGAATTGCATCCTGGTTATTTCAGACTCTTTTCCTGATTCGCTGAGATTATTTTGATATCTAATCCTGTCAAGCAACATACTGGAGAGCATTTGGAGGCTTTCAGCTGGGGTCTTGTTGGTGTGACTTGAACAATATGGGAGAGAAAAGGAAGAATATGGGCAGATGGTTCCAAGTGATGGAGTTATCATGACTTAATGTGTTCCTCCTCATCAGCTGGGACATGGTGATGGACCATTTGTATTCTCCTGACCCATTGCATCCAAAATACATAAAATGTATTTAGACTTTTTTCATTGTTGATTATTAGGTATCTTAGTTCAGCCGGTGACCAGTAACTTCAGTGCTTGGCAGTATCTGGATTGAGAGCAGGTGTCCAGGCCCAGCACCTCCCATTCTGTTGCATACAGAACAGAAAAATTAATCCTATTAGCTTTATTTTGAGGCAAAGAGCAGTTTCATTCCTGTATCTCTGAATTCTTCTCTGACACCTGGGCTTGTGTTATGGACCAGATGATTTCTGTGAACACGCTGTGGGAGGTGATGTTTGCTTGTCTGGACTGTAGATAAAACCACATCAGGGATATGAGCAGTTTTATAACTCAAACTGGAATGCACTGTCTGTTCTGCAAAGCCCATCCAGAGCATATCTTATCTGCTGAGGGAAAAATGCCATCTAGAGTTACAAGCTGCATGTGCTGTCATAATACATCTGCCACAGCCGCTTTTTGGGAAGTGTGTTTGGAAGATAGAAGGGCATCTTCTTCATGATTATTACAATGAAGCATCTCTCCTTTGAATTCTAAGATGAATTAGCAGTCTCTGCTCATTAACTGCTTCCTATGTCTCTCAAAGACCATGGATAACAGTTGCAGGCAGGACGTGTGTGTTTGTTTTAATAGGCCTGCTGGGACCCCTCACATTAAATGATGCAAGTCCTCAAGGAGGTATTTGGAGGAGCAATAAATAGTATATAATCAGGTTACCTTTAAGCAGTCTAAAATTAATTTCAAACATCCAGAAGAGGAGAAACCAGCAGTATTTTGCCCCACTAGCATTGCTGCTGTTGACATCTGCTTAACCTTTTTGACCTGTTCCTCCCAGAATTACTCCTTGCTTGTCAAATTACCTACCTTTGCCAGAAGTAATTACCTCTGCTTCACTGACATCTGAGCCTTGTTGCCCAAACAAAGGAGAAAACCTCTTTCCCGAAGGAGCATTTGAATGATTATTGCTTTCAATTTTCTGCTGAGCTCTCCATAGCTGACATAGTCTGCCTGAAATAGAATCTGTGTGTCATGGGAAATGGATTGGATACACGTAGAGAGTGGATTTGCAGTATCTCTCCTGTATCAAGGATTGTGTTCCTGAGGCTCAGTCAAACCACTTCCTCCTCTGTGACACTTTCAAATAGAAACAGTTTGATTCAAGCTCCAGGAGGTCTGGAGTCATGCAGTGGCGGGACGGTGCCTGTTGTTGGAGGATCACTAAATAATGAAAGATGGTTGGAGAAACTGGGGAAAAAAGGATTAAATTGGGGAGCAGCTGCCAAGTATTAAATACTTAAGAATCTGTTGGCAATAGGTGCTTATCATATATCTTCTCTCCCCTTCCACTGAAGGAAGTAACTATCTGAAGGGCTGTTACTGTGACAAGCAATTCATTTTTATGCTGAAGACCTTTCTTTTCTTTTTTTTTTTTTCCAGTGCATAATAAGAATATTGCTAAACCTGTTCCCACCAGCCTGATTTCCTCCAGACAGTCTACTTTGCCACTTTCCTAAATGAGCATGAGCTCTCTTTTTTTCTTTCTCACCCATCACTTGTTCAGGGGAGAGCTGCCACTGCTAGTTCAGTTTGAATGATAGTCTTAATTCTTCAGGGGAAATTGATATTTGAAAAACATGAGTGGTTTGTAATCCAAAAAAGCTATTTCTTCCCCAGCTGGAACACATTCTGTATTAAATTTGATCATAGCAACCTAAAAGCCAACACTTCAAGATGCTCTTCTGTGATGCCAGATTTACCTAGAAACTGTGCAGCACATATGCTGACACCCATTGCGTAGTGCAGGTGGAACTGTGATTCATTATCGCTTCCCGTGAACTTGGAAGATCACTCCTGTTGACAAGGAAAAACAGACTGAGCTATCTTGTGGACCAGATGTTTGGGCAATCTCCCTAATGCCAGTCTTCAAAATTCTTTGCCTTTAGGTAGGAGGTGGTTCATCCTTGTTTGGCAGATGGCTCTTTCAAGCTGGGGTTACGTTTTAGTCTCCTTGCGTGATCTGATGTACCCCGTAGGCTCTGCTTCATCCCAGCCACGTGCTCCAGCATTAGTTGCTCTCCTGTTCCTAAGCATCTTTTCAGGGAATGATCAGCGCTTTGAGTTCTCCTTAGCTGGGGCAAGTGTGACATTACCTACTACCCTCCAGTGTATAGGACTAGGTTTTGAGTTGATTTAGGTATGAAGCTTATAGAGCGGCAGTAACTTCAGCATTGTCTTGAGTGATGCCCTGCGTCTAGTAAAATGCATGGGGTTCTGATGGATCCACTAAGTGTTTCTTCCAGTACTGCAAGAAAATTAGCATCTCCAGGGCCAGATAATTGATAGCTGAAGAGATTAGTGGCCAGTTGGTAGCCTGCAAAGCAGGGTCAACATTCTGTCAGCTACCAGAGCTAAATCTGTTAGGAATCACAAAGTGGAAGAGATCAGGCATGGCACATCAGCATAAACTGAAATCAAGGCTAGTTTGTGTCTTGGGGTGATGGAGGCTGGTTTGTTGGGATCTGTGGGGGCTTGGTACAGTCCCTGCCAATGTCTGCTGCCCCTGCTACAGGTAAGGACAAGTGGCAGGGAGAGGCAGGATCTGAAGCTAACCAGCACTAACACTGCTAGTGAGCCGGGAGCCACCACAGTGCCCAGCATGTTGCCCCAAGACCTCCGTCCGTGGCTGCTCCCGGCTGAGGCTGGCGGGGGAGCGGAGGACAGAGCTGGCTGTGGCAAACGCCTGTGAGCTGCTGGAGGCCAAGGGCTCAGTGAGTTCTACCCTTCTGCACAGTCACTCCCTGCTCCATACATCAGGGGAGCACACGTGGGGTGGAGAGTGTTTGGGGTGTCACCTTTTGACCAATACCTGGAGAGGAGAGTGAGGAAGATTAATAGGAAGAAGATGGGAAAATGACCTTGGATACGAACTGTTTTCTGATGACGTCTGTGAAGTGCAGATGCAGTGGTTTATTTGGAAAGCAGAGAAAAATGAGGTTGCTCAAAAGCTAATGGACTTTTTCTTTTTTTTTTTAGTCTCCAGGAGAATGTGTTGATAAAAAAAGAAATAGATGTCTTCTAATTCTTGGACTACTTTTTTGTCCCCTTTATCTCTTTCTGCTGCTACCTTGTTGCTCAGATGTAATTTGTTTAGTTTACCTTAAATAAAGGGAATAGAGTTACTCTGTGTTAACAGCTATCAGGTCCGCAGACAAAAACCTCAATAAATAAGACACAGTGGCAAGGCTGTAACTCAGGTCTGGTGGTGTTGGCTTTGCAGACTTCATCTGCAGCATGTAGGTACCATTTGCAGGCAGCTGAAGGACTGGATTGTAATGAGACAATTGGGAAGACTTAACTGAGCAATTTTCTTTCTTCCTGAAAAGGACTGTAACCTGTTTCCTATTTCATTTGGATTTTATGTTTAATTAGTGTCAGCTGAACAAATAGTACCAGCCCTGTCCTAGAGATCACTGACAACTGGCGTGATCCTGCTTGTAATGTGAACAGATTGTCTTTCTACTTGAGAATATCTTCTGGAACTGGAGTGTAATCATCTTCCAGTACTGACACCTCATCCAAGGTTTTTGTTCTAGGGGACAATTCTGAAAGGAAAAGTGGAAAAAATAAACTGGTGGGAGTGTTTTTGCATGGCCAGCAATGCCGTTGCAGCGGGGAGATGAATGGCTAGCGCAAGGGGCTTGGGATGAACAGAGACAGAAACACCAGGTCAGATAAACTGATGTGATCGAGGGAGGTGGCGAGACAGCAGCTGGTGAGGGAACAGGCCAGTACCCGAGGGGCTGTTTGCTTAGTGTCAGAGGGGTAGCGTGTGCTGTGCAGATGCCTCTTGTTTCTTGTCTTGCTGTACCTGGCACTGAGTAGAACAGGCTAAAACTTCGGTCAATATGCTGCAGCACTATCCCTGAATATGGATTTTTAGATCTTTTTATTTCTTTAATGAGCACGTTGTCTTTATTTCAACTCTTTCTCTTTTTAAACTTGGAGGAAAATGCCTCCTGCTTTTTTGCTGGCAGAAGCAACTAAGGCCCAGAGCAGGCAGGGAGCTCTGGCCAAAACCCCAGATCCTATCTCAGGAGTTCCAGGCTCCCAACCACTTGTTCTGCCTGACCCAGAGCTCCGCAGAGAGGACTGGCAAAGCGTCACTGTAAAGCAGATTTTTCAAGAAACTGTGCAGTGATTTTTCACAGTTTACTTTGTTGCCAAGATAATCCTGAGCTGTGTAGAAAGTCTCTGTGTAGATTTCCCCCAGAATTCGACAGTATGCCACCACCCAGAAGCTGTCTGGTGATGTGGTCTCAGCCAGCTCCCATGCTTCTCGCACAAATCTCTGGATAAATGTCAAAAGTTCAGTCTGGTCTCCAAGCACTATCAATGAGAAAAAGAACCGAAAAGAACAAGAAAAACAGCGTTCAGAGATGGTCGTTTTTCAAACTCCTGTTTTAACAAGGCACTGATTTTAATCAAAGCCAGTTCAATCTTTTGAAGCCTTTGGTACCAGCATAAGCAGAAGAAGGGATCTCAGTGTTTTCAGTTCTTGTTTTGCCCTGCGTCACCTGCACCCCAAGAGGTGAAGATAAATAACCAGTAACAACTGGAATCTTTTGTGCCTCAACAGTTAACAAGTTCATCATGTTTCATAAAAACTGCATCCTAATTTTTATTCCAAACAAGATTTCAGCACTAATTTTTGTTTTGACAAATACGATTTGACATAAGAACAGTGGGAGTCAAGACCTTTCATTTTTGATCTAGGTTTACATTGCACTGATCTAAATTCCTCCCCCTTTCGCTCTTGCCTTCAATTGTAAACTTGGTTATTAAAGTTAGCAAAAAGCTATTTGAAACTCTCTGTTTGGTAGCATTTAAACAGTCCTGCTATAGGCAAGATTAAGTATGATAGCTTCCTAATGACTTGTGCTGTTCATTTTAAGCATTGGCACAATGCGTTACTGTACAGATTTTTTAAATGGCTTTGTTGAAAATGAAGGATTCGGTTTCTGTTCACTGAGAAACTTCATAAGGGTTTTTTGCCAAATGTCAGGACCAGGTCCCCTGGGTCTTAGTCTCCATGACATTGGAGACAATATTCCTTAACCTCTTTGCTTGCTCTAGTGCTTTAGCACTGCCTGCTGAATAGGTGTGTTGGTGAGGTTAGTTTGGGCTTCCATCCATCTCCGTGGCAGACAATTCATAACAGCAGTGTAATAGCAACAGCAGGGGTACGTGGCTCTCTAAACACGGGTGATACGGCACAAAGAAGAATTTGATGCGAACTAAACCCTGACATCAGGGAGGTAGTGTTGAAAAGCTGGCGAAGATACTTCTGTCACCTGCTGCTTGGGAATTCTTGCACCATTTCTAGCATTGTAAAGGCACACGCTAAATTCATCATTATTCCTTGCACCTAGGCAGTAAAGCTGGTGAGAGTTGAGACATGGAGACTACCTCGCTGCACGTGATGTATGTGCTATTTTGGCTTTGTGGCAGGGCAGCCACGCTAGATCACACACCTGCAAGCCATCGTGCTTAGTGGCTCCCCAGACAGAGTGACTGTGGGAGTTAGGCATAGCCATTGGGAAAAGGCATTTCTCCTTCCTGAGGAAGAGGGCTATTAAAGACCCCACTCTTAGCTATTCATTTGCTGAAGCATCACTTTTACAGCTTTTTTTAAGGACTCTCAAGGGACAGACTTGCAGCTGGGAGCCCTTCAAGTCTCATATCTGGCCTGTCATACTCCAAGCTGGCTATTTTGGGAAGAGGGGAGTGAAGGAAGGAGACTCTCTCCATCCCTCCCATCACAGCTGCTCCACTTTGTCTAGAAAATCAAACACTTGCTAAGCTGTGGAGGCTGAATACATCCTGGGGTTAGGCCACTTGTTTAGCCGCTGGGAGAAGCAGGTGCAGGTCTGTGTGCTAAGTCTAGTAGCAAAAGGACTTGAAAAGGTAGATCCCGAGCCTGTACATACCTCACTCCAAGGAGGTATTTCATTTTGGCCAAATTCCAAGAGCCTGAGTAACTTCCCACAAAAAATAAAATCCCCAAACCAACAAAACAAAGAAAGAAAAAAAAAACAACAAAACCAACCCAAAACTAACACAAAACTGATTTTGACAAAGGAGTGCTCTTTGATCCTGAAGAGTGTTATCCGTCAGGTAGGAGAGCAGTTGGACTTTGTAGGAATGGAGCTGGAAAAGCCAGAAGGAAGAGTGAGGGCTTGGTTCAGCTGTCTGAATAGACATTGGAGAGACAATGTCTGAATGGACAATGGTATGGGGAGCATGCAAGGGTGTTTCACAAGATTCTGGAGAGAGGTCCTGAAATGCAAGCTGCTGTACTCGCTGTCCCTTCTGCAGAACAGGTCTGCTGTTCTGCATCCTGCTTCACACAACCCCTCTGAGGTAGGATGAAGGTAAATGAATCGTGCTTTGTTACCAGTGAGTCACTCTGTTGCCTAACGATTGTCTCTTCTCTTGTCAGTGAGTCACTGACACCTTATTAGAGCAGCCTACAGACCCCAGCCCCTGTTCCCACTGGAAGGAGTGTAACGGGGCTTTTGTTTCGACTGCAGCGGAAAAGATGGCATGAGGCTTAGGCCATTTTCTGAGCACAGCAAAAACCACAATCTGTTTTCTGGTGCCAGGGGGACACATTGAAAATATCCTGGATGCTCTTGCAAGTGCTGTGCAGTCTCTTTGGTTTTCATTTTTCTTTCTTCACAGCCTGGTTCTGTCCTTCTTCCCTTTCCTTTCCTAATTTTTGTCCTTTCCTTCAGTCCCTGCTCACTCCTCAGTCATGTAGTTGCTGTTAAGGGAAATCTACCCGGTGCTGTGCATCTCAGCTTGCTATTGTCTGCCCGCAGGGTGCGGAGCATGGAGCAGAGGTTCTTTCAAGCTGAAGGTTTTGACCTTGGCTGCAAGAAGCCATATGAGAAGTTGTGGCTTTCTCTGACGTGACTGTCTTCTGTGCAGCTCCCACAGAGACTGAAGGAGAGCTAAACCCAGGATAGTATATCATCATCTCCCGATAAAAGGCAATTCTTTGATGCAAAAGACTTTGTCTTTTGCTCGGTAGATCATCTTACCTCCTAAAGAGTGTAATCCTGTTCTCTGGGCTCTTTCTAATGGGGGAGCTCAACTGTGCTGTGTGAGCAGTGCCTGGATCAACGTTCTAGCCCGATACAACATGTGGCCAACCCTTGCTATTCCCAGACAAGCCTGGGTTGTAAACATGAGCAGATGCAAAGTGTTCACATAGTTGAATTTTGCATGTGGATTTGGTGGCTCATGGAAGCTTCAGCAAGTTGGATGTAAAAATCTTACTGCTCTACTAATGATCAAACTTGCAGTTTCTGTTGTGTACCTGATGGTGGTATGTTTGATTGGCCTGTTTCTGCCTAAATTGGTGGGTTTGATTTGCAGATAATGGGTAGCTAAAAGGAAGTTCACAGATGCAGCAGCAGTTGCGATTGTTACCACAGTTACACTTAGTCCCTGCTTGGTGCTTTGCGGTGCTTTTCAAGCCTTAATTAGCCCTTACATGTTTGGCAGATGGTAGGGTAGATATTCTCCACCTTTGATCAGCCCTCATGGCCTCCCTTTAAACTATACATTCAGGAGAAAACTGTTCCTTTTTCTCCTCCAGGCAGTGGCTTGCCGGGATGCTGAAGGAGAGCAGGGCCATGGGACATGTGTAAGTGGGTGAACGCTGTGCGTGTGCCAGCGTGCCCCGTCTGTTACTCGTAGTTCCCCCTTTGCCTGACTTGGAGCTTTTCACCCTTTACAGTCCTTGTTCAGCTTGTGATCAGTGCCACGTATCTCACTTCTTGGCCCTGGGCTCACAGTCGATACAGACCTTCGGGCTGGGGTCAGGGAGCCCCAGGCGGCGGTGGCAGTTCTCTCCTGCCACGTGCTGTGCAGCAGGCTCGGAGGGCTGCGCTTTGCTGCGCCGGGGCAGCCTGGCTGGCGGCTCCCCGGGCAACCCGGCACCTTTTGTACCTCTTGGTTCCTTTGGGTGTTGAGATTGGCATACGTCTTCCAAAGCCTTCCCCCTCTGGCCCCAGTGAGCACACACAGACCTCTTCACGAGCCTTTGGAATTGTGTTTTGTCTTGTGAAATCATGCTGCAAGTGGCTTTGACGAACTCCTGAGCGAGCAGGCACCAGGGGCGAGTCAGGGATAGGAACAGAGGATGAGCCCTTCTATTCAGATTATCTACCCCAGACTAGGACAAGCTGCTACAGGCTTTAGAGGATGAGCCCTTCTATTCAGATTATCCACCCTAGACTAGAATGAGCTGCTGCGGGCTTTATCTGTGGTTTTTAGAGACAGCACTACCATTAATTCCCATGAAGGCCTTTCTGAGACTGTATTGCTTGAATGGTCTTGTTCTTCCAGACTGGCATTAACAGCACATTCCCACTGAGGCCGTGGGGGTACGGTGTGCGTACAATGCCATCTCCTCTCCATGGAGTGCTCTATTCAGCACCTTTCACAAGCATTATGTTAATTAATGTAATGTTTGTTCGTGATTTCTGTGGCAGTGTTCACAAGTGAGCGGGTGGATGCTCATTCCTCTGGGTGGGTGGAAGTAGGAACAGAGCAGCCTTGTTGCCTGCATGGATATCTCCATTCTTCTCGTGCACAAAAGAGCAAATACACTTGTGGCTTGGGACGAGGTGGTACGGGCCCTCCTTCAGCTCAAGAAGAGATGAACCTTTGTATTGCTACCATGAGCTGCTGCTTCTGATGTGCTGCTGTTCTCTCACAGAAGAAGCTCCAGGCAGAGGCCCTGCCGCTTGCTGTCACAAGAGCTGCCGTGAAGCCCTTCAGTTAGAAATGCCCCTAGACAAGCATCCCTGCCTTCTGCCTGAGGTCCCAGTTCTTCCCACTGGTCCCAGCAGAGGGTTCCTCTTTCCCATTCAGGATGGTCATAGGCTCTTAGTGGGCAGTTTAGGAGCTGGTGTGGATCCCAGAACTGGGTCCAATAGACACAGCTTCCCTTTTGTCCATCAGCCAAGTGACCTTGCCTCTCCTGAGCGAGGTGTATCTCCACTCCAAGCCAGTTTTGCAGCAGGATGGGGGGAGGGGCTTTTCATAGCACACAGGGCCTTAGATTTGTGGAGACAAGTAGAATCTCAGACGTGGAGTCCTGCTTAAAAGTCATCGCTACCATTTCTGGGTGCTTTCAGAAGGGTGTCTTTTGAGGGTTTCTTAGTTTCTACTTCAAAACTCCCTCAGAGGGAGTACAATAAGGCTGAAACCAGTAATTTAGAGAGGAGAGTGTCAGCAAGAGTCAGAAGTGACAGAGAGGGTTTTGATTCCTTTTCCTTTTGAAGCTGCTTCCCCTTTGATTATATCCCTCACATTATAATGTGTAGATCTGGAAAGGTGATTATTTTTTAACATCTCAAAATAAGCGGCATGTCAAGCAAATATCACCATCTTTACAAATGGGTGCATATATATTGTAATAAGTGTGCTAGGACATGTATAGCACAATCTTTTGACCACTGAATATAATTAGAGCCATTGGACGTTGTATCATGGGCTCTATTATGACCTAATGAAGCAATATCTGAGCAAGAAGGAAGGAAGATGTTCCTGTAGCGAAGAAGTAACATGCCAGTGTGCACGGCGGGGTCAGGGCTGGTCCTAGATGTCCTCTCTGCCCTGGCAAGTGACAGAGACGCAGCAGCAAAGTCCTGATGCCTGGTTTGCCGTCTGCATGGTTGTGGAGGGGAAGGAGGTTCTTTTTTATCATTCTCCTGAGACGGCTGAAGCTGACACGGTAGCTCTTGGTATTGCGATAGACTTTGTTAGCTGCAGGAAAAAAAAGTCAGCCATGCATTTTGCAATTGCTTCAAAGCTAGTTCAGAAGAAAGGAAACATCGACAAGACCCTTGTACAAAACACACAGCCTGCGGTTCTTCAGATACAGAGTGTTTAGGGGAATATTTAAAACAAATGTTTAAAATGACACAAAGGCAAACCAGCAGGGGAGCAAGGTTTGCCCTCCACTTTGTCAAATACAGGGGAGGAAAGCTAAGCAACTCCAAGCTATGCTTTAGCAAAGATCCGAGCATGTTCCTAATCCCCGATGCAATTCATGTGTTTAAAGGCCTTACTTGCTAAAAACATAAAAGGCTCTGTCAATTCAAGCAATATTTTTCACTTCAATTAATCATCCCAGAAAATTGTAACTTTATTGTTTCTTTGTCTCTGTTCAGTTTGAGCGAATCCAACTTTTCTCATTGTCTCTCTGCAGATTATGAAAGACTTTGTGGATTATATCATCAAATTAAATCGAGCCTGTTAGTGTTTCTCTCAGAATATCACAGTAATGGGCTGTGCCTCAGGCAGCATTACTCTTCCTTCTCTTTTTAAAATGTTTGCCGGTGTCTGTGTTGCTCTGAGCTGATGTGTCTCTCCTTGCTAATAGGAAAGTGTATAAAAATCACATCATCATTAATATTGAAGAATCATTAAGGTTGATAAAAGCAGCTCTGACTGTGATGATGATGTTTTTTCGTGGTCACTGCTTTTGGAAAACATGCCATACAAACATCAGCTCAGCTGTTTTTTAGAACCCACCGGTTGATCTCGTGGCTGTTTGACTCCATCTATTGCACTCGTGGAGATAGCTCCAGTTAGATGATCATTTCGCAAGCCTGCAGGAGTAAGTGGATTTCTAGAAGCTGTCTCTGCTGCCTTCATCCCTTTTCCACAGCCCCTGTTTTTGATGCAGACAGCATCTGAAAGCCAGCAATCTATAGTTGAGCAGTAAAGTCTTGGTTGGGTTTTATTAAAGCAATGATGTGCTGACTGGCTGAAAAGTGTCAAAACTGCAATCTTGTAGCATCAACAAAATAAGGCAGGATGCCTTTCTTACGGGAGAGGAATGCTGAAAGCATAAATGAGCCCTGCATGAAACTGGTGGATCTGAGCACGCCTCCTCTGGGGAAAAGGTATGATGTACATCAGACACAATTGCTTTTTTTTCTTAATAAGGAAAGAGCAGAGTCTTAAGGTTCGTGACACATGACTCACCTTTGCCTTCCTCTCGCCTCTGCAGCAGTTCCTTAACAGTGCACCCAGCTGAGTTTTCCTCTCTTAAGCAGAACTAGAATTGAAATAATGCTGAAGGTATTACAAAAGTGCCAAGCCAATCTGAG
This sequence comes from Falco cherrug, assembly GCF_023634085.1. Classification (NCBI taxonomy): domain Eukaryota; kingdom Metazoa; phylum Chordata; class Aves; order Falconiformes; family Falconidae; genus Falco; species Falco cherrug. The sequence continues at coordinate 116,469,743 of NC_073699.1, read as the reverse complement.
TGTGCAAAAAAAAGGCTGGGAAAGCTGGGGGAATTTGGGGTAGTATTTTAAAGTCTGTTAGTAAGAGGAAAGAACTGACCTGAGCCAAACTGCAGTCTGTCTCAGGAAAACCCCTGGGCGTAAGCAGCATGTGTGAGTCTTTGCGATTATGCTGGAGACAGAGATGGTAGGGACAGAGCTGGTACAAGCAGTTTTTCCTGCAGAAATAAAACCTGAACCTCATCCAAGCATCTTTGCTGCCAGAGACTCCAAGAGGTCTGACTGTCAGGGGGCGGGTAGGAATGTGGCTGCAACTGAGCGGTGGATGTGTGGGCCCCCACGTGCAGCTTGCTGACAGCACTACAGAGGCAGCTTTACGCCCATGTCCCTGGTGTGTTACATCCGCAGAGGGATGACTGATGATGATTCCAAACTGGAATCTTCCACGTGAGGATTTGTGTTCGCTGACTTACGCAGGAAAGTGATGGCCTTTGTAATTAAAGCGTAGATTTTGAGTCACAGTGTGCTTCATAGCCTTTGCTTTCCAATGCTAGGAATAATTTCAGGGTTCCCTAACAGAAATAGAACTCTTAGCACTGAGATGTTGCAAACCCACGGTTGTTAACATCTCTAGTTTCATTTAGTCTCAACTGCTACGAGATTGTCTGTCTACACACCCTGTATAGTCTTCTTGGCATGGCATGCCACGTCAGTCTGTCTCACTGGAAGTTCTCCTAGAGCCCATTTGCGTAAGACAACACTTGGCACACAGGTTTTTTACATGAATCACATGATTGGTCCAGGTATGTGGTTGGCATTTGCTTTATCTGCATGTGTTCCTTTGCTGCCTGCTGGAGAACATGCTCACAGGGACTGCTATGTTAGCCAAAGGAGGGGAGCTGTCCCTAAAGTCACCTACTCTCTGTTCAGGATCCATTGAGATTAGTTTCAGGTCTCTCTGCCGCCAAATGAAGCTGGGTTTTGTACATACACCGGCAGTGGGACACACTGGGACATGGCACATGTGCAGAAGTACTTTTTGCCCCAGATAACAACACTGCATCAGGACAGAATGATCAAAGTCCTGTCGTGGATGCTTTTGCACAATGAAAATAGAATTTTCTCACTTAGAAGAGGGTTATGCTTGTAACTGGGTTGGAAAGAGGCTGAATTTATGTTTACAGCTGAACAAAGACTAGGGGTGGAGTTGCCTAACCACTTTGGCCAAGACAGGATTGGAAAACAAGACCATGGCTTGCAGTCCTGACTGGTGGCTTGAAGTGTGGACCTTGATCTGTTCCTTGGGGGTGTTCTTTCAGAAATGTCAGCCGTTTGGAAAATGGGCCTTTCCAAAGCAGCTATTTTGGGTAGCAGAACTGACTAGTCCTGTTAGAAGATCTCAGCCTAAACCATGGCCAGTCTGGATCCCATCCAGACATCCCCAGTATTGGGACTGGAAGCTGCTGCCTGTCCCAGCTCCTGAAGATTGATTTAGACCTAAAGAAGACTGCATGAATGGGGCTTCATTGCGCTGTTCTGTTTGCAATGCAGGAGGCCTTCGAGGAGCTACGGTGGTAGACGCCTTAGATACTCTGTACATCATGGAACTCGAGGAGGAATTCCAAGAAGCAAAGACGTGGGTGGAGAAGAGCTTTGACTTGAATGTGGTGAGTCAGTTGCTTGGGAATGCCTGTCTGTGTCACCGAAACAATGTGTGTTTGGCCAGTCCTGATCACAGTCTTCTCTAAGAATCATTTGGGGAGGGGAACTATCAAGTTTGCGGGGGAAGAAACCACTCAACTCTGATTTTTTTTTTTTTTTTTTTTTTTTTTTTTTTTGAGGCCAAAGGGACTTTGTGATGATTCAGCCCATCTTCTGCCTATACACGGCACAGGGTTCCAGCCAGCGGCCACCAGATCAGACTCAGTGTCTGGCTGAAAACAAGATTCAGTGTTTCAGTGTTCAGTGTTTTTTGTGTTTTGGTCTGGTTTATAAAACCAGCTGTAATTATTAGATATTCCAAGGAAGTTTTGTTCGTTAAAGATCAAGTTCTCTTTCAACTCAGTTAAATGTCTGCCTGTGATAAGACAAGTTTTCGTTTTACGTGCTATAGATAAAGATTGAAAATGCTGATCTCCTTGCCTGGGCCCTTTGTTGGTATGGCAGTGCTGGGACTTGTGCAGTGGGAGCGTGGCACCACGGCAGCAAAGTGGGAGCACGTTAGTGAGCCTAGATTAGGAAGGAAGGGCATCATCTCCAAAAATGGCCAGAGATACTCACTCTCTCTGGCCCCTGAAGCTTTCCTAGCTACTTCATAGAGCTAGTGTTAGACTCGCTGGGATGCTGGTGCAGCGCATGCCTTGCAATGCTATCACATGTAGGATGCTGTCCTTATCTTGCTTTGTGGCTGAGCCCCTTGCCATAGCTCTGACTGTTGGTCCTCCAGCCAGCTCTTGTATTTGTTGTGGGAGTGCTGATGGGATCTCATCGGTGGCATACAAAGAATGTTAAAACCAGAGTGTAGTTCAAACTTTTATGTTTTTTAATGCCAGCCTAGGTGTCTGTTGTGAAAAATGGTTCTCCCCATGGGAACAATGCATGCATCTGCCTTTATAGAAAAGCATCATTTGGGATGGCATGACTGGCATTCATATATTCATGAAAGGAAGACCACATCTGATAAATTTGGTGAATGCTGTCAGTATGTTACTGAATCAATAAACAAGGGACAAAATCAACTGGGACATAATCTAGCTGGATTTCATAAAAGCTTTTAATCTTGGCCTGGAGAATAGATTGATCAGCAAAGACAAGAATGAATACTATGGATTGATCGGTGGAGTCAGAAAACACAGCAGTGGGAGAGAAGGAGGGAAATTAATTAAAAACTGGCTTTGTACAAGGAACTCTTAATAGTCCAGAAAAGTGAGGCAGGGACTCCAAAGCCCACAAGCTCTGTTTGCAACTGGGTGCCATGATCTGTCTCATGCAATTTCAGTCATCATCTCAAGAAAGCACTTGCTCTGATTTGTAACCTGCAGGTATTTGGAAAGAGCAGGCTAGTGCAAAGGTTCACATGCCCCTTTGCTCGCTGGGAAAGTGCTGTGTTGGTGGAAGATCTTTGTGGGTTTTGGCTTTATGCATTTGCGTGAGGGTAGGAATCATTTATCATGCAGATTCAATGGCCGGGAGCATGTATTTTTTAAAGGCACATTTTGAATGCAATCGTTTTGACATTTGCTGATCATCAGCTGAGTAGGTAAAGCAACGCTTGTTCCAGGTGAGTGGGTTCTTGAGCAATTCAGTGAACCATATCAGTCTGTGTCTGCTGTCTGTGGTGGTGGGGCACGTGGAAATCGCACAGTTTTTCTCTCCATAAGCATGCCCACATGACAGGCACCCTCTAGGCTGTGGTCCTCTCTGAGCCTACAGACAGGTGAGTCCTTGAACGACAGAAAATATCTGCCTAATGTAGGAAGTGCATTACTTCTGTCTAATGCAGTGCCCTCTTCGCAAGAAAGTGGAGAAAATATTTTTTCCATGTGGCTGTACAATTTTCTCTTTAAATGAAACATTTCAAGGGGCAAATTTTTTGCCCTAAACAAACTCACAGCTTTTTGCAAGGCAGAGCCCAAGACAGAGTTGGATGGATGGACAATACATCAGCCCTAACTGATTTACATATTGTCAGCTGGTGATAAATGGGCGGTTTGGTTGTTTCTTTTCTCTTCGGGCTCCACCTGTCACTGTAGAGCAAATAAAGTGCTGTGAGATCTTAGACAAAAAGCTGTGTTACTCTGTGGGTGAGGACTGGGAGACTTAAGTATCTGCCTACAATCTGTTCCCCTTAGCTGCCATTTGTGCGTGCAGACTTTGCAGTCAAGTATATCATTATGTATTTTCAGAACGGAGAAGCATCCTTGTTTGAGGTGAACATCCGCTATATTGGAGGACTGTTGGCCACATACTACTTAACTGGAGAAGAGGTTTGTTTCAGCGGCTCTGCGTGTCTCACACGGTCACCAATAATGAACTGAAAGGATTCTCCAGCAGCTTTTCTCTGAGCATCAGATAATCCCTCCATAACAACAGGCTAAACCTATCATTTTTATGAATATCGAAATGCCACTAATGTTCTTTTAATTAAGTCTCACATAATTACCTTGCACACACCGTGCATGGCTCATTTGCAAAGATCTTTTCTCCTGTGGGCAATTCTAGCAAGACATGTTTTCAGTTGGACACATTGCTCCCCGGTGAAATGCCATTTGCAGCGATCTTTGTCTTTGTACTTGTTCCTTTTTATTCTAAACATAGGCAGTTTTTCATCAAACATCATTCCAGATTCTGCCTTGCACTAAGGAGGGCAACTGATTAGTGGCAAGCGCTCCAAACTCTTCCTGGACAATCTCTCTGCTGCAGCAGTTTCTAAGACCAAGTGCCCTGAGATACAGGGAAGGAGGGTGGCAAACTGCCAGGGCAGAGTATCCGGCCAACTCTTGTGACAAAGTGATACAGCTCCACAAAATGTCCCCTCGCCCAGTGGGCGTGGGCTGGGCACCACAGCCCCTCCGTTAGCATGCTGGAGCAGCCGTTCAGTGGATGCTCCCACCCCCCAGGAGTTCTGGCTAAAGCAGGAGGCTCTCACTTCACTTGCCTTCTTCCTCTCCAGCCTGGTAGAGGCCAGGGCTTAATGCCATAATCTGTTTTATAGTGTGACTGGACTGGAATTTTACAGCTGGCAGTAGAGAGATGAAGAGATTATTCCTTTGCCCTGGAAGTCTTAGGCGAACAGAAACTCTGATTCAAGGGGGAGTTTGGTGAGTGCAGCAGCTGGAAGACTGGCTCTTGAACAAGAGCACAGCTCTCATGCCATACACTGACCGTGGCTGGGTGCTGTCCACCAAAATAGCATGGGATGGTTTATCGCTGCATAGTGGCACCATTGATCTGTGGAGTCACAGGAGCAGCTCTGTCACTTTAGTTGCATTTTAAATGAGTTCCAGGAATGACTTCTCTCAGTGATTTCCCTTCAGGGAAAACACTCACAGACTCACTGCCCCAACTCAGGGCCTGTCTCAGTCACAACTTCAACAGGTTTCAGATCAACAGAGCAAAAAGAAACCACATTAAACCAGAAAACTCCAGCAGTGACCTCTTGAAGTGCAGTCAGCAGCGATGCTCAGCAGCCAGGGCAGTGCCTGTCATATACCCAGTCAGTGTCACCAGGTTGAAAGGCAAAAATCAAGTCCCCGTCTCTTGCTTTCCCTTCTGAGTCAAACCCCTATCTCCTTGTCAGTGTATCAAAGGTCTGCAAGCCCACAGGAGAGCTCAGGTTTCCTCAGTGCTGTATTTTTAGAGCAATAAATTCCTGCTTTCTCAGAACTGCTATGACAGCTTGGGCTGGTATAGGGGGGCTAGAGGTAAAAGGTTTGTGCTTTATCTCCTAAGTCACTTACAGGCTTCCCTTGATCAGGACTAATCTCTGGAGCAAAGATTAGTGCTTCTATCAGTTTGTCCCAAAATAATGGTGTGTGGTGGCTTTGTGCTGCAAGCCACCATAAGCTATAACTGAAAGCCCCAAACTGAGGCATTACAAATGGAAAAGGAGCAGTTTAGCCATGAAACCATGAATCCTTCCCGGAAAAGAGTTGCAAGTAAAAGGTTGTTGGTTGGAAATCATGTTTTTTACAACAGGACATGACACAAGCTAGGCAAACCCACATTGTAAATCTAACAGTGCTTCACCCTGGAAAGATTTCTTTTGATTTTAATCCAGGCATTTCACTTCCCTGTGTCCTCTGCCACCCTGGGAAAAGGGAAGAATTTGTCCCCAAAGAGTACTCTTTGGATCAGTGCAGATCACAGAAATTTGCTGCTGAGGGATTCAGGGTGTTCTGCGCTCTGCAGCTCTGGCTGCCCTCATCCAGGCTGAGGGTTTGGCGGGGGCCTTGGGGCTGGTTTAACGTAGGTTTTTAGAGGACATTCAGACAGATACCAAAGTTCAGCCTGGCTTTGGGTTCAGAGCTATCGTGCACTGGAACTAGGGCAGCAGCATACCTCAGACAGCAGATTCTTGCAGTGCAGCAGTTTTAGGTTTTAATAATGGTATGTTTGAAAAAGTGGATTTGAAAGAATCCAGTGTGACCAGTATTCACAAGCAGTCCATCAAATATTTATCCTCTCTTTTTCTTTTAACAGGTGTTCAAGAGTAAAGCTCTGGAACTTGGAGAGAAACTTTTGCCAGCTTTTAACACCCCCACTGGTATCCCACGTGGCGTCATAAATCTGGGCAGGCAAGACATACGTCCTTACAAGCATGTCATTTTATTACTGAATGTTTGTAAAAGACCAGGATTCAAGCAGGAACAGCAGCAGTTCCTCAGAGGTGCCCCCCTCTAGTGCAGATTCTTCGAGGTCATTTGTTTTGCCAACTCAAAACCAAGAGGTGCCTTGGCAAAGATTGCAGGTGACTCAAGTTAAACCCAGCTGTGTTTTATTAATTTTGGGCTGTCCGCAGTTTCTTCCTCTACCTCTTGGCAGGGCTCCCTGCTGCAATAGCATTTTCCTCACTCTCATTTTCTTTGAAACATTATTTGTAGTCTGCACGTAGCATGCCGTGCTCTCTGTATTTTTGCAGTGTGCCCAACTAGGTGCATGTGAATTTATCCAGGCTCCATATCTGGAAAAATCGGGAAAGGAACTGGATGGGACTGGCTGACAGTTTTGTTGCTAGCAAGGGGGGAGTATACAGATCCCCTAGTTTTCTCCCTGCCAGCAGCACTCAGCCAGGTGTGTATCCTTCACTGAGAGCCACATTTCGTGTCAGGTGGGTGGTGTTCTGGTGCTGGAGGGGAGCTTTGAGGCAGCTGGGTTAAATACCTTGCTGAAGGTCTCGGCAAACAGAGGCAAACCTGGAGGCTGGACTCCCAGTTTCTGATTCTCGCTAGTAGACGGTGTTCCCTGCCAAGAAGGGCTTATTGGCTCATTTTGATGCCTGCAAACAAATCCCCCAGGGTAAAAGCTACATGCCGGCTGAAACGGAGACAGCAGGAAATGTGGGTTAACAAAAGCCTTTCATCCTCACCTCTTGCAAAACTCGGAGCAGCAGCCATGAAAATCATTATTCATCTCTTAGCCCAAATCTCCTGTTTGACTCATGTCTCTGTGAAGTGCAAGATTTTCAAATGTTTGGCTCACACTGCTCCATTGCTTAAATATCAATGTCACCCTTCAGTTGCCTTATCTGCACATGATCCCGGTGAAAATTTGAGCCACCACCACGACTTTAAGTGTTTCTTTTTACAGAAGAGACATTCTGCTTCCTCTGTGGCTGACAAAGACTCGGCATAGACTAACCTTTCACAGAAATGCCAAACCCTCCCCTGCCCTTTGTGAAGACAATTGAAACGGACTGTGTCTGCCTAGACATTCCCAAAATGTTTTGCTGATTACCTTGACTAAAAGCAAAGAAAATCAAAATAACACTGAACCTACAATCCAGAACCTGTACTACTGGCTTGAGCTCTGGCTTCAGGGCCCTGAAACTGCTGTGAGGGCTCGGAGTATCAATTGATTTAGGAGCGAGGATGAAACGAGCTAAATCTGTAGTCTTGACTACTGCAGGAACATGATGAACAGCCAAAGGCGATAAACCTGAAGGGGAAGGGAGTTACTCAGTGTGCGATAGCTTGTAGAAGTGGGAGCAGAGGAGAGTAAGGTGATGCAGTGAGGGCATGCTGACCCAAATGTCAGGGCCAAAACAAAGCCCAGAAGAGTTTTGCAAGAAGGAATTCTCTCTCCAGTTCTACTTTTGCAGGGATGTGCTAATTCCAGAGAGACCTCATCATCTCAAAAGGAGGAGACTCTTGCAGCATGTGTAGGCTTTTGTTGGTGGTAGCTTTGGGGGGTGGGTTAAGAATGACATTCAGAAATTTGAAACACAAGCTGGCATTGAGTCAATTCTACGTATACATTTTTGAGGACCTAAAATACAAAGACACCCACCCCCGGCCCAGCTCTTCCCGTAGCCAGCTGGCTTTATCTCTTCCTATCGCCTCACACCACCTTTTCCTCTTGTGTCCCCTCTCTGCTGATGTGCTTCCCTGTGGCCTTTGTTTTCACACAGGCGCTGTATCATCTCTCACACAGGCTTGTTTTCCATCCTGCTGGTCCAACTGCCACGTTGTCTGCCAGGTCCTAGAGTACATTGTCTTCTCAAGCTGCTGCTCTGCGCTCTGCCTGTGTGTTGCACTGTGATTTCTCTCCCGGTGCCTCCTGTGCCAGGTCCTTGGCCCCAGCTTTCCTGCACATCTCCCCAAAACCTGTGCACCTCCAGATTTTTCCTCATCATCCTCTCCTGGTCTCTCTCTTGACTTGGCACCTTTTTGCTGCTTTGAATCTCAGTGAGGGAAGAAGAGAAAACTTCAGTCCATGCTTGCACTAGACAGTGCTTAAAGAAGATGCATTTATCTGGGGGACGGGAAGAGCTCTGGGCATTTTCTTTTGTCTTGAAGACCAAGGTCCTTTTAATGGTAGCTTTCTCCAAGATGTTATAAAACAGGACAGCTGTGAAGGCCCAGTTTGTCCAGTTTGTAATGCTGAAAAAATGTTTTCCTGCAGGGGGTCATTTCAGGCTGCTCTTTAACCCGGGGACACATTGCAGACGTACTCTTGTTTCCTCCAGACCACCGCTTCTTGAGTTTTACTGTGATTTGTAACCCAGGGTTTGGGATCCCAACAACACAGTCCTTGCAGGCAGAGCCTGGCTGCATGTTTGGGATGGGAGTTCCCGGGGGAGGGTTGTGTCAGCCGCTGTGACCCCACATTAGCCACTGTCACAACAAACACGGCCCCATTTGGCTGCTACGGAGCCCTCCTCATTTGAGCTAGCTCAGAAGGCAGTTTCTGTTTGTGAGGTCGTTTTGTTACAGTGTCCCTTCAGTGCAGTAAATAAAGAAAGAGGAATTGACTCTTTATAAATATGAGAACACCGTGGGGTTGTTTAGCACACCCATCCCGGCGCCGGCTGCTGCCAGGTTCAGCAGGTAAGTCCGGTGCAGTATTAAATTAATGCCAACGTGAACCTGGGCGCACTGGAGGACCTTTCTGCCTGCACAGGGAGGCTTCTGCCGTCAACACTCGGTGTTATTGGGGTACCCGGTTTAGCCGCATACAGTGTTTTCCAACGCAAAAAGCTGGCGGTACAGCCTCCTGACAGTTTGCAGGGAAGGCTGACGTCTGGCAGTGACTGAGCAATTTGAAACAGCATGAACATATTGCTTATCTAATGGCTCTTTTTGTCTGGAGGCGAAACAAACAGCTCTGGACCTGAAATGGTTTTGCGTATATCACACGGAGGGGAAACTTTTGGGGTTTTTTTCCCCCTCCTCAGAAAAATCGTTAGTTTTAGCCTCTTGTAAACAACAGAAACCCTTTTCTTCTAATAGGCAAGCTTTCCGGCGCCATCTAGTGTTACCCCCACCCCCCCAGTACTGGAAACCTGTTCCCTCACTGGTATCGACCGCAAACAGCGCTGGCAAAAAGATAGGAAAATCAAAGCTGCGTCACTTCTGAGATGGCTCAGCCAAGCATCCCTGGGCCAGCACCTGCAGAGGCTGGTTTGGGAGCAAGGCTGGAGGGCGTAGGACGTTCCCATGTCTGTGTAGATGGCAGAGGTGTGCGGAGCTGTGATCTGTAGCAGTGAGATACAAGAAGTGGTTGAATGTAAAAGCAAATCCAAGGGTGAGGCTGTTGGTGCTTGGAGGAGCCTTTGCACTCCCATGTCCTTTGATTAGTTTTCTTTGAGATTTAAGGGAGAGGTGATGCCCTCCTCATCCCCAGAACTGACTCCTTGCTTTGCTTCAGTGCTTATTTCTCTCTTTGCATGGATTTGGCAGGGTGAGGGAAGACAAACAGAAACTGAGAAGGGATTCCGGTACGTCCAAAGTAGGGGTGGAGGCACTTTGTATGATTGGCTTCTTCAGACAGTGTTTACCACCTTCTGTAGTTTTATGCTGGCCCTCCAGTTCTTGCAAGGCACACGAGATGAGCACCGGTGGGGTGTTTTCAGAGCCAGGTTTGTCCCGTGCAGATGTTAAGATTCCCCATGGCTTTTCCTTGCAGTCAGGTTTGGCCAGTGGCATCTTTCCCCTAGCACTGGTGTTGCTGTACGCTTTATCCCCCTGCAAGCAAGCCTACAGGGGGAATGTCAGTGTCGGTGTACACACAAAGAGTGTGAGATCTTGTTGAAACAAGGTGCTTAGGGACAGTGTGGATTCTGCATAAAACAGCGGCCTTGTTGGACTTGTGGGACATTAAAAGTCATGGGCGTTCTGCTCAAGCTACTTACAGACATATGTTATCCCAAAGTGTCTTGTGCAGGGCAGGTTGTTGGTGTTCTTCCAAAGTTTGCTTTCAGCTGGTCTGTTTGGGAGGGATTACTCTCCCGCCAAAAACGCAGTTTCCCAGTATGTGCAGTCTGTGTGTTTGCCCTATCCTAAACAATTACCTGTAAAACTACTGCTCCATCCTACTAGAACTGTTTTGTGTGAGAGTCCTAAAAATCTGTGCACATCCTTTACACGGCCTCTGCTGAGACCTGGGTGTGCACTGTAGGCACGTAACAAAGGCAGGATCTGCACTGGGGCAGGGGGGGACCTCAGGCTTTGGCTGTGTTTTCCTGGCAGTGAAGGCTGTCTTTTCTTTCCTTGCAGTGGCATGAGCTGGAGTTGGGGTTGGGCATCCGCTGGAAGCAGCATCTTAGCAGAATTTGGTACCTTGCACTTGGAATTCCTGCACCTCTCGGAGCTCTCTGGCAACCCAGTGTTTGCAGAAAAGGCAAGTACTTCCCATCCTGGTCTTTAGTGAATTGGTCTCTTCATAATCCTGGGGTCTGCCTGCAGCAGACAACGTGGCAGCAAGGTGGTCCTTCTCCCCGATACCAGTACAACTCTGGAAGGAGAAACCTTCTAGAGTGGGACCACAGGTTCAGAAACCTGTGCTTTGCAGGCTGCAGAGGTCACAGGCCTCAGAGCAGCTCACTGAAAAGGTCACAGTGAGCTCTTGTTAGAGATCTGTCATACCCACAGGCCTTGGAAGGCGTCTACCCCAGTGTTTTCTTTGGCCGTTGACATTTGCTGTAGCCCCTCCACATGCCTTTCCATCACCTGCAGCCACCGGGGAGATGGGGACGTTTTTCCCGATGTCTCAGTCATCTGAAGCTTTAGCAAAAACTTACTCAGACAAGGACACAGCCGAAATGAAACCACCTGTTGGATGCAGACTGCAAAGATAATTGTTAATTCTGATATCCTAATGGTAGTGCCTTGTACTTACAGACCTTTTTACACTAAACAGGCATTAAATGTTATGCTCCAGCCAGCAAGATTTCTGCTGAGGTTTCTCGTGTAGGAAAGGCCTGACAGTTGACATATTGGATTCCTTTTGTGTAACCTGTAACTGAAAATCTATTAATATTATACATTACCTTGAGCTTTTTTTTTTTCCACAAGTGATCTTGTAACGCACGTGAGAGCAACTTAATAGATATGCTGTTGTATACCAGTAGGTCATTAGCTTTCGCTGCACGTCCCTGAGGAACCAGCTTTGAGGGAGACAAATTATTCCAGTTAGAATCCAAACTGCCCCCATGAGGCCAGAGGAAATGGGGCCTGTCCAGAGCCCCACGGTGGGCTGAAAGCAGACAGTGCTACTAGGATTGCCGATAAAAAGCTCAAAACGATACTTTTCCAGGATATGTCCACTGCAGGTCTGTCAGTTGCGAAGCAAGAAGAGAATCTGGAGAAGAGATGGGAAGAAAGAGAAGGAAGAAGCTAGGAAAGTAAAACGGAGAGTAGGATGAAGTGTGTGGAAAGCAGTAAGGGTGGGATTGGCAAGAGGAATGTCTCAGAAGGGTGAGCGGGAGAGAAAAGCAAAGGGTGAAGTAAAACTAGAAATCCAGGAGACTTTTCTGTAGGGAAGATAGACTGGTGACTTGAAATAAAGGAGACAAGCTAAAGATTCTTGAGGATGGTGATAATGATAAATTGCTCAGGGGAAGGTGGAGCTGAGAAAAGACCAGTGAAGGGAACAGTGGTATGGAAAGAAAACGTGCGCAAAGGAAATGCAGAGGCGGTGGGGGCAGAGGTGAGCACTGAAAGCACAAGGGCAAGAAGATGCACTGTTAAAAACTACGATTGCATCCACACTTCAGGTTCAAACTGAGGTATTCTGAGGCAGGGTCAAGCCTCTGTCCCCAGCCTAACATGTTTTCCTCTTTGCCTCCTAAGCCCATAGAGGGGTAAGGGCAGAACCTTTCTAATGGATTCTCCTGAGCTGAGCGTGCCTGATGTGTCACAGAACATGTATTGAATTCATCCGAACGCCCTCTGAGAGAAGAAACGTAGGATGATGTGGGCTCAAACACCCCTTCCTGGGGGAAATTACTTCAGAGGAACAGATCAACTCATTAACTTGCAGCTTGGGACTTGTGTGATTTTAGGAAGAATAAAGTCCATCTGTGTCTTTTATTCAAACTTGTCATTAATATGCCATGCTACTAAACTTCAGTAAATATTATGCAGCCTGACGACTTACTTGGAAGCACCAACTTAAGTCTGTAGCCAGCTTTTGGCGTACAAACTGTCTAATTTTATAAAAGGTTTAGAGTGCATTAGCTGCTCTGTAGGTTATAATAGAATATTTATGCTGCATACCATTTAACTTTGTCCCTTATGGGAAAGGCCTATTGGATTTAATGGGGGTGAAACCAAGGGAGGTTTTAGAGAATAAGTATGGCTGTTCTAGCATATTAAAGGAGCTGTCTGTTGTTGAAATTAAAGGCCCCAATTCATCATGTTAAGTGACCACATGGTGAATTTAAGTACTGTGTGAGTCACTCATCCCTGCCACTCCTTTCCCTTTGGATCATGGAAAAAAATCACCCTCCACATCTCATACATTTCCACCCAGATCCCAAATCCTCGGGATTGCTTCTGGACCACTGTTGGCAAACTGCTTCCACTGCTGAACTGGGGCCTTTGCAGGGTTTTTAGAATAGTTTCTAAAATCCCACAGAGCTGGATAAAGATTGTGCTGAGGAGTCTAGCTCAAAGACCTCTCACTGGAGAGCAATGTCGTTGGGTTCTGCTTGCATGATGATTCACGACGTTACAGGCTGCTGTTCTTGTTCAGCCAGGGATCAGCACTGATGAATTACAGAGTTCTCAGTGACAGTGCAAAACCGTCCGCTTTTTCAGCGAAGAAGTAACATAGTTCTTGTCTCTCATCTCTCCTAGGTGATGAACATCCGCAAAGTCCTGAACAGAGTTGAGAAGCCGCAGGGCCTTTATCCTAACTTTCTCAGCCCAGTGACAGGGAACTGGGTGCAGCGTAGGTATCACTGTGCGTTCGGAGTCCTGCCTGGAGCATTTCAGTCTTTCCATTATTCTTTAGGAAGCATAGCAACTGTCAGAGAAGCAAGCCAAGAAAACGTCTTGTCAGGCAGCCCGTTATACATGTGATTAGATAATGCAACCCGATTTGTAAGAAGCAATGTAGTAATTGCGCACTTATTCCATCAGCCTTGTTTCCAGCTGAGTGTCTCACCTCCAGAGAGAATTAGGGCCTCTCTTGCACAGGGGAGGATAATGGTACATGGTTCAGCACACAGATATTAGAAATCAGCACATCTTTTTAAGACCTCATCCTGCAGTCATCACATAGCCCACAGATCTACTTGGGAGTTGCCCATGAAGGCTGGGAGCAGAACTGCGATGTGATTTACTTCCCGAGTGTGCTGCAGCAAGTGAGGAACCACCTGGAGAGGCAGAGGGCTTGCAGAGTCTTGGATCCCCCTAGGATCTAGGGACGCATTCTCTTGTGTGCGTGTGTGTACCTGTTACCATGGTACCTCTGCACAGTGCAATTTGGTGCAAGAAGGGTGAGACAAGTATGTATTCTTTTCTTCCATCAGGAAGCCAGCACTGAAGACCTGGGCATTAAGCAGATACTGCTCTGATATGAAAGAGGTACAATAACCAGGAAGGAGCTTGGGATTAAAAAAAAAAAAAAAGGAAATACTAGAAGCAGTGTATCCAGGAAAAGATTATATGCTTTCCTGCTTCATGCACGCAACCACTTCCTTACCCAGAGACCGGACCCATCTTTTTGTGCCACCAAAGGGCAGAAGCTTGCCCTCTGGTAGGAACACGAGAGGCTACTTCTGCTGCTGTGCCCTAGACCTCTGACCTCAACTTTCCACTCTGTTAAGGATTTGCTTGTTTTGGAAAGGGAGGGTTGCTGGATTTCGTGTTTGTCTGTCCCAGAAAAGAAAAGTCTCTTTTTGCAGAAGCTGTTCTTAACCTGTCAGTGGATTACATTCATATTGTTTAAGCAGTTTTCTTTGAGTCGTTTCATTACCTGCTGTCCCCGTGTCTTGTTGCCCTGTTTGCTCTGCTAGATCACTCCAGACCTTTCTAACTACTGTATTAATAGCTCTGATTGTAACTGACAGACAATTGCATGGCTGCCATCATCTGAGACAGTGAGAGAGCTCTAGCTGTGAGCAATCCTTGACCTTTAACTGCCACATCAGCACCTCTGATGGCAATCAACAGGGCTTGGCTTCAAAGGTGTCCCAACAAAGCATCTTGGATAGTTGCAGTTGTCCCGTTAAACCAGAGCTGTCCTTTGTTGCCATGAGGAAGGAATATAGTCTTCTGTGTTTGTCCCATTAATTGATCTTCAAAATTATCTAATCCCTTTGTAAGCAGTTCAGCTTCCCCTCCGCATTTGTCTCTGCAGAATTGTTGCAATATGTTCCACTTGAAAAGCTAATCTCCTGTCCCCTTACTGCACCCCTGAGATGCCATTTTCTTTAAGTTATTTCCAACTGGCAGCCAAAGTGCACATTTTACCAGACACAAGCATTAGTTCTGCCTATTCATTGGTGCTGAGAGAAGTGCCTGTCTGTTGCCATAACTGAACATTACGGAATCTTTGGGAAACTGTGTTCTTAATTCAGAAGGTTAAAATACTCAGCTTGATACTCAGTATTCAGCTCTTCTGCCACTAATTTCATTCTATTTATGTCTGCAAATTTTACTTCATTGTACTGACCTGCTCCCACCCCTTGCTGGCGTATAGAGGGGCCTGTTGCTGGTTCTCAGAGCTTATTAAAAGTAGCTTCTGATTACTTGTTCTGGGATAGGCTGATTTATGCCCAAGGACTAGAGATAACCTCTCTCCTAGACTTTTCACGTCACGAGGGCAACTCATGGCACAGGCTGTTTGTGGCAGTTGCTCGTAATACGACCTTGCAGTCTGAATCCGTATTCCAGTGAGGGAAAAGACTGATCAGCCTCTTCTGTGTCTCCAATACTGCTGGTGAGAAATAGATTAGGACCAAAGTAGGGAGGCAGCTGCAGCCTGCCACAGAGATGTTCCCTGTAGATGCCAGGCTCTCATTTTCTCTCTGGTTATTAAAGCTCTTTGCAGGAAGCTGTTTTTCTTGGAATTGCTGTGATTTTCTTAAAAGGTGTATCTTTGACCTGGCTGAATGAGCAGATCTTCTAAATGAAGAGGCAGTGCTGCACCTCTTCTGAGTGCAGTTGTTACCTTTAGAAAATTAAAGCACAGTCCCCTGCTGAAATAAGAGATTTGTTTATGCAAAGTGCCTAGGAGGCAAATGCTGGCAAAGCTGATGCCATATGGAAAGCAATTACGCACCAGAGCTCCTGCTTTGGTGATTTTATGAATGACACACTTAGGATCACAGAGCTCCTCTTTAAAGACAGGCTGTGCAGCCGGTGTTTGCAAATAGTCTGTCCTCTTTTTTCCTGAATTCATGCATCTAATCTCATTGTTTTGCTATGGATTATTCTGTGGATCATTGGACACACTGTATCAGGGATATTTGCTCTTCAGGTCGGGAAAATGCATGGCTGTTGATCTGTTGGTAGGATTTAGCATTTAGAATAAGCCTCAGGACTTTATATGTGTACAGTGAAAGGGAAAATAAAAATCTGAACAGCTAACTCTGAAAACCCTGCCGCATCTGCTTACATTTAAAATGAGGATGTGTGCAGACACAGAGGTGGACACTGTTAATTAACAGGGATGGTTCAGTCCATGGTGGGTAATTTGTCTTGTTCTTCTAAAAAGTGGAATACTTGGCCATTTGAAAGAATGAATGCTGCTTTTCCCCCTGTGGTATAGTTTAAAAATATAAATCCATCCAGCAGTTCCCCCCAGGCAGAAACCTGCAGCTGTCATGCCCATTTCGCAGTGCAATTCTTTAGCATCCTCCTGTAAGGTCATAGCATTGTGTACTCTGAACAGATAGCCTTGAAAATCCGATTTCTGCAGAAGAAAATATTCAGTGCACATCCTTGTACCTGACTTTATCATTTCAATACGCCAACAACACCAGCCTTCCCCAGGGCACAGAGTCCCACCATGAGCTAGGAATACAAATGGCACGCTCAAGAGGTCCCTACAGCAGCCCCTTGCTGGCAGCTGTGCGTTGATCCAACAGGCATCCTCCCTCTCCTGAGGCAGGCAGGCAGCCGCTCAGTGGCTTCATATAAGCAGAGATCTATCAATACCTGCCACTGCTTTTGGTTTATTAGGCTGAGATTTGTGATGATTGCTTCATGAATGGGAAGCTTCTTTAAGTTGCAGTAGAAATAACTGTTGCAAAAGAAGACCTCTGAATAGGTTTGGTCAGGGATACTCATGCTTTTTAAAATGACAGAACATTTTTCTTCTGATTGCGCTTTCCACCTTTCATCCTTGTTTGAAAAAGAAATGCTGCAAGCTTTCCCCAGGAAGCTGGAAAAAGGAAGGAGAGAACAAGGGCGTTAAATAGGACATGGTTGTTTGCTCTTTGTAAAGCAACTGCTGACTGTATATCATGAACCTGAAGTTCCTTTCTGACTTTCCCTCTACAGACCACGTCTCCATTGGGGGGCTTGGGGACAGCTTTTACGAATATCTCCTCAAATCTTGGCTGATGTCAGACAAGAAAGACTCTGAAGCTAAAAAGATGTACAACGATGCACTAGAGGTAAGGAGCAGGTTGCCGCTCTGTATTTTTGGTGGGGGACACTGTTCATCAGAATGCTCCAGGAAAAATGTCTTTGATCTTTCAGTTTCCTTGGTATTCACTCCTGTCCACTAAGTATCTTGAAATGCGTAGGAAGTTATACTTGCTGTCCATTAAGTATCTTGAAATCCTGGCTTTCATCCCTTTAGGCAATAGAAAAGCATTTGGTCAAAAAGTCTGCTGGAGGATTGACCTACATTGCTGAATGGAGAGGTGGCATCTTGGATCACAAAATGGGCCACTTGGCTTGCTTCTCGGGGGGCATGATAGCACTTGGAGCTGAGCACGCTGGAGAGCAGAGGAAGCAACATTACATGGATCTGGCTGCAGAAATAACAAACACATGTCACGAGTCTTATGCACGCTCAGGTAAACCTGTGGGCTGCGTAGAAAGTGTTAGTAAGGGGTCACCTACAGCCGTAGGAGACTCAGCTTTCGGGTGGCCGTGGGGTTTGTGGGTCAGCAGCCCCTGCATCCCTGTGTATGTCTCTCTTGTCTTTTCGGAGATACCTAGAAGAGAAAGCAGCATGTTTTACATGGCAGACAGCTGGAGCGGAGGGACAGGCAGATGTGAGCTTCTGTGGCAGAGCTGGGAAATGAACGCAGAGCTGGATCCTGGTCCCGCCTGCCAGCCGCAGAGCTAGCCTTCTCCCAGCAAGACTCGAGTTTGAGCCTATCCTTTCACATCCCTTCGCAGACAGGAAGGGGAGATTAGCAGAGATTAATTGCAAGGTGTCCCACCATATGGAGCAAAGCAGCTGAGAAGCCCAACAGGAGAGTGTTGGGAGATTGCAGCTGTCGGTAGGAACCAAAAAAAATGAAGTTACTCAGCCTCTCCTGGCTGTCTCAGCAGAGGCTGGCTAAGTCTTTCTGTTTCACAAGTCCAGTAAAATTTGTTTCGCCACCCAGTGTGATCAGTCGGCGCTTTGGGAGAGCAGTGACTGGTGATGAATGAGAAACTGGGGTTAGTTCTCTGCCTGCAGGGCTTTCAGCAAGATGAGCTTGCTGTGGACACCGCTCCTTTCTTTGTAGGCATCTCTGTAGCTCTTCTGAGACTGCAGGCAGTGAAGCAGCAGTCTGCTTGCCGGGACCCTGTCAAGCACAGGTCTGTCTGCACTAACTGTTCCCAAAAACTGTTTCACACCATCACCACATTAGCCAGCCCATATTGGCAGCTGGTGTCCAGCATGTTTGCCCAATAAACTTCAAGCTAGCCTGAAATGATGTTTTCAAATAACTCTTTTTTTTTTTTTTCCCCCCGCAGCACTTACAGAACTAAAAACAAGCCACCCGAACTAATAACCCTCTGGTTGTGAGTGCCTGGAGCAAATTTTCACCTTCAGCAGTATCCATCAGCATAGAAAGGACAGGAGCAAGCCTGCCCGCACTGGTTACGGTGCTGTCATTTCAGCCAGCTCATTGTTTTGCAGAGAATGTCTGTGCATGTCACTCTGGCTCTCAGCAAACAGTCCAGCTAGCAAACACTGTTAGGTCCCCAAACAGACAGGAGGGCCCAGGGAAGGTGTGCAAAATATTTAGAGAAATAAAATGACTCCCTGAAACACAGCCATGTGGTAGACACGTGGGTGCAGCAAGAGAAACCTTGTGGCATGTTAATAAGCAACCTCTGTGCTCAGTGTCCCTGTTTTTCGAATAGGGAGAGGGTTGGTGTTGGAGTAGGTGGGGGTTGAGTGCTAGCTAGTGCTTCCAAGAGATGGAGATTCTCATGGAAGGGAGACTCAAAAAGACCAAAGTACTGTTTGACCTTGATCAAACATTTGATCTATAACATATCAGTGAAATTGCTTAAGCCTTCCCCATCCTCCTGATGTCTTCTTCTCAAAGAAGTGGACCAGAAGGAAAGGCAGAAGATGTGATTGCCGGCCCCAGGTGGCACTTCTTATCAGCCTCCCTGCCACAGCGCAGGTGAAGTGGCTCAGTCTGGTGGGCTGATAATTGTGAAACAAACCCCCTGCCTGGGAGCAGCGTACCAGTATCTCTAGGACAGCAGGGTCAGCTGCATGGCTAGATTTTCCTTTGAATGTGTTTTTTTCTTTGAGGCTTTACAACAGAATCTTGCCCCTCTGTTCTTTTCTCATCTGGGTTCTTGAGTTTGTCTTCGGTGATGAACTCTGCTCTCAGGGTCAAGGACAGTGCAGCTCCTAGGAGCACAGCACAGCAAAAAAGTGCTGGGACATGGGGGAGATCTGTACCTGCCCTCTTCACGCTCGAACCTGGTCCGAGTCTGTGTTTTGTCAGTTGTATCCACCCTCAGAAACACTTTATCCTCACTCACCTGGATAGGACCCAGGCATACCACGGAGTGAGCAGCAGCTGGAGCGGCAGTGGGCACAGCCCATGCACTCTTGGGAGCTGCCCCGATTTTGACATCAGCTGTGAGATGGATCTGACACACAAGCATGACTGATACGCTCGTCTGACCTCACGCAAGCCTTAGCTAAATGTTGGCAGCCTGAGCAGCGTAAAAACACCCGGACAGTCTGTTTGCGTTCTCCTCAGACTCATCACTGCGTGTGTGTGTGGTTTTGTCTAGATACCAAACTCGGCCCCGAAGCCTTTCGTTTTGATGCTGGAACGGAAGCCATGGCGACCAGACTCAGCGAGCGCTATTACATCCTACGTCCAGAAGTGGTGGAAAGCTACATGTACATGTGGCGGCTGACACACGATCCCAAGTACAGGCAGTGGGGCTGGGAGGTTGTGAAGGTACGGTTGGAAAATTTGCAGTAGTAACTTTTACAGGCTGCTGGATGCTTACAAAAAATCTTGCCTTCGGTCAATAAAAAGAGCAGAAATTATTTAAATTGTGTCAGACACTCAGACACATTAGCAATGGGGCAGGAATCCACAAAATAGCTCGGTTTAGTGCGGCGTCTCTGTTGAGGCATGGTGAATGTTTTCTTCTCCCTATGCTAAAATCAATCAGTCAATCAAAACAGTGGTTGTTTACGGAGAGGAGCGCTGCAGACAGTGAAACCTGCTATTAATGTAACAGTCCTCTGCAAAAAGGAGTCAACCTTCTATTTGAAGTATCTGGACTGCTCAGAACCCACTGGTTCATAGTTGGGACAGGGAAAACCAGCAAACCTGCCTTTGCCCTTTGTCTTGTCTTCTGCCCACAAAGACCTCCCAGCCAGGAAGTCCCCCACCTCCTTCTAGCTCAGGCAATGATGTTTATTCTGGGCCATATTGTACACAGCTCATAGACATTTCTTTATACAGAGAATTTATATGTTGGCTGCTGCCCCACGTCCTAGTAGGGCCTGCATCTCAGTGGCAGAACTGTCATTTGGCTGCTGCCCTGTAAAAGAGGCTCCACAAACGGCTACAGTTGCCACTTGAGAGCGTTTTTGCTATTTGTGTAATGTCAGGGTCAATCAATCAACTAACTTAGGTGGTTTACATTTCTCTTGCTGTTTCATTCGAACCAGCTTTATTCCCAGAGTCTGGAGTGATCACCACACTCTTCAGTGAAAGACAGCGGCTACTACACACCTGGAATTTGATTTGTAAAGCTGACTTGTAATGCAACTGATGATGATTAATGAGTTACTCCATGCTACAGCGTGTTACTGAGATTTCTTTTCCTTTTTCAGGCCCTGGAAAAACATTGTAGAGTAGAAGCTGGTTTTTCTGGCATCCGAGACGTTTACATCACATCCCCAACCCATGACAACATGCAACAGAGTTTTTTCCTCGCAGAGACTCTGAAGTAAGTCTGGTATCATAGAGGCCTTTCAGAGTAGCAGAATTTTTGAAGCATCAGCACTCTGGTCTGCTTAATAAGTCACTAATAATAAGGGGAAAGTCTTATCCTCTGTGGCAAAAGCTGGGCAAGGGTATGGGTGCTGCAAAGCTTTAGTAGTTTCCTCCTGTAGAACCACTGCTGTCATTGGCACTCTGGAGGTTTCTGCTGATGTGCTGGATTTAAAGCCTGTTCCTGTGATGTAGAGCTGCTCTAAGTGGGAGGCTCTGACTGCTAAGCTCCCTTGAATTTAGCTCTGATGGTTTAAGAGAGAGCCAGCTCCTCTGCCAGGTTAATGTCCTGCATGCAGAGGAGGTGTGACTACAGCCTGAATTTGGTGCCCCTTGGTGCAGGTCTGCCTTTGCTGGTAGCGTGAGCTAGTGTTTGTGGTGTGGCTGAGCGCAGATGCCCACCCCGTTTTGCCACCTTTGCGCCAGGGGGGATAGTTTCCAGCGGGAGAGTGAGGCAGGGAGTCGGGAAATGTGTCACCGCAAACCGTGGCAGCTGAGGGCAATGGCAGCTCCCGTCGCAGTCCTGCTGACGACGCTTGCTTGTGCAGGCTCGGAGTCCCACCTGGGTTTCCTTTAATTTCCCTTTGTGTCCATTTTCTCCCTGCCCGCCCTTGCCCTGTGGCTCCAGGTACCTCTATCTTCTGTTCTGTGAAGATGACGTGCTGTCCCTGGACGACTGGGTGTTCAACACAGAGGCTCACCCCCTGCCAATCAACCACACGAACTTTAAAGCAAGTGTGCAGTAGTGAGGCCATGGCCAGCACCCTGCTTCTGCAGCGTCGGCGGGTTACTGCATTTCCTTTCCATTAAAGGAATTCGCATTGTTCCTAAAATGGTATTTTGGGGCACTAGTCCAATTCCGGACAGTATTATATTGGGAAGATGAAACCATGACGTAAGCACCTTCTTTTCCTCTGTGAGGAGCTCTATTAGCCTGATAATGAGATGTTTATTCTGGGCCATATTGTACACAGTTCATAGACATTCCTTTATACAGAGAATTTATATGAAATCCACTGACTTTGCTTTATAGTGGCCAAAGGACTGGAAGTTTGCCATAAAATAGACTTCACACACACACACACACACATCCTCCTTTCATTTTTCTGTTTCATTTTTGCCTTTTATATACTCTTGGATTTATCACCTTTCTAATTAACAGTTTTCAGCATACTGTGCTTTTGAAGTGGTAGGCTTTCTAGGCTCCTTGGGAAGGACAGGATGGGAGAACGAGGAACGGCAGTTGCCCTTTTTGTGAGAGAGCATCTAGAGTGTGTGGAGCTCTCCTGGGGATGGATGAGGAGCTGACTGAGAGCTTATGGGTTAGGATTAAATAGAGAGCAGGTAAAGGTGACATTATAGCGGGTGTCTGCTATAGGCCACCCCACCAGGAAGAGCGAGAGGATCAGGTCCTCTACAGACAGAGGCGGGCAACCTCAGGTTTGAATTCACAGGCCCTGGTCCTCACGGCGGAATTCAGCCACCCCACCATCTGCAATGACATAAGCAATCCAGGAGGTTCCTTGAGTGGATGGATGATAAATTCCTCCTCCACAGAGGAGCCAACAAAGGGAGGTGCTGTGCTGGACCTCATCGTACTCACCACCAAGCTGGGGCTCGTTGGGCATGTGAAGATCCAAGGCAGCTCTGGCTGCGGTGACCATGAGATGGTGGAGTTCGGGATCCTGAGGGCAGGAAGGAGGATGGAAAGCAAGCTCACAATCCCGGACTTCAGGAGAGCAGACTGTGGCCTCTTCAGAGATCTGCTTGGAAGAGTCCGGTGGGGTAAGACCCTGGAGGGAAGAGGTGCCTGAGAAAGCCAGTTAGTATTCAAGAATCGTGTCCTCCAAGCTCAAGAGAGTTCCGTTCCAATGAGCAGGAAGTCGGGCAAAAATGCCAGGAAGCCTGTGTGGATGAAGAGAGAACTTCTAGCTGAACTCAGACACTAAAAGGAAGCGTACAGAGGGTGTAAGCCAGGATGGGAAACCTGGGAGGGCTATGGAAAGGTTGTCTGAGCATCCAGGGCTGACGTTAGGAAAGCTAAAGCCCAAGCAGAATGGAATTCAGCCAGGAGTGTCAAAGATGACAGGAAGAGCTTCTATAAGAACATAGGTGACAAAAGGAGAACTGGGAAAATGTGGCCCCACTTCTCAACAAGACAGGGAAGCTGGTTACACAGGACATGGAAGAGGCTGAAATACCAAATGTTGCCTTTGCCTCAGTCTTTACTAGCAAAACTGGCCTTGGGGAACCCCGGGTTCCACAGACCAGGGGGAAAGGTGGGAGTAAGGGAGGTGTGCCCTCGGTGGAAGAGGATCAGGTCAGGGAATACTTGAGCAAACCGGGCCTTGAAGTGATGCACCCACAGGTGCTGGGGGAGCTGGCACGTGTCATTGCAAGGCCAGTCTCAATAATCTTTGATCGATCGTGATGACTGGGAAAAGTGCCTGAAGACTGGAGTAAAGCAAATGTCACTCCTGTCTTCAAGAAGGGCAGGAAGGAGGGCACAGGGAGCTATGGAGCTCTGGGCTCATCAGCCTCACCTCAGTCCCTGGGAAGGTGATGGAGCAGCTAATCCTGGAAACCGTTTCCAGTTGCACAAACGACAAACAATTCTTCATGAGCAGCCAGCATGGCTTCACCCCAGGGATGTGGTTGGCCAACTTGATAAACTTCTACAGTAGATGACTGGCCTTGTAGGTGAGGGGAGAACAGCAGATATTGTTCTCGGATCTGATACTGATCTTGTATACTCCCCTTGTAGGTGAGGGGAGATCAGCAGATACTGAACTTCAGGATGGCCTTTGACGCTGTCCAAAGGATCATCATAAACCAGCTGTCGGTCGATGGGCTGGACGAGCAGTGAGGTGGGTTGAAAACTGGCTGAATGGTTGGGCACAGAGGTGGTGATCAGTGGCGTGAAGTCTAGTTAGAAGCCAGTAAAACTAGCAGAGCACCCCAGGGGTCAGTACTGGATCCAGCCTCGTTTAAATCTTCATTCATGATCTAGATGATGGAGCAGAGCATACCCTCGATGTTTGCTGATGACACAAAACCAGGAGGGGGCTGATATGCCCGAGGCTCATGCTGCCGGCCAGAGGGAGCTCGACAGGCTGGAGAAGCGGGTTGGTAAGAACGTAACGAAGTTCAGTAAGCAGAAGTGCCCACTCCTGCACCTGGGTGGGAACAGCCCCGTGCACCAGTGTATGCTGGGGCACCTGCTGGGAGCCAGCGTGGCAGAAAAGGTGTCCTGTGGACACCAAACTGACCATGAGCCAGCGATGAGACCTTGCTGCAAAGAAGGCCAACGGTCTCCTGGGCTGCCTTAGACAAAGTATTGCCAACAGGGTGAGGGACGGGATCCTTCTCCTCTGCTCAGCACTGGTGAGGCCACACCTGGAGTGCTGTGTCCAGTTCTGGGCTCCTCGGTAGAGAAGGGACACCGGGGAGAGTCCAGCAAAGGGCGGTGAAGATCCTTAGGGGACTGGAACATCTCTCCTATGAGGAAGGGCTGAGAGAACTGGGACTGCTTAGCCCAGAGGAGAGAAGGCTCCAAGGGGATCTTATTCGTGTCTATAAATACCTGAAGGGTGGGTGCAAAGAGCCGGGCTCTCTCCAGTGGTGCCCAGTGCCAGGACCAGAGGCGGTAGGCACACTGAAACACGGGAGGGTCCCTCTGAACACGAGCGAACACTTTGTGACCGGGAGGGTGACCGAGCACTGGCACAGGTTGCCCACGGAGGCTGTGAAGTCTCCATCCTTGGAGATACTCAAAAGCCACCTGGACGTGGTCCTGGGCAGCTGGGTCTGGGTGGCCCTGCTTGAGCAGGGGGGTTGGGCCAGAAGTCCCTGCCAGCCTCAACCATTCTGCGACTCTGTGATTCTGTAGTGTCAAAACTGTAGCTGAATCAAAACCTGTCTGCAAAATTCTTGATCCTAATGTATTTTTATATACTTTTCCTGTGCTCTTAAAACACATTTACCACACATCACATCTCATTTAACTTTCCTTTATCATTTTTGTGTTTTTCTACTTTTATTTGGAACTAAATGTTATGAGTCACTTGTAATAATTTCACTGCTGTAATAGTCAAATCTGTGAAACAGAATAAAAGTCTTGTAAAATAAAAAGCATGTTTGGGTTGATCCTCTTTAAAGCCATCTGTCAAAGACCTGTTACATCATCCTTGAAATAACTAGGTGACAATACTGGTTGATTTCAAGAATATTTCACAATAGATGTTGATTTTCAGAGTAATCTAGCCAGTGTATGGACAGCAATTCCCATCTGCACCAGCTCTCTTAAATTGCTTGTTCACCATCTGATATGGGTTAGCGGGAGTTCTACTAAATGTCTTTATTTTTCTAGCGAAAAATAAATAGTCCCCAGACAAGTTTGCTTTTCAGTATACATTGTTTCTGGAATGAACAGAAGAAAAAGAAGGGAAAAAGATGGAAGCTAGAATCTTCCGTTTATCTGGCCACTGAACTAGTGGATCCTCTGTGACTCAAAGTAGATGATAACACAGAGATGTTCACACACCGCTGCTGTTCGGAGCCGGGCAGCCGTGAGGACCGGCTTAACGGGCTGGATCGGAGATCCGCATCCTTTCTCCCGGCAGCCTTTCCTCTGGTACAGCAAAGCTGCCTGGCCCTTGGTGGTGGAACCTTTTTTGTGCGTTCTTGTGACATTCTCTTGATACTTGGTTCATTCAGCAACTTGGGAAGATAAAGGTGCTTTGAGCAAGTCATGAAAACAAAAAATGTTTCTGAATTCGTGCCTTTGTAATTCCCCAAGAGAAATAAGGTTGTCAGATGGGGACTTAGCATTATCCCAGGGATAAAGATACTGGTGGTGAGCTTGGCCTGGAGGAACGGTTATTGGTAAATAAACATCTTCAGAGTGAGTTGTGTTATCTGAGAGATTTGGTTACTGGGAAGCTGGTTTATCTCAGAGGATTTTTATAACGGATTAAGGGAATTCCATAAATAAAAATGTCCTGCTCTTGGAGTAACTCAAAACACTGTCCGGCAAAATTTAAACCCACAAAATAAATAGCATGATTCTAGTTTCCTTTAGACGGAGATCCTTGGTGTTACATTAAAGCCCCGCTCTTGTTTTCTTTTCCACACAAGCGAGCAGGAGCGGTATTTGTCAAGTCACGTGCACTTCTAGAGGAGAGCTCCCTGCTTTCCTGCAGATCAATGGCTGCATCACAAATAGGGAGGGTTTTTAGCGGCCCAGCCTGCCCGACGATGTAAAGCTCACTGGTGTTTGCTTACCCAGGCACTGGAATGCAGCTTGGCACCAGCCACAACAAAAGCTTTTTCTTGCAGGTGGCAATGCCTGCCAATTCCTACAATTCTGCAAATAACTTCTGCCCCTGCTCACAGATACCCACAGTTAAATCCCTGAGGCCAGTGGATTAATCACAAGCATCAGGTTAAGCGTGCATGTGTTCAGCAGGAGAAGAGGTTTATTCCAAGGATCAGCTTTGTTCCAAGGCCTGGCCCTGATCCACGACCGGGATTTTTCTGTCCTACAGCAGTGCAGGTAACAGAAGCGCTTGCCCTGCTGGTGTCTTGAAACACTTCTGCTTTTTCCTTGCTCCTCTGCAGGCCCTGAGTCGTGGCTGGATGCTCTTGTTCCACAAGCCCTCCTCCCTGCGAGCCTTGCGTGCCGATCCAGCTCCGCGATTTCACCTCTCTTACTTGCACCCACCCTGTATGCTTCACACTGGGTGGGGGTGGCAGGACCCTTGTCCATCCCGGTGGGAACCCCTCTGTTTTCAGACTTTGCGTAGATAAATGGGGTGTTACGTTGAACCAGAGGTTTGGTTTTAAATACCTAATGGAAAGAATCTGGGAAGATGTGTGTGTTTGGGCTGCTTTCCTGCCTTTCAGTCTCAGGCATGTGAGATACCGGGGGGAATTCTGTTGTTAATTTATGGTGGGGTTTTTTTCTACCTTTGAGCCACCTTACTGGGAAATGCGATCGGCCTCGGTTATTTCCCATCTCCCCTGTTACACTCAAGTTCAGAAGCCGTGATTATCATGTTAATTTTCACCATCAGAACATGTGGCCCTAATTTATGTCAGAAGGAATTTCCTGTAAATGAAGTTCTGATAAAAGGAAGTTGCATTAGTGGTAGAGATGAAAACTCATCGCTTACCCCTTGTAGAATGGCCAGCTGTTGTTGCCTGGCTGTACAAGGAGGTGAGACAAAACTACCCAGAAAACAAATGCATCTTTTTGTAACCCACACTTCATTTTTACAGCGTTATTAAATTCCCTTGGAAGGCTTTCAGCAGAATTGGTTATTGAATTCAAAAGCCTGGCAGTCATGGTATTTTTCCACATACATTTTGATCTGATCTATTTATCTGATTGTTTCAGACGTGATGCATCAAGCGCTGGCTCCCAGTGCTGGCGGTTTCAAAGTTCCAGCAGTTACTTCTGGTCACGTTCGAGTCTTTGGCTTTATTCCCTGTGGAGCCT
Organism: Falco cherrug; assembly: GCF_023634085.1. Classification (NCBI taxonomy): domain Eukaryota; kingdom Metazoa; phylum Chordata; class Aves; order Falconiformes; family Falconidae; genus Falco; species Falco cherrug. The sequence continues at coordinate 116,442,381 of NC_073699.1, read as the reverse complement.
TAAACAGGTATCGTGCTGTAATTAGGAATCCTCTCAATAAACCACCCCAGCATTGTAAATGCTTTCGTTTGGTGAGAGCCAGCGAGCATCGGGAGCGTGGGTGACCCACCAGGCTGGATTGCTTCCTGCTGGAAAGGGAGGGCCAAGGGGGAGTTCGGAACGCAAGCTCCCGGGAACTGGGGGCACGTTGGCTCTCGCTCTGCAACCAAATGATCTGCTTTGGAATGTCTGAAATCAAACTTCATTTCACCCCGCAGCCTTTGCTGGCCATTCTTTTTCCGGGATGAACTGTATGTTTTCTTCCCTGGCTGTGGAGCTTTGTCACAGCACATCCCCGGAGCAGGATGCCAGCCCCTTCTCTGCAGTAAACGCCTCTCTGGTTTTCTTGTCCCCTTCGAAAAGCCCCGTGTGAAACCAGACTTGGATACTCCTGGTTCCTTACTGTTTTCCAGAGGATTGTTTTTGGGCCTCAGTCTGGTCAGGACTCGCTTCCTCAGCAGGGGTGGGGGTGTCTGTTTTCCAGGTGCTTTCTCCATTTGTGCATGGAGCTCAGATTTTAACGCCGCCTTCCATCACGCCACGCTCGCTCTGACCGTGAAAGTGGCCAGGGTTTCAGGCTGTGGGAGTGGGGCCACCCGCTCGTACAAAGACAGCGTTTCTCTGCTCTCGCAACGCGCAGCCCTGGAATGTGGAGTTACTGCGTGTACTCCAACATATGGAAAATACATCCCTCCACTGCAAAAAAGGTCACTCCCAAGTTTTTCAGCCCTGTTACCAATTTCTCACTAGTTTTCTTATTTTCAGTTGGACTTTCTCCCTGCTGGCAAAGGGGAAATCTGGGGTAGTATTTTGTGCTGGGTGATTTTTTTTGGTGGAAAGCTTCCTTGTTCTTTCTGTCAGAAGAATTTCCTTTGATACAGGTGTGCCTGGATGGGCCACACAGCAGATGTCTGGATATTTAAAATTCTTCCTGAATGCTGTAATCTGTAATCTCAAGAACTAGCAGTGCAGAGCCCGGAGTTACTAGTGTTGTTCTCTTTTGAGGAGGATTCGTTCCCACCAAATGCCCTGCATTATTTCACCTTTTGTCTTCCATTCTTTTTCCTATCGAATAATTCGTCTGTTTGTCATCGTTATATGGTTGCTGACGACACTGGAAATGGTTCAGATGTAAAACGAGCCCCTCTGCTGCTTGTCTAAATGGTATCATCTCGGCTCTGCCAGCCACCCTGTTAGGGCTCCTTCTCCATCTAAGTGTCTGCAGGCTTTGTCATCTCCTATCACCTCTTGCTCTTGCTGGTTTCGCAGCCACCCAGGTACATTTATCCTGTTTCAAAGCTATCTCATCCTGTTACATTGTGTGCTCTGAAGGTACTTGCTGGGTTACGTGAGCTAAGCAACAGCTCTCTCCACACCTCACTGCCCAACCTAATGAGTCTGGGAAGTTTTAAAGCACATCTGCTTAAAAGTGCTTGAGCGCTTAACTCATTCATACCTGTCTCTGCTCCCAGGCATTATTTCAGTGCTCTGTTAATTCCGTTCCTCCCATCTCCTCCCCGTGGCCCAAGCACTGTTTCTGTGATGGATGGGGGTGTTGAGAGCGAAGAGCAGCGGCAGTTCCATGAGTGTTTTCTTCTATGGCAGCGCTGCAGAAGGAACCTTCTCCTTCCCTCCCTTGGCCGTGCCCGTAACAACACTGCTCTGAGTCACAAGTAACCTAGCGTTCGTCCTGGTGCTGGGCTCCCCAGTCTGGGCCGCTGTGTTGGTCGAGCTTGCACCATCGGTGCAAGAGGGACATCAAGGGCTGTGTGGGGGTCTGGGCAGAGTGCGGTGCCCGAGTCCCGAGGAAGGCTGTGCCTCCTCCTCACGGCTGATGGAAACTCCACACGCTCCGGGCTGCTGGGCGCAGGATCCCCGGCCTCGTCCCCCGGCCTTGATGCAGCTGCCACCGCTCTCTTAATGGCTTGGCCATGCTCTCCTCGTCTCCAGCTAAAACGCTCTTTAAACCTAAAACAAAAATGATTAGGCAGGCTTAGGAAACAGCAAAAGCTTCAAAGGATTAAATGCTAACGCTTCCTGCTACCCTTGGAGAGATCAAACGTTCTGTGCTGTTAGCCCTGCAGCAGCAGCAAACGGCACTAAATCTTCCCCAGCAATCAGGGGATTTCGGTGGCGGAGCAAGATTGCATGTAACGAGGAGCAGGAGACTGATTTATGAGGAAAGATTAAAATTACTAAATATATATCTCTTGGCCAAGCCAGTGCGAAAGAGCAACGTGACAACCACCGTGCGCGGCAGAACCTGAAGGGCACAAAGAACGCGGGGGAGGTGGGGGTGTCGTCAGGGATGGCAGGAATGACTGAAAATGTGGGATGAGGGTAGCAAGGACAGAAAGTTTGGGACGAGGCGGTGGGATGATGAGGCGGTGGCGGGAGGCGGGGGCTGGGTGATGCTGCAGGTCAGCCCCATGGCTGCTCCCCCCCCCCCCCCGTTGCCACCCTGCAGCCCCCCGGGGGCACCCACTGCTTCCATTATCGGGGGAGGGGGGGGGGGTGTGTGTGTGTGTGTGTAAAAAATACCCGTTTTGTCGCGCTGGACCCGAGGGGCAGAGCGGGAGCGGCTCGCTGGGGGCCGTGCTGCACTCAGGCCCGCGGTGGGAGCCCGGGGGACGCCCCCACACACACCCCGAGAGTTTAAAGCAAACCCAGCGCGATGCCGGGGCGACCCCTCCGCCAGAGGCCCCGCGGCCGCTGTTCGGCCCCGGGGCGGTCCCGGCCTCCCCCGGCCCCCCCGCGCCGGGCGCTGCCCGCCTGACGCCTCCCCCGGCCGGCGCGGCCATGGCGGCGCGGCGGCGGCGCTGAGCGGCCATGGCGGGTCCCGGCGCGGCCCCCCCCGCGCCTGGCGCTGGCCCTCGCCGCTCTGGCAGCGCTGGTCGCCGTCAAGTACTACCGGGACGCGGAGGCGGCGCGGCAGCAGGTAGCGGGGGGGCGCGGGGGCGCGGGGCCGGGCCGCGCTGCCCTCACGGCGGGGAGGAGGCGGCGGGAAATGGCGGGCGGTGGCGCCGCCGCGGGGCTCGGCGCGGGGGGCGGCCGGGGGCTGAGGGGGCGGCGGGGCTGGCCGAGGCCGCCGCCGGGCTGAGAAGGGCACCAGGCGCTGGTGGCCGCCGGGGCTGAGGTGGCCGCCGGGGCTGAGGTGGCCGCTGGGGCTGAGGTGGCCACCCCCAGCTTGAGAAGGACACCAGGCACCGGTAGCCATCGGGGTTGAGGTGGCCACCAGGCAGCAGTGGCCGTGGCGGTTCAGGTGGCCACCCCAGAGCGAAGGAGGGCACCAGGCGCTGGTAGCTAGCAGGGCTGGGGTGGCTACCGGGGTTAAGGTGGCCCTGGCCAGGCTGAAGTTAGCACCAGGCAGCAGTGGCTGTGGCAGTTGAGGTGGCCACCCCTGAACTAAGGAGGCACCAGGTACTGGTGGCCACCAGGGTTGAGGTGCCCAGGCTGAGGTGACCGCCAGGCAGCAGTGGCCATGGCGGTTGGGGTGGCCACCCCCAAGCTAAGGAAGGCACCAGGCCTTGGTAGCTAGTGGGGTTGAGGTGGCTACCGAGGTTCAGGTGGGCTGAGGTTAGCAGCAGGCAGCAGTAGCCATGGGGGTTGAGGTGGCTACCAGGGTTGAGGTGACTGCCTGGCATAGGTGGCCACCAGACACCGCTAAGGAGGGCGCCAGGCATTGGTAGCCACCAGGGCTGAGGTGGCACTGGGGTTGAGGTGGCCATGGCCAAGCTGAGGTTAGCACCAGGCAGCAGCGGCCATTGGGGTTGAGGTGAGTGCTTGGCATCAGTGGCCACCAGAGTTGGGGTGGCCACCGGGACTAAGGTGGCTGTGACCAGGCTGAAGTGACCACCAGGCATTGGTGGCCCCAGGGGCTGAGGAGGCCACTGGGGTTGAAGTGACTGCCAGGCATGAGTGGCCACTGGGACTGAGGTGACCATGGGGACTGAAATACTGCTGCTGGGCCGAGGTGACTGCCATGCATCAGTGGCTCCTGGGTTGAGGTGGCCATCACCAGACTGAGGTGGCCACGGGGCCTTGGTGGCTGCAGTCTTCAGGTGGCTGCCAGGGCAGAGGTGGCCGCCGTCAGGCTGTGAAGCCATGGCAGCCACTGCTCAGCTGTGAGGACAAACAGGTCTCAGCAGCTGCGGACCCTGAGGTGGCCACGACCGAAATGTGGTGACCATTGAGCCACACCAGTGGCTATGGGCTTGAGGTGGCCATGGCCAGGCTGAGGTTTTACAGAGCTGTGGTGGGGCCACTGGGCTTGAGGTGGCCACAGGGATAGTGGTGGCCACACCAGGCTGAAACAACCAGGGAGCCGTGGCAACCACCAGGCACCAGCAGTAGCCACGCCTGTGGGGCTAGCTGCCCCTGCCAGAAGAACGAGGAGTGGGAGCGCCAGCCCCCAGCCCCGCTCTTGGCGTGACGCCTGGTGCCTCCGCTTGACGCGGCCTCTGGAGGTCTTTCCTTCCTGCTTTATTCCCTGGAAAAAAGACCCAAAACTCCGATGTTTGGGGGGGGTTATCCCACTACAAGTGCAGGCCTGGCGTGCCCTGCCTGCGGAGGCAGCAGAAGAATGGACGTGAGCAGAAGAATGAGAAGGGGTTTTTTTTTAGGGTTTTTGTGGTGGTGGTGGTGGTGGTTTTTTTTCAAATTAGGCTGGTTGACATTGTTTTGGACTGTAATCCGTATAATTGGGATGGCTGCTGCATGCTTTGGAGTAAGGCTGCCGTGTGAACGATCGTACTCCCTTGGCTCTTCGCTGCGGCGTGCATCCTTGAACATCTACAAAGGTTCGCAGGGAGGAGCAGGCTTCATGTTCTTGGTATTTCCGTAGTGAAAAGAAAAATATTTTTTAAGGATGCCTCTTTTCTTTGGCTCTTCTTGCATTGCAAAAAGGGGAAAATGCCTCAAATCAGTTAATCAGAAGAATTTTTCTGACAGGGGAAGGCAGGGTGAGGGCGGTCCTTCAGAGGCTGGCCGGGAGGACCCCAGCCCTGCCACATCTTCTGGAGGTTTTGTTTTTTCTAGGACAGGCAGTGGCTTGGTACTGCTGGAGAGGAGAACAAAATGTGAACAGCCCCAGGTTTTTATTTTTCCTTCCTCTTGCTTAAAACATATGTCTTGTCTCTTTCTATGGAAATGTTTGTTTAGCTAAACAACCCACAGGCAGGTGGGAGAAGAAAACTCTTTGTCAAAACCACAACTCTCTACAAAAAGGCTGAGAACTCTCCGTCTTACTCCTCTGCCACAAACAGGGAAACTTTTTATTTCTTGCAATCCTGGATTAGAAAGAAAAAAAGGAATAAACCACAAGCTCTGCAGAGCTTTCTTTAATGTGCATGTTACCGGAAAGCAAAAGGCCAAGCCCTGACATCTCTCTCCCCTTTTAAACATCGTTTTTGTCATCCCTTTTGGCAGCAGGACTGCGTGCTCTGCGGAGGTCCTTGTCCCTCCGTGGCTGGGGTCCTGTCTCTGGCTGGGTGGGTGCTCCCGGGGGTCCCAGCACAGGTGAGGCTGCGGAGGGCTTGGTGCGATGTCGCCGCAGAGCTGCCATGCTTCTGGAGTGTAGAAATGAACGTTTCCGAAGGGAAGGATCTGTCTCACAGGGCTGCGCAGATCCGATGCGCTGCCCGGAGCGTGCTGCTGCCGGAGCCGTGGCTGCTGTACATGCACGTACGGTGCCTGACCGCAAACCTACCTAGCACTGGCCGGTTGCAGTTGTAGGAATAATTACCTGCTGGTTTTGCAGCTGACGGGTTTTTATTGCTTAACCTCTGTGAAGGGGCAGGCTGAGGGGACGGCAGCCTGCTTCCAGTTCATCTGCAGATTGATTTTTGGATGCTGCCGTCCAGCACCAGGCACCTCCGTTCCCCACTGTCTTAGATGCAGTCAGTTTTTCTTCTGTACGTGTGGGGTGTAAATGGTTTTCTTTCTGCCTTCGGCCCTGTTAAGTAAATGTTTATGACTTTTTCCTAATACTCCAGCAGCAGGCAGTCTCACCAACTAAAAACTCTGTTGCTCATTTGCCTCCTGTCCCTTGAGGTCTGTGTCTGTGAAGTGCAAAAAGAAAGAAATTCATCAGCGGGGAATTGCTGTGGAGAGGACTAGGAAATGGACCGTCCCTTCAAAGCTCAGTACGCATCCAGGACAGCCTCCTCTGCGGAGGAAGAAGCCACCGTGCGCTCCCTGCACGCTTCCCAGCGCCACGAGCCGGCTCCCAGACAGTGAGCGATCGCGCAGGCCCGTGCGAGGTTAATGCATTACGTGCCGTGCACAGGCAAGAGCGAGAGCCCAGAGGGTGCTGAAGCCTGGCCCAAGGCTTACGTGCCATGACCTGGCTGCCAGCAAAGAGGGCAGTTGCTCAGGAAAATGTTGTTATCTGTTTACCAGGGCCAAGGATGTGCATCGCCATCCCTTTGTGGAACAAAGACACCGTTTTGGCCCCAGGAATGTGGACAGTCCAGAGCGGATTGTCCCTGCGCATAAATAAAAAACCATCTTGTTCCTTCATTCCTTTTTTTTCAGCTCTGTAGTTCCTGCACGCTCCCCTCCTCACCTTCCCTCAGCCATGTCTGCAGCCACATCTCTGGTTTTTATTCCAGGGTCTTTATTTCTGTCTGTCTCAGTCCTGAAACTACCCTGGAAGGCTCTTAAGTGCTTTTGTTGCTGCAGTTGACGGGAGCAAAGCCTTCCAGGCTGCATTAGTGCTGCTTCAGGCTGGCAGGCAACAGATGGAAAATAAACTAGTTCAGGAGCTCTGGGGATGGTAGTGGTGCTGCAGGCAATAGAGAATAAACACGGTTAAAGAGCAGAATACAGAGTATTTATCCGTGCAGCTTTAGGCTTTTACAGGGGTGGCGGGGGAAGCTGCCGCAAGTGATGGGTCACAGGGGATGTGCTGCAGGCTGGCTGGCACTGCTGTGGCTTGTCTGACTTGCTGTATGTCTCTCTCTTATGTCTCTCTCTTCCTCTCACACCGACGCGGAGCTCTCTTGTTCTGCCTGCGAGTTGTCCCTTTCCCCTCAGTGCTGAGTGCTGTGGGGTGGAAGTGACTAGAAGCATCTGGAGCCTTTCTGGGGCTGCTCGAAGGAAGACATTGCGTTTCAGTAGAGTTTTCCACTGGATGATCTCTTTGTGGGCTTTGCAGAGGGAGAAGCTGAGGCACAGGGTGGCTGGGATCTTGCAGAAGTTTCTAGAGAGGTCCGTGGGATTTGTGGCTCCCCGGTGTATGGCCGAATGAGCAGGCAGCACTCCCTGCGGAGCAAGGGGCCGAAATGCTCCGTCCAGCCCTAGGGCTGGAGACTTGGAGGGGAGCTGGACTAGAGCAGGGCAGTTGTGTGCAGTAATGCTGGTGTGGATCTCGGCACCGGTGTAAGTTAAGTTGTTTTCTGCAGAGTTACAAGGGCTCAGTTCATTTCCTTTGTGGTTTTGTAATGTAGATAGTCATGTATTTGACTGCCTTTGTTTCACTGGCATCAGTTAATTACAGAAATCACAAACTCCAGGTGCTCTGATTATCTGCTGGTTTAGGACTAACTATCTGGAAAAAGTTGGAAATTTTTCTGACAGAAGACTTTGAGGCTGACTCTGAGCAAATGATTCAGTTTGAATCACTCAGCCAGATGTAGTTTTAATATGCTCATGCCAACAGTTCCTGGACACCGATCCCTATTGTAAATAGCACAAAATCCTGCCAAGGGGTGTTAATCTTTCGATTTGATGGCTGTTTGTGTGCTGGAGAGAATGCAAATCAGCTCTAGAGCTCAGAGGGGCCAGAGTGAATTTCTGCAAGAGGTCGGAATGAAATCTCACTTGCCTCTTTTTCCCAAACCAGGAGCTGGCACTGAAGTCTTTGGGAAATGAGGGGCTGTTTCTCTTTTCTTCTCTGGACACAAACAATGATCTGTACCTCAGTCCAGAAGAGTTCAAGCCGATAGCTGAGAAGCTGACAGGTTGGTATCCGTCTGCCTTGCAGAGCTCTCTGCACAGACCCAGCGAAAGCCAAAGATAATGCACTCAGCAGCTTTTATTTGTGTCTTTTTTTTTTTTTTTTTCCTGGGTGCTGTTTTGGGTCTTACATGAAGAGAGGCTGCTAAGCTTTACATGTTTTTGAAAAGGCTTAAGCACTAACATCACTTCCACGAAGTAGAGTTTTTACAAGGTGGAAGATCCCGTTGCTGGCCTAGCAAAGTACATAAGTGACTTTGTCTGGAGCTTAAAGGGGATTTGGGATGGGTGAATGCAACAAATACAGCTCAGCCCAGGCTGGGCCAAAACTATTAGTAAGTTGCAGCGTTCCATTCATACGTTCCTCCAGCTGTAGCAGCCTCTCTCAGACAGCAATTGTGTGAGATCATGTTTGGAGACTGCATCAGCGTGTAGCAAACGTCTCTTGGTGGTGCCAAGCAGGGAGAAGTGTGGTGATAATAATTTACAGGAGAGCTTACAGTACAGTCGAAATACAGACAGTCGTTTGCTGGTGCTGTGGTGAATTGGCTAAAGCAGGGGTTCGGATCCCTCCTGGGTGAAATGGGACGGCTTGACTGAGCTGTGGGTTTGAGAGAGTCTAAAAGGAGGTAAAAGGAGGGCTCCCCTTCGACTCCTGCAGCTGAAGCAAGTCTCTGGGGTGGGGCTGAGAGCAGAGGGACAGCTGGGAAACTCCCAGTGCTCCTGGATTTGCCAGGATAAATGTGTAATCACTTCATAATTGCTTAAAAGGGGAGGGAGGGGAAGCAGCTGCTTAAACGCCTGTCCCTTTGTCTAGGGGTTGCTCCCATCTCAGATTTTGAAGAGGAGGAGATGCCTGATCCAGGCGGGGAGACGTTGTCCCTTGTGGCTAAATTCCAGCCTCTGGTCATGGAAACAATGACGAAGAGCAAAGATGGTTTCTTGGGAGTAGGTATCACACGGGATGTGTATGGCCAGAACTTGTGGTATAAGCACGTCCGATGGGCTGGTAACACCACCAGGAATAAGTGCTGGCGCATTGGGAGGGGGAGATGGTCTTGCTCAAGCCCGTGGGGTTTGCTCTGCCGAGTGAGCTCACCGCTTTCTACAGCATTGCGTTGTTTTCAGCGCACTCAGCAGCGCTGTGCCCCAATTAATGCGCCCTTCTGGGGAAGCATGAAGCAGACGTTAGAGGCTAAGTCCGAAAGCGGTGCTGTTACATGGCGTGTTCCCTTCTCTCCCATTTCCTATCACTCACATAACTGAAACTTGACAGAACTGTTTGTTTGGTGGTGGTTGGGGTGGTAGGAAGAATTTGAAACATGATTATTTTTCTTTTCCCCCCTTCTCCAAAGCCTACTTACATCCACGAGCACTACTGTGCATGTGAAGAGTACATCTAGGCTCTGACAGTGTCTTTTGTTCACAGATTTCTCACGTTGCTCTCTCTGGGCTGAGGAACTGGACTGCCCCAGCAACCCCTATGAGCGTGATGCTTGCCAAGCAGTTTAAAGCATTTCTTCCTCCAAAGAATAAACTGGATCTTGGGGACCCATGGTGGATAATTCCTAGTGAATTGAACATCTTCACTGGGTATCTTTCCAATAACAGATTTTACCCTCCACCTCCCAAGGGCAAAGAGGTGAGATATGAAACTCAACTTCTATATACCTGAGAGGTGGTTTGTATAAATGTTCTGCCTTATGGCTCAGATGAATCACAGGAATCCCTAGAGGGACAAGGCTATTGCATTGTGTCTCCCCAGACTTTCTAAGGGAGCAAAAAGGCTGCAGCGTGCAGCCAGAAGCCTACACTGGAGGTAAAACAGAGCAAGCAAAAGCTCTGGGTGTCTGTCAGAGCCAGGTGAGGCTGACTTGAGTAACTGCACCTTGCTTTGTTTCAGCGTTTGGGTTTTGAAGTGAGTCTCTCCCAGCCAGGGAGGGGAGGGGGTTGTTGGGGAAGCGGTTGTCTGAAGCGCTGCTGCGGGGTGTTTCGTTGCACCCCTAACACGGGTGAGCGTTCCATTGACGAGTGAGACAACGTGCATACCCAGTTTGTAAAGCCAGGCCTGTACGTGGTGCTGCCCCGGGGTGCCGGGGTAGTGTCAGTGATCACACAGCTGATCTGCCTTCACAGCCTGGTGTGTTTATCGATTGCGTACCCACTCTTTCAAAGTCTGAAGTAGTATTGATGGAGGCAGCCTTGTAGATCAGTTTACCACACTCAGGCATTCAACTGACTGGTATGATGGAAAGTTGCAAACAACGGGAATAGGATAAAAAGCCTAGAAGAAGGATTTATTTTTAAAAACAACCTCTCTTGGGTTTATCTCCTTGTTTTGTAATTAGGTAGATCTCTGAGCTAATTTTTAAGTCACAGCGGTTCCCTTGCCTTCCTGATCTGGTAGGGAGTTCCTTTGGAGCTGCAGCTGACCTGCAGTGGACGAACGGTTCTCATTTTTGCTCTCTTACAATCCTTTCTCTAGATCATAATCCACAGGCTTTTGAGCATGTTCCACCCGCGCCCCTTCGTAAAAACCCGCTTTGCTCCCCAGGGAGCTGTGGCCTGCATCCAAGCCATCAGCACCTTCTACTACACCATAGCATTCAGGTAAGGCCTGGGTCCGGGGTGTTAGAGGAGGGTTTGGGGGCACTTCTGGATTTGTTCCATATCTCAGGGGGGTGGGGAAGGCTGCTGTGAGCCCCTGGCAGAGTGCGCATGGCACTGCTTGTGCAGGCGTTTTGCCGAGCAAGACCAGATGTGCCCTGGCTGCAAGGGAAGCAGTACAGCTGGAGGCAGAGGGTGGTTCGCAGCCAGCTCTTGCCTGTGTGTGATGCTTTGCTGACACCCGAAGAGGACACCTGTGCTCCCAGTGTCACTGAGTCCCTGGTGAGGCAGGGACTGTCGCCCAGATGCAGGACAGCCAGCCGTTCTCCAGCACCCTTGGTTTGGAGTGATCCCTGGCTGAAAGAGGAGAGTCTAATTAGCAAGAAATTAGATTTTGGTTAATTGGGGGGTGGAGTGCCTTTTCAAAGGGGAAGAGTCTGGGGAATTGTTCTCTTGTTTTACTGGGAGTGTTACACACAGCTTTTATTTGCCTGATCAAGCTGGAAGGGAGGCTGAAGGGGTCTTAGCCTAAAAGGCATCGATACTGGAGATGATCCTGACCCAGGGGATCTGTTCCAGTCTTTTACTCTCTTCATTGTGTGACATGAAAAGCTTTTTAAACTGAACCTCTCTGCCCTGATTTAGCTTCATAATTTCTGGTGCCTGGAGATGACTTTTCCCTGCTGTCATCTGCAGTGCACGATCCATTCTCTCCTCCTGGCACTGCAGCTGATGGTTCCTTTCTCGTTTTAGGATCCACGCTGAGTTCCAGCTGAACGAGCCACCAGACTTCCCCTTCTGGTTTTCCCCAGGCCAGTTCACAGGTCACATCATCCTCTCCAAGGATTCTTCCCATGTCCGAGAGTTCAAGCTCTTTGTCCCTAACAACAGGTACAGCTGTTTCTCTCTCTTCCTGGGTGCTGAACAGACTTGAGGATTGTTATAAATGTGGCCCCCTGGAACCCAGGGTCTCTGGGATCCTGTCCTGTTCAGGAGTGGGGGCTGCATGTGGCTGGTGGGCTCTTTTCAAATGAAGCCATGAGTACAGTGACAGCCCTGTCCCTTGCGGTCTGTGGGCATCCTGGCCCGTGCAGGGAAGGCAGATCTGCAGCCTGAGCTTTGGCCAGGCTAGTTCTACTGTTTGCTTGTCTGTTTGCCCCACGCATCCTTCTTTGTCAGCGGTCACCGTGGTCATCGTGTCCTCACTTGTCTAGCTACATTTGCTCCCTAAACTGATTCTGATGCAATTTTTCAGGAATAGCTTTGTTTGTCAACAGGTCTGGGGGGCATCTGGCTTGGAAGAGGCAGGGAAGGACAAGAGCAGAGGAAGGACAGGGGAGGAGCAGGGCAGAGGTTTCTGGGGACATGGAGCATGGGCTTGGGGACAGTTATCCTTGCACAACCTGGCTGCAACTGGCACGTGCTTCAGCTGAGTGTCCAAGCCTGAGCTGTCCTGTGCCAAACCCCTTCAGAGGGAGGTACCTGCGGGCACGTGGGAAGACACACAGGGATGGGGAATTTAAGTTGTCCTGGTACCCTGGAGCCAGGCAGCAGCCTCTTTGCTAGCAGCACTGCTGCCAGCACCGTTCTGCTCGAGCTGTCCCAGCAGTCCCTGGCCAGGCAGGGACTCTTGCAGTTGTCAGATACCTGTTGCAAGCTGCAGAAGGTTCCTTGGGTGTCTGTGATGGATGAGCTCACGCTTTTCAGCCAAGTGCCTGGAAAATCTGAGTGAATTGAGCTCTGCAGTTGCCTGTAAAACTGGCAACTGCATCTCTGCTAGTCGCTGAGGATCTCTGACCCATTTCAGGGCCTGTTTCACTCACCAGTAACTGTCCCTGGGTACCTGGAGGATGGGGAGGGATGGGCAGGGTGGAGAGCAGCCCTTGGCAATCCCAGTGCCTGGCTTAAAGCACTGAAGTTCTGCAAAGCCTGATGCTTTTGCTTCAACATATTTTTCACTTGGTGTTTCACAGGTTAAGGTTTTGTGTGCATAGCTTCGCACTAGCTCATTCCTGCTCTCTGGCAAGCAGCTGGAAGCATTTCAGGGGAAAGAAGCTTCAAATCTCTTTGCCCATGACGGCTGGAGTGAAAATTCTATTATAAGATTACCCTGGCGACTCAATCCCTATGGCTCTGTCAGCACATTTGTTACAGCAAGCAGACACTTACGGCTCTGCCAGCAACTCCTTACAAAAGCCTTTGGCTTCCAAAAAAATGCTTTTAAAAGTTCAGCAGGATCAGAATGTGCAAGTGCTGAGAGGGAAGGGGGAGCAAAGATACCTCTGTCTTCCGTATTTCAGCAGTGCTCAAAGGTGTGAGCGCACTTGCCTGGAGCGTTGAGTGGGTGCCTGGGCCCTGATCCAGCAGGGATCTAGTGTTGCTGGTCTTGTGCAGGGAACATGGTGATCTCCAAGGAGCCAGAGGCTCTGGGCTTCAGTGCTGACCCTGCAAGAGGAGCACTGGGTGTTCTTGTTTGTTTGGGGTGTCCCGTACACAGTTTTAGCCTTGGGTAACTCTGAACATACCGGGTTTGCCTTGCAGGTCTCTGAACGTGGATATGGAGTGGCTGTATGGAGCGAGTGAAAGCAGCAACATGGAAGTGGACATCGGTTACCTGCCTCAGGTGTGTAGTCACCCTCCATCCTCCATATGTGTGCAGCAGCTCAGCAGGGGTTTATGCTGCCATGGCCCTGAGCTCTATAACCTCAGTTATCCCCGTTCTTTAGAGCTTTGTCTTGAACACTTCAATATAACAATATAATCATATAATCTCTGTTGATCTGCATATGTCCTCTGCAGCTGTGTGGCTCCCTAGTGCCAGTTCTTGTGACATTTTTTCTCCCCTCTGTGTAGGTTGAATCCTAAGCTCCTGGAATCATGTGACTTTTTCCATTTTTAAAAATTTGCCTGTCAGGCAGGGCAGGGGAGATTAGGAGCTGAACCCAGGCCCTGAGCCCAGAGGGTGTATGAACAACAGTGTTTCTGAATTTAGAAACTGCGTGAGGTTATTACTCCTCTTATTTTGTGGTAATCCCAGCTCTTGGGATAGGAAACATAAGTCAGGATTTTGAATGCTTGAATTTAACACTCCCATTTTCTCTTAAACTAGATCCATCTTTCTTTTTAATTGCCAAAAGTCGGGAAAAAAGATCTACAAAATAATTTCAGATGTACCAGAACGCCGAACTACAGGGACGCTCCTGAACGCCTTTCCCTGTTGCACCCTCTCGTGGCTAGCTGCGGGCTGCGTCAGGGCTGTGCTGCTGGCCTGAGCTAGAGCTTCAAACCAGCCCTGCAGGTCCCAGTGGTTTTAAGGATCTGGTGTCCCAGAGCCAAAAGTTGCCACTGGGAAGGTGGGAACACAGCCAACAAGTCTGATGTGTTTCCAGTCTAGTGAGCACAGTCAGATAATAACTGCAGGAAATGAAGGTGCTGTCCTGGTGTTCCCCAATAAAACACAGCTGCAACTGGTGAAGCGCAGCTCCAGGAGACAGTAGATCAAGCTGTATCTTCATTAGAAGCTGCACAGTCTTATTTTGCATCTTTATCCTGTCCTGGAGTACAGAAAAAGCAGGAGTGGGATGTCTGCAATGTCCAACTCAGCCTGTTCTCCCACAGATGGAGCTGGAATCAACAGGACCTTCAATCCCCTCTGTGATCCATGATGAGAACGGAAATGTGATTGACAGCAGGGATCCCTCAGGGGAGCCCATTCAGTTTGTGTTTGAAGAGATAACCTGGCAGCAGGAAATCCCCTGGGAAGAGGCAGCCCAGAAGCTGGAAGTGGCCATGTATCCATTTAAGAAGGTGAGGGAGGGACCGGGCTCTTCCTTGGCACATTTATTTAGCGCAGGTCATCTTCACTGAGATGTCCAGTCACCCCGAGGACCAGCAGAAAGCAGAGGCTGCCACCTGATCGGCATTCAGAACAGCGTGAGCGGCTCCCAGCTCAGCGCGTGCCTCCCAGGCACTGCGTGTGTGGCTTGATGGTCTCCAGGTTCCAGCTGAGGGAGTACAGCATCTCTGAAGGGCCATTTGGGGTCACGCAGCAGCACGGGCAGGAAGCCTAGATGTCATGTGTCCCAGGCTTGCATTGTAAATGTCGGCTCATCCTTCCTTCCTCTTATCAGTAGCTGCCGATGCAATTTCTGAGTGAGGCAGGTAATCGCGCTGCTTACAAATGGTTTTCCTCTGGCATTACTTTTGCAACATTCAGCTACCTTTGGACCAAGCTTTCCTTATCAGCAGAAAACACACAATCTGCCGGTGCCTCTGCATCCTGCAGCGAGACACAAACTTATAGCACTGGGTGACCCAAACTATTTAACATGCCAGTAGCCTGTGGAGCAGATGGCTACTGCCTGTCACTGCTTCCTTGGCTGAGGGGACACGTTTCAATGGCTGCCTCCTTGTGCCTGAGCTTACGAATGTCCCTTTGAGCTGCCAAGATGTTAATAAAGTTCCCTTCATTTGAATGAGTGGAATGATCTCTGGCAGTGAGAGACCCCGAACAGGTTTTAGGCTGTTTCAGTGAGGTTTTGTAATAAATATCTCAAGGCCAGGTTTCCCAGGCTGCTGGGGTGTGTTTGCAGACAGCCTGCCTGCAGTTGTGCACATGCTTTCTGCAGTGTGTAAAGATGGGGCTCTGCAGGTGCTGGTAACAGCCCATGTGCTGTGAAGAGCTTGCTACAATCTCACCAGGAGATGAAGTTGTCCCTGGGGAGACCACTGCAGTTGTCATTTGCTTTAATCCTGCAGATTAAACTCTGTTCTCCTCTAGGTTAAACTCTGTGTGCATCACCTGTGGGATGTGGCGGGTCCGGTTCCCTCAGACCCTGCTCGTATTTGCAATGGGCTGTTCTGTGTCTGTTTTTCAAGCTGTCCCTCTGCCTGCAGGTCTCCTATCTTCCCTTCACACAAGCCTTTGAGAGAGCAAAAGCAGAAAAGAAGCTGGTGCACTCCATCCTGCTGTGGGGCGCCCTGGACGACCAGTCCTGCTGAGGTGAGGACACTCCCAGCATGGCTGGAGGAACGATGTGCCTCGTTCAGGCTCTGCGAAGAGCTGGAGGTCAGGGAGCTGGTCACGAGCCAGCGGTGAATGTTGTGTTACTTGTTTTGGCACCAAAGATGCTGAATAGAAAAGGGCTGGAAGTGGGGAATCACTGATCAGAGCTCAGGTCCCCAGTGGCAGGATCAGATCTATCCGAGACAAGCCTTAGACCAACTTGCTAATTCAAATGCCTTCACGGAGGTGCAGGTGTGGGTCTGCTCTTTCTCCTTTCTCTTCCCTCTCAGCCTGCTTGGGTAGTAGAGGCAGCACCTGCAGGGTGAAAGAGACAATGCTCTCTGCTTTGTCCCTGACACCTGCACAGGAGAAGCCAGAGCCAGATGCGGGCTCAGGTTTCCCCTGATGTGTAGCTGTTCCACCCCCCTTGCCTAAAAACTTGCATGTACATCGGGCAGGAGCGATGGGTGTGAGAGGGCAGGTGTCTGCAGTCCTGTCTGCCCTTAAAACTGCGGCATGGGTGGGCTCTGCTCAGCACAAACAGCAAGAGGCACTCGGGGTGGGTCTGCAGGGCCTGATCCTTCCCTAAATGCACCGCACATCAGCCTCCATGCCAATCTGGTCCTGCTCCTTCTGTTGCCTCGCAAGCGGCTGGGGTCTGCTCTGCCAGCAGCACACAGAGGGAATGGTAAGCTGGGGAGAACTGCCAAAGAAGGAGAAAAAAGACAATGGCCAGGCTGGGGGGAGTCTGAGCCAGCTGCCGCAGCACCGAGAACGGTGGCATCGCTGTGGCATCAAACATAGCAACAGTCAGCTCAGGAAACACAGCAAACCGCTGCCTGCCTCTCTTCCAGGTTCAGGGCGAACTCTCCGGGAGACGGTCCTGGAAAGTTCGCCCATCCTCGCTCTGCTGAACGAGAGCTTCATTAGCAGCTGGTCACTGGTGAAGGAGCTGGAAGAGCTGCAGGTGAGTGCTGCAGCCGCAGCTGCTGCCTTTGCATTCGGGGCTGGTGAACAGAGACGGTGCTAGGCATGGGGGTGCCAGCAGGAGGGGGGAGCTCACACCCGTGCCAGTGGGGGATTTCGGTTCCAGGCACCCCGTGTCCTAGTGATTGCAGGGGCTAAGCAAACGCCAGATGGAAGCAGGCTAAGAAAATGGCACGATGACCCTCTTCGCTCTGTCACGTTGACAGTTTTAAAAGCTAAACCAGATGCTTCGCTGCGAGATAGCTCTGCCCAAGGCCGTTTGTGCCATCAGCAGGCTGACCTCTCTGTAACCCAGGGAGCAACCAAATACTCTCTGAACTCCGAGTCTCCTGATGGCACCTGTCCCTACGTAGGAGCCTGCCTCTGGGGTCAGTCACAGAGCCAGAGGCTCTGGGAAAAGGGATCAGACTGTTGGTGTGCCTGGGAACTGCCAGTCATGGGGTGATTTTATTGTTTGGGGGAAAAAATCTAGAGCTGAAAAGTGAGAGGGAGCCTGACTGAAAGAGAATAGTAAAGGGAATAGTAAAGCAGATTGTGAGAGTGCAACCAGTGGTGGGAATGGTGGGAACCATGCTGCAGAGCAGCTCTTTGGTCCCTCCCTTCCTCCTGTGTTCAGTGCACTCCTGCATTGTTCTGCTAGTTTTGGTGTGTGCAAACATGTTTCTTTGGGGTCTCCTGACAGACCAACAGAGAGAATGAGTTCTACAGCAAGCTGGCTGACCTGCATCTGGAGAAATACAACTTCCCCGTGGAGATGATCATCTGCCTCCCCAACGGCACGGTGGTACGTTTGTTGCCCCTACAGCTGGGCTTGGCTCTTCCCATGGGAATGCGTTCTCTTCATGGTCATCTGCAGGCCCTGAAGGGAGTGTCTGCCCCCCCAGCCCTTTCCTGGCTCCTCCGGCCTTTGTGGGGCCTCACAGTGCCATGCTCTCAGGGATGCTGTGGTAGGCAGACAGCAGCTCTACCAGGAAATCTGAAATAAATGTGTTTTTATTCAGAGACAGAACAGCAGCGGCTCTGGGTGGGTGTGGGAGACAATCAGACCTGAAGGGAACATCTGCCTGCAATTCCCCGTTGTCCCTGAGTCAGTGACCTTTGGGAAGTGGCTGTAGCTTTTTTCCTGCACCCATGGTGCCTCGTGCTCACACTTTGGAGAAAATCTCCTTGTCAGCACCTTCTAGCACATTTATCTTTCTCCTGATTCCCTGAGTTTGTCACAGCAGATCAGCTATTGACAAGTCCACACGCTTCGGCTCTGCCGTGCTCCCCAGCAGCCCCCCCACCTTGGATTTGAAGG
Organism: Falco cherrug; assembly: GCF_023634085.1. Taxonomy (NCBI): domain Eukaryota; kingdom Metazoa; phylum Chordata; class Aves; order Falconiformes; family Falconidae; genus Falco; species Falco cherrug. The sequence goes on along the minus strand of NC_073699.1, from coordinate 116,424,487 downwards.
ACGACACCATTCCCGACACCTGACAGTGCAGCGCTCTGCTGCATGTCAGCGCCTGGGCGCTCTGTAGTGGAGGATCCTGCCAGGGCTAATCTGACTGTGGCCCACACTTGCCAGATACTGGCTAGTACCACGGGCAGTGGCTCCCTTGCTGGCTGTGTCGTGGCTCCCCTCCAGAGAGGCTGTGCCCTCAGCTCAGCCTGCGGGGTTGCTGTGGTCAGTGGCCACGTGTCCCCCTTCCCCCCCCCGCCCCTGCATGGGGCAGCGGGAAGCGCGGTGGCGTTTGGGTGCAGGGGCTGGTTGTGCAGCTCTGCTGGGCTGGGGGTGCCCCCCTGGCACTCAGCGTGGTCGGGTTGCCGTCTCCCCAGCCCTCGCGCAGAGCTGGCCTTTACAGCTTCGTGATTGTTCCCAAATCGCCTTTATCTTCTTCTTAACCTGAGTGAGGGGTCGGCACTCCTGGGGGAAGAAACCGACCGCTGTCTTTCACACATCTTTCTCAGAGTGTAAAGTGCAAACCTGAATCCTGAATGCTGAATCAGCTTTTGCAAAGTGTTAAAGATTCTTTAACAATTATTACAGTCTTGTTACCTGTGTCCTGGCTAGAGGCCAGGGCAGTGGATGGGGAATTGTTCTGGCCCTTAAATCTCCTCGTCTGTTTTCTTTCCTAGATTCACCATATCAATGCCAACTACTTCCTGGACATTACTTCTATGAAGCCTGAAGATGTTGAAAGTAGCATCTTTAGTTTCTCAACTAATTTTGAAGACCCTTCAACTGCAACTTACCTCCAGTTCCTGAAGGAAGGACTGCAGAGAGCAAAACCATACCTGCAGACCTAAAAACAAAGGCACCTGAATGCCCCACAGAGATGGCCAAAGACTTCAGAGATCTATTTTGATTACAGCAATTCCTCATCTTCATGCCAGATGTTGATGTTACGATGCAGACAGTCCCAGGACTGGGGCTTTGCTCTGGATGTTGGTTGCAAGTGATACCAGTGTACACAACCTGCCCTTCTGACTTCAGGCACATTTTTACAGGAGTGAAAATACTTGAATCTATAAACATTCCTGGTGCGTACGCCTTGGTTTGCCGCTCAGCCTCATGTTTTTCCAGCTCCTGTTCAGACTCTGTGGCCAAACTCATGTAACAGCTATGCCGAGCGTCACTCAGAAACCCCTGATCTCAAGGACTGGACTGTGTCGAATCACGGAGAACAGCATTGCCATTACGACCAAACACTCGTGGTGAGCGCCTGTGCCCTGTGGGTGAAGGCGCAGAATCCAGCACCGGTGGGAAGCTCCCTCCTGGTAGCCGGTGTCCTCCCCCACACCACCTCGGTGTCCTCCTCCACCTGGGGGCTTGGATACCAGCTCTTCACAACTGTTAGCGACAGCAGTGGCAGCCAGCGCGCAATGGGACTGTAGCTGGTAACACGTAGGGATGAGCGGAGGAGGTTCGGAGTGGAGGCTTGGGCTCTGGCGTGGCTCAGGCTGTGTGAGGCGGTGCGAGAGCCTGCTCACTCACTCAGGTTTCTGCATCTGAGGGAGATGCTGAGGCTGACAGGGTGAAACTAGGAATGGAAACCAGGGCGTTAGAGGGCTGGTGCAGCTCAGAGACGTCAGGTGTGGATTAACGGGGGGGGGGGGGGGGGGGGGGGGCGGGGATTAGAGGCCAGAGCCCCTGTTAGCTCCACCAGCGCAGCATGTGCGCTCCAAAGCTACAGGACACTAGTGCATGGTGCCCCTGCCCCGTCAGCACAGGGCTGCTCACCCTGCTGGCTCTGAGCTTCTCCCAGTGCCTCCTCGGGGCTGGTGAAATGCTCTGTCCCCGTTTGCTTTGCACTCCCGAGTCACACTGAATGATGAGCCATGATGGAGTTCCCTTCAGGAATGGGAGGTTCAGCAATGCCCCACCAGCATTAACTGGTTGAGAACTGAGTGGTTTTAAACACCAGCGGCACTAAAGACATTTTCAGGAGCTATTTCCAGAGAAATTGTTCGGACAGAATGCCATTGTCCCTTATCTGGAACCACCCTGAGCAGTTGCTCCGACTCTGAACCAACGCCTGGCTACAGAGGGAGCATCATTAGGGGAAGGAAAGGTTAAATGAAACGGATTTTAGAGCCTATTCCTGTAGATAGGTGAGGAGACAAAGCATCTTTGGTACATGGCTGCAAGCAGCCATTGCTGCTGATGCTTTTTCTTTTCTCTAAAGCACAATTTTGTTGGACCAAATCAAACAGGGGTTAAAAGCATTTTTTTTTATTATTTTTTTATTGAGGGGGTATTTTCATTCCTGGGCTCCAGGACCTGGGAGGAACCTGGGGATGGTGATTACCCCATCCCCACCCTGCCCCAGCCCTCCTGTCTGTATCCATGGCTGGAGACCCCGCATAGATAGACCTCTGGGCTGAACCAGTTTAGCTTCACTAATTGCTCTAGTGAGATTAATTACCCCTGGGATGTTTCTCAGTATTGGCTTTATAACTATGCATTAGCTCTGCACTGCTGTCGCACTCCACGGGGCCTGCAGTAACGCCAGGCTGGGCTCTGGCAGCGCTCGCAGCTGTGGAAAGTGCCAAAGCCTCGGGCAGCGTCTGAGCCCCAGCTCCTGGTCTCTGGAGTGGAGGGCAGCAGGGCAGAGCGGTGTGTGCCCCACTCCTGGGGGGCAGGTCTGTGGTGCCCACCTGCCCTTCTGACTTTTACACACCTTCATGTGAGGGATTTTTGCTGCCCCTTTCCCGAGACCCTCGGTCGGGGACTTTGGATTCTGAAGCGGTGGCTGTCAGTAGCGCTCGGGGAAAGAGTTCATTTCACTTGTTTTCCCCCCCACCAGTTTCGCTGCAGAAGGGGCTGGGGAGGGCAGTGCCTGAGCAGGCAGGGATTGCTTTTGGCTGTCAAGACTTGGAAAAACAGGGATAGTTGCAGTTCTGCAGGGCCGGGGAGGCCCGTCCGCCCTGTGTGGTGCCATGGGGCAGCGTCACTCGCTTGAGCCTGCAGGTGCAGAGCTCCCTTGCAGACGGTGCCCACGGGGGTCCCACGCACGGGTGGGGTCCACGCCTGAGCTCAGCCCACACGAAGCCTCCGGGATCCCCTCTGAGTACCTTGAGTTTCCCTCTTGTGAGCCACTGGGCTCCCACCGTGCTGCCCGGGCCACCTCTGGGGCTCTTTGAGCTGGGGGTGCCAGGGGCTGGTCTGACCAGTGGCAGAAGCATCGGGGGGACTCGACCCCCTGTTAACTCATTAACTCCAAACCTGCCTAATTGCTGCGTGGCTGCCCACTCGCTGCTGCGGACAGACGCCGCTGCCCGAGGCCTTGCCGTGCCAAGCTTTCCGTCTCCTATTTGTAAACACTATTTCCCGGTAGGACTGTGGTGCCGGGGGAGGCGCTGCCCTCCCCCACCTCCCGGGCCTTGTGACGCGCCGGCCCGAAGCCCACGGCGGGTCGGAGCCGATGTTTGCCGGGGGGGGAGGGGGGGGTCGGTGCCGCGCGGCGGGAGGGGCCCGCGGGCCCCGGCTGTAGCTGCGCTCGTTAAACCCGTCCCACCACGCTCAGCCTCCTGCAGTCCTTGCCTCCGCGGGGGAGGGGGGGGGGCGGCCGGGCCGCGGCGCTGCCCCCACCGCCATCTCGGCGCGTGCGCGGGGGCGCCGGAAGCGCGGGGGCGGGTTCTGCTTCCGGGTGATGGCGGCGGAGGGGCCGCGCGGGGCCGCCGCCCCCCAGGTACCGGCGGGGCCCGAGGTGGAGGGGCGGGGGTGGGCACCGCGCTGCCGGCACGGACCGGGGGAGGGCGGGGGGGCGCTGCCGGCCGCGGGGGCTCCGTGAGCGGGTCGGTTCTCTGTTGCAGTGAGCGGCGGGGAGCGCGGTGAGATGGGCCCGGCCCGCGGCAGCACCCAGCGCTGAGCCCGCCCCGGCGGCCGCCGCAGCAGCCGGAGATGGCAGCGGAGTCCGTAAGTGTCCCGCAGCCGGGCCCCCCGCGCGGGCCCCGCTTCAGCACCCCCGGGACTCCCAGCCTGCCGGCCCGGCGCCCGGGCGGCCTTACCTGCCGGCCCCGGTGCGGTAACGGCTCTGGCGCGGGAGCCTGTCGCGTTCCCGTTTGCCGCCGCGGTGTCCGCTCTCCGGAGCCTCGGGCCGCCTCCTGCACCCCCGTGGCGGCTGTGAAGCGGCCAAAGGACGGGGCGCGTCACCCTCGGAAGCCGGTCCAGAAGCATCCCGCGATGGCTGAAACATCCGCTGTTCCCGCAGTCCCGCTCCGGGCCCGTTCTCACCCGCCCTCGGCTGGGCCAGGCGTCACCTCGCTGCCCTCCGAGGGACACGCACAGCCTTGTCAGAGCTGCCTCTGTCAAATGATGCTGTGGAAGTGAGAGTGTCCTTTTAAATGAGAATTTCTTCTGATTTCACTTTTCTCCTGGGCCCCTCACGCGACGCTGTGTGCCTCCTTTCACCGAGTGCTTTTCATTTTGAGTCCTGAAAACATTCCACCCGTGTTTAAAACGCCCCGTAGCGACCGGCTGACTTTCTGTTCAGCTGAAATGTAGTTTTATAGAGTGAGGACTTTCGTTCTTAGCAAGTTCCCAACTAAAAGTATCACTGAGCAAATAAAAAGAGAGCAGAGCTCTTGAGTTGTGTAGGGCAATTTCTCATTTAATAAATTTTAAGAAGGGCAACTGACTTGAAACATTAATTAATTCTATCACATGGATTCTTGTAGACGATCCCCATCTGGCAGAACAAACCCCACGGCTCAGCACGCAGTGTTGTCAGGAGGATTGGGTCAACCCTCCCTTTAAAACCCTGTCCCAGAGCAACCTTTGAGGTAAGCGGGCGCCAAAGGGATCTGGTGATCCCTGTGGGAAGCTGTTGTTCTTGAGCAAGGCAAGCCACTGCCACGAGATGCTGTTCTGCCAGCCACGCATGTCTGCAGAGTTGTATTCACAAAACTCATGTAGCGGTGTAGTTAATTTTAAGACTTTCTTCCTTTTTTTTTTTTTTTAAATTCTGTTCTTGTAAAGTGATTATTGGCAACTTGAGGCAAATACCTGCCCAGACAGTGTCTGTGGATGGGGTTAGCAAAGCTGGGGGAGACAGAAACACAGCGCTGCAGAACTGGTGCTTTGCTGCATGCCCTCCAGCGGGCCACATGCCTTCTGGGCCTGTGCTTCCTGACCAGTAAAAACGGGTTTATGGAAACGCTTACATCACTGTCACTGTTTAAGCTCAAGGACAGTGCTGGGACTTGTAGTGGCCAAGTGTTGCACATGGCCTTGGCAGTGCCCTGAGCCGTATCGAGTGTCCCTTGGCCACCCCCCGTTCGGCTTCGCGAGCGCAGTAACAGCCAGGAGCACATGCTGGAGGCGACACGCGGAAGCGCTGCGTGGCCGCGAGCCAAGCAGTACTGCTGTCACACACCTGGCAGATGCCACCGCCGACCTGGTGCGGAGGAGCAAGGCTCTGACAGCCAGTCCCGCACAGCTGGGGCGGCTTCAGGAGACAGCACTCCCACTCATTAATGTAACTTCCTTCTTTTTAGGTTCTCCCAAATGTTTCAGAGCTCTATTTAAATGACGTCCCTCCGGTCCCCACCTTGGCAGACATTGTGTGGATAGCAGCAGATGATGAAGAAACATATGCCAGAGTCAGGTTGGTTTCCTCTTTGTGTCTGCTGGCTCTTCTACATGTTGGTTTATTTGGCACAGCTCAGGCCAGACATTGATCAAATGATCACAACTTCCAGTCCTTTCAAGGTCTGACGTGCCTGTTGAATGGCATTTTTCCCAAGAGACAGGGGGGGAAAAAATATTGGACGAAGGACCCCAGGAGGAATTCCTGTAGCCTGTGCCATGCCGTATTTTACTCACTGAAAGATCTGTGCAGAATAACCCCCCGATCTGTGGTATTTGCTTGTTAGAAAGTTGAATAGTTGAGTTCTCCCAGGATTGCAGTGCCCTGCCCCCAGGAGTTTGGTTCTGGTCGGTTGAACTTGTGTCCTCAAAGCAGAGCGACAGGAGCAGAGACCTTGTGAAAGACAAAACGGACTTTGAAATCAAAGGCAAAAGTTAATTGGGAGGTGACCTTTCCCATGTGCACCTGCGCGCTGCCCGGCAGGGAGGCACAGTTGCTGGAAGAGAAATGACTTGAAACCATGTGAGCACTCCCAGACTTGTGTCCCTGTGTCCTCTCACTGCATCTTGTGCTGTTGCGTCGTGGTTTCTGTGACAGGCTTTGCGTTCCTTGTAACGCAGAGAGCGCACACCACGGCACAGCACGTCTGCAGGGTGGTATGTGCAGTGGTGTGTACAGCCCGGTGACACAGGGCCTTGCTTCACGGTGTTGCAGTCCTCTGGTGCCCTGAGGTAGAGGCAGGGTGTTGCCAAGCGTTCTTGTCATGGGGGGCTCTGGACCTTGTTAATGACCAATGGGTTTCTGTCCTGTAGAAGTGACACTCGCCCGCTGAAGCACAAGTGGAAGCCAAGTCCCTTCACCGTTATACAGCGAAATGCTTCAGTCCCCAACCTGAGGAAGCAGGAGGAGAAGCTGCTCGCCTTGAAGAAGCCTGGTTTACCAGCACTGAGCCGAACAACAGAGCTCCAGGATGAGCTGAGTCACCTTCGGAGTCAGATAGCTAAAATAGTCGCTGCAGAGTCAGGTAGGAATATAACGAGCTTTTTCTTTGTTGCACGAGAAGGGCTGAGTTAGTGAACGACGTTATCTCCTCCAGACAGACCGACTTGCACGTTGTTGTCCCAGCAGAGCCATGGCTCCCGCTGGGGAGGTGCCACCTTTGGTGTCAGCTCAGCGCTGGCTCCGTGTTTAGCAGCATCTCTTTCACTGGAGGATTCCAGCTTGTTATTAAGAAATACGGAGTGCTGCTTTGTGTCATGTCTGCATTTGCTGCATTTCATCATCATGAGCCAACTCATCTCAAGCACCTGGTTTCCTGAAAACACCCGGTGTGTTCCTGCTCCTCCTGCTCGGAGTCAGCCCTGAGTGCAAGGGCTATGTCCCGATTCGGGTAGGAGTGAGATGTTAGTGTTCATTCTTGTTGCGGAAATGACAGTGCCATTTCTGAAGCAAATCAGGTGTCTGGGGAAAAGCCTCATTGAACTTACTGATTTCTTTCTTTTAGTAAAATCGTATGCAGGTAGAAGCCAAGTTTTAGCCATAGAGCTGAACTGTGAAGAAAGACTTTTTACTTCTCTTCCTTTCATGGCTTTTCCTGTATCCTCAGCTCTGAAAACATGACAGTGTTTGGCAGGATCCAAATCCAAGTTGTTCTGCAGGTCTTGCTGCAGCAGTGGCTGGTTTAGAGTGTGGAAACCAGTAAGTTAGTAACCTCTTGGTATCTGTTTATGGAGTATTCAGAAGGCAGAGTTGTTGATACCCCAACTCAAAAAACATTCAACAGTTTTGCAAACTAAAGGAATTTAGTCCTTTCTGAAGACAGTTTTTCTTAAAAGCTGCTTTGCTTTTATGCAGAATGCTTTTGCCAACAACCAAGGCGACAGCTGTGTTGTGGCTGCTTTCCAGAGGAAAAGAAGGACCTATAATTCTTCTGATTACTTCAAAAAACAAAAAAAACCAGACAGGGTTGTGCCACACTTGCAGTGACATCAGGCGGGTTAATTCCTGTTTATGATGGGTAATAGTGACTGATGAAACCTTCCTTATCTGACATCTGAAAGCGAATATTTTTTTAAATTCCCAGATTGCTGCCTAGCGCTGCACTGCATCGTGTGTGCACGAGAGCAAATCTCTCATGATCTGCGAAAGACCATGTGGTTGTCTGGTTCTTGTAGCCCTGAGGGACCGGCAGCTTTAATGACTGCTTACATTTAGTCCAGCTACCCACGAGCCATAAACACATTTGAACATGAAACAAGAGTTGTGGTGATCAATTTAGTTGAAATGTTGGTTTCTACATGAGAGATCTGTGGTTCTTTTTCAGTTCTGTGTGGTGGCCAATGGACCCTTAAGAATTTACTCGATAGCAATAATGTAAATATATAAGAATATATGGGAATTTTTTAGCAGGCAGTTGTATTTCAATGAGATCAGGCATTTCTGATGATGCTGCCACTTACGGAGTGCCCATCTCCTTGTGCTGGTGCTTCTTGTCACCTTTGGTCCTGTGGCAGCACGCAGGATCCTGTGTGCCACTCACCTCTTACAGCAGCGTGGTTAAACCAAAGCAGCTCGGGGGGCGAGGGAGCCCCACTGCCCTCAGCTCTGCAGGGAGCAAGTGTCAAACAAGGCATTGCAGGTGTCCCCTTCAGAGAGGCTGCGTGCGTCCTCTTCCCTCTGTGTGAGATCAGAGGAATGACCGAATTAGAATAAAGAACAGGGGAAATCCTCAGCTTTTTTCCTTCTAAGTGTTGTCTCAGCTCTACAGTTGCTCAAGCTGTTTGCTGGAAAAGTCTGGTTTAATTCAAGGAGAGTAATAATGAGGAAAGTTAGAGATTCAGATGGGAGAGAAATGATTTAATCATTTAATACCTTTCTCTCTCCCTCTCCACTCAGCAGTGGGCCTGGTTGTTATCAGCTGGCATTTGAGAACGGTTTGTATTGACTTCACGTCCTCTCAGTCAATAACGGGGAGCGGTGATTTAGGGCCTAGCTGTAGCTCGGGAATCTGATGAAGGAGATAACTATTTAGCAGGCTTATTTTGGAAAGATTGATGTCAAAAAAGAAATATTGTGCAATCTGCTTTATTATATACTGTTAGAGAAATCCCTTAATTGGAAACCGATGACTATCTACAAGTTTACTCTTGAGGCGAAGGGCATTAGTGCTTTAAGGTACAGTTTGTTTTCAACACGGGAAGGTTCTTTCAAGGAGACGTGCAGTAAGCGCGTTCCTGGGGTTTTGGTTGTTTTCCCCTTAATGTTTTACACTAGAAATATCCAAGTCATTTTCACTTAATGCTTGGAATTTATATGGCTGTTTTGTAAAGCATGAGCAAATAATTCCCCTCTTCCCTGTGGAAATAGGTGGATGCTGTTCTCATTTTACAGATGGTGATAGAAAGCAAACGGGTCAAAATGCCTGTAGTCACAGGGTAACTGCTGTGACCATCTAGTGCAAAGTGCTGGAGCTCTCGAACCAGCTCTGTGTTCTCACCAGGTGTAATGGCCATGGGGGGAAGGAGCCTGAAAGGAAAAGGCAGAGCTGGGGCTGTTCTGCTTGGAGGAGAGGAACCTCCAGGGAGACCTCAGAGCAGCTTCCACTACATAAAGGGGCCTGCAAGAAAGCTGGAGAGGGGCTTTTTACGAGAGCCTGTAGCGACAGGACAAGGAGGGGATGGCTTCAAACTGAAAAAGGGGAGATTTAGATGAGATATTGGGAAGATTTAGATGAGATGTGAGGGTGGTGAGGCGCTGGCCCAGGCTGCCCCATCCCTGGCAGTGCCCAAGGCCAGGCTGGACGGGGCTGGGAGCACCCTGGGCTGGTGGGAGGTGTCCCTGCCCGGGGCAGGGGGCTGCAACTGGGTGGGCTTTAAGGTCCTTTCCAACCCAAACCCTTCTGTGATTCTCAAGACGATGAAGAAAAAGAGGAGAACAGTTAATTAAGACCTACATTCTAACACAGGCTCCCTCTGTGACCCCAAGCAGCAGCTAAATCTCTGTTCCTCCATTTCTTATCTGTAAAAACAGAAAGAGTAAACATGAGCTGACTTCTGCAGGGCTGGGATGCAGGTTACAAACTGATAGTGATGGGCACGACAGGAGTACAGATACTTTGGGGGGTAGTGGGATAAAAGGGACTGGAGAAGGTTTTGTGTTGCAGCATGGTGCTGTAGGAGAGTGGAGAGCAACAGAACATGATGAATTTGTTTTCTTATAGCATGGGGAGGCTGGAAGATGATGCCTCTGGATTTATATTGTGTTATTTTTGGGGGGAAAAAAATACCAACATGGTTTGGTATGAGTTTATCCACCAATCTATCTGTTTTCTTTTTCAGCTTCTGCTTCATTAACACCAGACTTATTATCTCCAGGAAGTTCAAATGCATCTTCTCCTTTACCTTGTTTTGGACCCTCTTTCCAATCTACAACTTCCTTTGTCATTAGCGATATCACAGAGGAGGAAGCAGAACTCGAAAGCCCCGAGCTGCCGTCAGTCTCCATGCTCAGTTCTGCAACCTCTGAGTGTTGTAAGCCAGAACCAAAGGATCCTGACGAGGAAGATTCCGTCTCTCTTTCAAAGGCCAGCAGTTTTGCAGATATGATGGGCATTCTTAAGGACATTCATAGGATGAAGCAGAGCAAAGATTTGTAAGTGTTTCCTAAACTCTTTTGAATTTATTTATTTTTTTCCCCCTGTCTGTCAGATCATCGTAGACACTGGACATTGCCTTCACTGCTTGTTGGTGCCGCTCCATAGTCATCATTCACAGGGGGAAACACCTGTTTAGAGCAGAACTTGCTAACACATTTCTGGGTGGTTGTTTATTTTTTTAGTGATGGCTAGAAAGCAGTGGAGGGGAACTTAAACCGATTAGCACAACCTTTGGCTGGTTCAACCTGTTTACCTGAAACTTGCGTTTGGCCAGGTGAAGACCAGGGCTGTGTGTATTGGCAGCCTTCAGAGCAAGGGGTGCGCTGCCCTCCCTGCTGGCAGGGGTTCCGGTGCTGGTGCTTAGGCCATCGTGCAGACCCCAGCAGTTGGGAAGCGCAGCGGCTTTTTCAGCATGGCACGTATGGGGATGAACACATGGAGCCTTTCGGCTTCTCAGCTTTTGCATCTGGCCCAGCTCTGAGCGTGGGCAGAGTGAGTTTTCACTTGTCTTGTGACGAGTTTACACATTGATGATGAGAATGCCTCAAGCTGCCAGCACACCAGCTGCTCACGGCTGAGGCAGGATCCTGCCCAGCTGATAGAGCAGCTTCTTTAACGTTGGCTGAACTGAAATCACAGTGATAAAAGTTCAGATTCCACGTTTTTCAGCCCAAAGATCTGTCCAGCTGCTATGTGTGTAAGACTCCTGGCCAAAAGTAACATGTTGTGCAATGGCTGCTCACAATTGCTATGCCTAATTGGGTTTAAAAGAAATTAAATTCTCAGCACTGAAAAAATTATATAGTCAAATGAGAGAAATATGTTCAGCTTGCATCCAGAATATTCGTAGGGTGTTACACATCCGTAATTCACACAGCATACCCTTTTGTTCTTCTTTTCCTAAGTGGTAAATATTACTCAAAACCTAAACGCTTGCTTTATATAAAAGCCTATAATCTCTCTTGGGGGTGAGTAGGATTCATGAACCACAGGTGAATTGCTTCTCTTCTTTCATCCTGTCTATTGCAAAGCAGTGCTTTGTGCATCTAAAACTTATTTTGAATTATTAGGCAAAGGGAGAGAGGATTCTGAAGAAAAATCCTGCTGTTTCATGTGCCTGGCCCACCTTGGCTCCGCAGGGCTTTGGGTTAGGGCTCTATTAAATCCAGGAAGGCTCGCAGAGGCATCGTGTGACATGGGAAGTTTTAGCCTTACCAGAAACATGTACCTCTAGGACTAAGCATTCACATCTAAAAATGTAATTATCAATCTTCTAATTAGTGCGGACTGGTATGTCAGCCTTCTATGGGAGCAGACTTCAGGGTAAGAAAGCTGCCATCTGTGCCAGCTGAAGGTAGGGAAACGTGTGTTATTCAGGGGAAGAAAAACTTGTACAAATACAGATCACGGTAGGGAAATCCGAGGTTTCTTATCCACACCTGGATATGCCAGTACGGCTCTGGCCGGCACTGGCCACATCGTGAGGAGAGCTGGGGGGTGACTGGGGGAGGGGCTGTGAAAAGCAGCGCGTAGATGACAAGGAACATTGCGATATAATGGGTCACAATTTTACTTGAATTTCCTCAACAGAATTTATGAGAACAACTAATAATGTGTGAAGGTGTTTGATCTTGCAGTTACCCTGGGAGAGAAGCTGTGTGAATGAGTGGGAGGAAGAGATGGCTTGGGTGCAAAGAAAGGGTTTGCCAACCACGCTGCTTCGTTCTAACGTTGTAGACGATGGGGAGAGCAGAGGTTTTGTACTGTAGAAGATGGGGCAAGGGGATAGCTGCCGAGCCCCTCCTCGCTGGGGTACAGAGGGGGGCAAAAGGACCGAGTCACCAGGACCCTTCCCTTGTGACAGCCTGCTTGGTGGGAGCGGGGTCACGCTGCTGCTGCTGCTTGCATCAGGGCTGGGAACACTTTTATGTAACAGAAAAGCTTCAGACTCTTTTCTTGCTGGAGCTGAACCATCTTCCTCTCATCTGTTTCTCTATCTCAGCCTCTAACTCATCTCCTACATGCAAAAGCGACATTTTAGGATATGGTTATTCCAGCTTAATTAACGCTGTTTGAAGAATCACAGGTAGTTGAAAAATTACACTAAATATGTCACTAATGTTCATTACTTGGTGAGCTCTAATTCCTGGACGCAATCCTCTAGCGGCAGTGCAGTTTTGCGAGCAGCCCCACACTTCTACAGCTGTACTCGCCCGGTTACACAGAGCCGTTCTGCTAGGAGGTGTGCAGCGCTTTTAACACTTCAAAGGATCATGTACTCTTTAAGTGGATGAAGGTACCAAATGATGCATAATGAGATAACTACATAGATGCTTCTCTGATGCTCCTGTTTAGGACTTGGTGCTTAAACAACCTTGGAAGCTTCAGGAATGAGTGAGAAACGCTTGCAGAAATGTGCATGTTTCAACAAATGTGAAATAGAGCCTGTTACAGTGTCTGTGATGCCCTCTGCGCGGGCGGTGGCGAGCGGTGTGTCTGCCGGGCCCTGTGCGCAGTGGGGGGTTAAAGGCAGGTAGCGTGAGGAGCTGCTGGGACTGTGAGTACACTTCTACTTGTAAGTACTACTGTTACGGGACTGGACAACTTCATTTTTCCGCCCATCCTTGGCCCCTTGAGTGGCTGTAAAGGGCTGAGACACTGAAGGTTGTGCCTCGCTGGAGGACACTGGTTGCCTTTGGTAGGAGAGGTTCCACTTCTCACCCTGGTGCGGTTATCTGTCTCTTCACTCCTCCTGGGAGAGCTTTTGCTTTTCCTTGGGATCAGCACAGCTCCAGGCTGTGTCAGTGCCATCTTTCCTCACTGCTCTTTGTGTCACCGCCTCCTCTGCCTGCTTCAGTCCCCCCTGTCCCTCTTCCGTGGCAGCTGACGGGTACTTGGGTGACTCCAGATTCTCAGGTAGAAGGCAAGTCTGGGGAGGGCTCCAGACCTTGCACTCTGATCTTTGTCTACACCTTTTTCAGAGGGAACAGTTCTGTCTGAATGAAATCAAAGGCATGCTTCTAGCTACAGAATCAGCTTTTAAATAGTGATGCATTTATGCAGCTGTAAATTAAGAACTTGCATCAGACAAAAATCTGACACAGCACTAAGGGTTACCCTTGAGCAGCTCAGTGGTGCCTTACACAGTTTACCAAGAGCCTTCAGTGTTAATTTGAGAACAAGCCCCTCCCAACCACATATGGAAATACTCCAGGGGGATTTTTTTTTTTTTTTTAGGAATATTTAAAAACACCCATGATGTTTTCTGACCGAGGACTTCAGCTATTAAAAAAGAAAAAAAAAAAGAAGTTAAGCTCTGAAATGTATTATTACCCATTCTAAACAAAACCTTAGTGAGCAGTTTGTGATAGCTGAGGAAAAAGAACTGGGGTTTGGCTTCCTGTAAAATAAGCTCACTAACGCTTCTAACGTGAACTGCTTGTCTGAACTGGCTGCAAAAGGCAGAGTGCTTTGGTAACCAGAGAAACTCACATGCAGTAGCTGAGCGGAGGGAAATGTATACCAGCCCTCCTTTAAAATACCTGTAATTACCTATATTTAAATATGAAAGCATATATCCATTGTATAGCAGAATTCATGAAAAAATACTTCCAGGAATTCAACTTAAGCAGCACACCGCTTGTAGATTATATATTGAGGGGATGTAGGCTGTATTAATGAAGTTTTATTTTACTTACTTAACACAGTCGAATAGAAATTATAAAAGAGCTTTGATGCTGAGATTTTCAGGGTACCCCTTGATCCACAAAACAAGCTCCAGGTTTTCTAAGCCAACATAAAAGGCCTGAGTTTTTAGCTGCTTTTTGTTGTTTTGTGTTGTTGTTCTTGCACCTCCTCCACTTGTTACAAAAGCTGCTGATAAAGGCTGCAGAAAAATATTTAAAAAGGCTCTAACCAGAGCTGTAAACCATCCATTTCGCTTTACTAGTACACTGCGCTTTTGTCTTCCATGTAGAAACCGAACTTCAATGAAGGAAGAAGATCCGGCTGTTCTTATAGCGGAAGTGCTGAGAAGAAAATTTGCCCTAAAGGATGAAGATCTGGCCCTGAAGGAGAAATGATGTTACTGTCATTAAACTCTGTAAGCAAAAGTGTTACGCTCCCAAAAATCTCTCCACAGTAGCTGCCTTCCTAAGGATTGAGCCTTTTGCCTCTTTTATTAATTAGGAATGGTTTCTGCACTGGACACTTACTTAGGAAAACCCTACGGATTTGATGTGTTTTCCATGTATTGTTATATTTAAGAAAAAAACCTTTTTAAGAAGATGGGAATTCTTTTCCACCTGCATTTTGATGTTGATTGTTGATAAGGATCTGCTAGAGTGCAGTGAGTGTTGCTGGATGACGTTCTTTCTACCTAAAATTTTCCTTAGGTTCAAATTCAGCATTAAAGTCTAACAGCCTTGTTACAATATAACTAGTTACCATTTCCAGTATAAAGGGATGTCAGACGTCCAGTTCAGTCTGAGTATGGCACAGAGCTGCTGAGAATAAGCTAATGCTTTCAGGTCTTCAGAGTTGGGGAGACTGGTGAATCACAGGGCTAAAAGGCGTCTTCCTGGTAACTTTCACCCGCTGGTAGGATGAAACTGCAGTCAATGATCAAACAGGTCGAAGGGATGCTGCCTGGTTTTGGTGTGCCCCTGGTACTTCTTAACTCATAAATTATTCCCACAGTTGCATGACAGAATGGCTTTAATTTCTTGCCAGTAATTTAATGTTTCATTAATAGTCCTTGTATTCAGATGATGTATTTTATTTAGCACTCAAAAGGTCTATTTATTGAACCACCAATGCTAAGAACTGAACACCCACCACAAGAGCCGTCACCCAAGAAGAGGGAAGCAGGAACTTGGCATTGTCCGTGGCTGCAGTTCTCACTAACTGAAGAGGTTTCCTTCAGCTACACCTTCTCTGCAGTGTTCCTCCTGCCTGTATTTAAAGTATGATTTTTTTTTTCCTTTATATAAAATGGAGCCTTAATAAGACAATGGTTGTCCTTGATATTATTAATGTGCAGATGTCCAAACGTGGCATCAGTAGTGCTCATATCTTGGCTGGCTTGGGAAGGGGGGGGGAGGAATTTCAGCTGCAGCAGCTGAAGTGTTGGCTGCTGGTGCCACAGCTGAAGGTACTCGGATGCAAAGAATTATCTTAATCCACCAGGCCCTCAGCCCTTCAAAAATTAAATCATCACCCCCACTTTAAAAGTGAGAGAAGAGGCTCTTATTGCCTCTGGCCACCCAGTGAGCGAGAGCAGAAATAGCATTTAGACTTAATCAGTTTTACCAGGAGCCGATACAGCTCTTCCCCTCCCAGATGCATGCCAAGGGCCACTGCATGACGTGATCCTTCTCCCTGTCCCAGTAAGGCTCCTCTGCATAAGGCTTCAGCAGGAATACACCTGCCTGTGGAGAAGATGGAGCTGTAAGCCAGAGTCCCTGTTCCCAGGACTGTGCTCCATGTGCAGGCTGGAGGCAGGAGTGTGTCATCAGCGCGGTTAACTTCTGGACTGTGACCTAACTCCAGTCAGATCTATTGTACCAAAATGCTGACCCAATGGGAAGGCAAAGCTATCTTAAATGGCAACATCTGCAGTGTTAAAGATGTACCTCAACATTTAGAAAAAAAATAAAAAACTGGGCAGCTGGTGCTGACAAAGCAGGCTGCTGTTCTGGAGTATGAGCATGGTCACAGATGGGCTCTGCTGCTCATGACCCCTGGAGTTTTGAAGCAGCTGGTCCCTGCCCTTCAAAACACAGAATCTAAAGCATGCCCCCCCGGAATGCTACCAGAAGCAGGGGATTATTTTGAACAAGCAGCACAAGTGGCACCACTGCTGTTAGTGAGATGTGGCAGCCACCAAGCACATTCAAACCAACGCTGACCAGTTCTTACTGCAGCCCAGTGCACTCACTGCTCCGCTTTTCACCTCACCCAGGCTGTAAGCCCCTGCCAGCACCCCACACTCCACCGGGGTGCGTCCCCACCTGTGAAAGAGCTGTAAGTCCAACATTCAGCTTACAGTTCAGACTTACGCAGAACAGATGCACTGCTGCAGTTCCTCCTCTGTCACAATCTTTCTCACGTTAAACCTCTGGTCAGTCAGTCCAGCACCAGCAGTGAAGTGCTGCGATCCCACCTGCAGTGAGCAGAGGTGCATCTTTCACAGTGACAGACGCACACGTGGAAACACATCAGTCTCCCTCCCCTCATGGCCACACACGCTAGCTGTCGTGTACTGGGGCTGGCACAGCCGTGGTTCTAAGATAAGCTGAGCCTATCGCTTCCCAACGGCAGCGAATGTGAAGGAGGCAGGGTGGTTCCTGAGCTGGGCCTAGAAAAACCTTTAAATACAGACTTCCAGGAGCCTAAGAAATACAGGTGCATTCGCGGTGGGCTCTGAACAGCAAGCACGTGAGAAAAACGCCAGGCAGTACTAAAGCCAGGCCTTAGCCACACAGGCTGTAGTCATGACTGAAACAGGCAAGCCATTATAAACATACTCCTTCAGTAATTATTTTTTTTATTAAAGCAAAACTTCAGACAACACAGAGGTCCTGCCTGTTGCATGGGTCTGCTGCGTTTGTTGGCTAGACCATACACACAGAAGCAAGGGGTACACTTACCTAATTCCGACCACTTTCTTATAAAAAAATGCTTTCCTGAGGCTTCACAAGAGGTGACACAGGTGACCCATTTGAGGTCACTTACCAGTGCTTAATCACTCTGTTCCCTTCCGAATCCTGCGTGAACAGTAAATCATAGCACTCATCTAACTGTTGCTCACCCAGTTTGTTCAAGCTCTTTGCAGCGTCGCTGGAACAGCCCTTGCAGGGGGAGTCAGGCAGCTGCCTGCGGGAGCTGCCTTTGTCCTTGCAAGGGGACGGGATGTTCTGGCAGTGGTGAGCAATCACTCTGTTCCCCTCCGAATCCTGGGTGAACAGCTGCCCGCAGGGCCTGCCCAGCCCCGCCTCACTGCCCCATCCCTCCTCGGCCCAACTGTTCTGGCTGCGCTCTCTCAGAGGCTGTGCTCTGGCCGGTCTTCGTGGGGATGAATAAAAGCCAGCAGCCCAGGTGCCGCCTCTCATTATAGTAGGATTTATATTCTCAGTCTCAGTGAAATCAATTAAAGAATTAACACTACTTGATTGCTGTGGTTTCTTATTCTGGTTTGCACCGAGTCTCGGTTGGGAATCAAGGCTGGTCTTGGCCTTCCCTGGGTGCAGCTCGCCCTCGCGTTTGTTTATCCCACAGTCTGAAGTTATGCCACCACTTACTGAAACCATTTCTCCAGCAAATAAATCAGACTCATTTCTGTGAGCAATGACCCGGTTGCCCTCTGAATCCTGGGTGAAGCTGCAGGAGCAGAAGTCCTCTCCTGCCCCACAGGAGGCTTCGCTCTCGCCGGGGGACTCTGCGTGGGGCACCAAGGAGTCTGGTGAAGGAGTTGGCAAGTCCGGCGCTTTCTGTGCACGATGCTGGGGTGTAACCTGCACCGTCTCCTCGACTCTGAAGGATTGTTTCTGGGCTTCCTCCATCTGCGGCAAAGCCAAGATCTTCACAGGGGAGGCAGCTGAAGAAATACCTTTTTCTTTACAGTCTTTATTTGGGATGAAAGGAGATGGCCTGGAGTTTTCTTTGTCTTTTTCATCTGAAAACAACATAGAATTGGTTAAAGCCAGAGCTGACACACACATTTCTCAGTGTTACTCACCACCCCCAGCACCATTCCTTGACGCTGGACTCAGAATTGCCACTTTACTGCTCCCTGGAGCAGCGCCATGCACTGTTCTACACTAGACCAGCACCGCCACTGCCTCACCACGATCTGTACCGCGGGGCTGAGGCTGCGATGGAACGGCAGCCTGCAGTGCTGGAATAGTTCAGATAAGTAAGCTTCCCTCTAGTGAGAGGCAAGAGCTGCAGCTCCAGCTGCTTCAGTCTTTGGCTTCTCTGCCTTCCTCCTCTCAGCTTTCCAGGCAGTTCACCTCTGACATTCTCTTCAAAAGCAGCAGCTCAAGAGGTACAAAACCAAACCAAACAAAAAAACCACTACAAAAAACCCCCCACAAAACTCCACAGTGAAACTTCTACAGCTTTCTGTCACCACCTGATGAAAGCATCAAGTCTCACATTTGCTTCTGAAGCCGTTCAATATAAAACCTAATGAAACTTCTCAATATAAGCAAGCTCATCCTCAATTCAGAGTAAGCTAAAAGGAAAAAAAAACCAACCAACCAACCAAATAAGAAGTACTCCAGCATCTTAAATCCTACAGGCCTCTGGGTGACCAGCAGCAGCATTTGATGAATCCAAACACATACAGCAAGTAAGTGAATGCAACTGATCGAGGGAATCAAGGGGGGGGGGGGGGGGGCGGGAAACAGAAGAAAGCATACAACATGTTCAAAAGGAGTACGGATAACAAATCCAAAGCAACAAAACATCAATGACCCTATCACAACACAAAAATTCTGTCAAATAATTAAATTGTACTGTTTATGTAACACTTCCTCTCATCTGCTTATTGCTGAACTAGTTCAATGTTGATGAAGTAGCCATTACACAACTTACAACATACAATGACACAATCCTACGCTGGCGGTTCCTGCATCCATTTCATTTCTCTCCATATTTGTTAATTTGAGACCCCCAGACAAATCACAATTTCTTGTATTCCAGAGCACAAAAGCAGCCTCAAAAGCACAGAGGTTGTGAGCTGGCTTAATTAGCTTAAATATTCCAGAACCCTCATTGGTTCAGTTTGGATTAAACACTGCATTCTTTAGAAGAGGCTTTATCCAATCCTTTATAAAAAGCTTTCCTCGCTCACATCCCGCCTATTTCCCTTACAGGGATGTTTTTGAACCAAGTAACATTAATTTTCACTTCCAGCTATAATGCCCTTCCAAGAGCATTTAACCAACAATTTAGGACTGCTATTGTTTAGAACAAACCTGGCACATATCGCCCTGGACGCTGCCCCTTCCCTGGGCAGGGAGTGCTGCCCACAGGACACCACCAGGCTTGGCACTCCTGCCCAGACTGCACCCCATCCCAGCCAAAGTGGTGTTCCCGACTGGACTGTCCTTTATGTGACACCATCAGGCAACCCAGAACTGGACGTCTTGCCACAGTTTGTATCAGCACTGGGGCTGAGTCAGGCTTCCCAACATTCCTCTGAAAACTCCAGTTTTATAGGGAGTAAAGCCTGGTGCATTACTTAGAGTTCAGATTGTTCACCAGTGAAGACTTGGCTGTGACTACTGTTACTTATGTTTAATCTAACACTGCAAAATGTGCCTGCATTTGCATTAACCATCACAAAATCCCTTCTGGGAGTTCAAACCTTCAACCTTTACCCTTTTCACTAGAAAAAATATGCACTTTTCTGCCTAATAAAGCTGCCAAGAGATAAAGTGAGAGGCGTTTTCTATTATGGCCTGAAACTATTTTCCTACAGGGGCATACGCTTTCCTGCATTACCTGTCAGAGTGCTGAAGAAGGTGGAGATGGTGGTTTGCTTGGTGCGTGGCTGAGAGGCTCTTGTCTGTGTGAAAGCGACTGAGGTGTATTTCCTTTCCAGAATCCGATTAAATACTTTTGGCTTGGCTAGGAGAGACTGGGTAGGGAAAGAAACAAGTAGGAAGTGAATATATGCCATGCAAACCAACTCTACCCTTCTTCCAGCGCTGCAGCACACCTCCCACCTTGGCTAAATGCTTCACCTCTTCCCGTGCCACCATCACTGGATGGCTGAGGTTGGAGGGGGCCCATGGAGGCCAGCTTGTCTGACCCCCTGCTCAAGCACGGTCACCCAGAGCAAGACACTCAGGGCCAAGGCTGCTGGCTTCTCTGCTGGGTTGCACCGTCCCAGCTTTGCCAACCCCATCACGTCCCTCTCACACCTCTTGAAACGTTTCTGCATCCTCCCCCTGACCCAAGGCCTAGCCCGGCCCCCTCTCCTCACTCGCAGTACCACAGCAGCCCCTACCCCCTGGGCCGGGGATCCGGGCACAGCCCGGCCGGCAGCGCTGGGGGCGGCCCCAGCAGCCCCCCCAGACGGGACCCCCGCTCCGCACCCCACCTGCGACGCGCTCTGCTTCAGCTCGCCGGTGTCCAGCCAGACATCGCACGCTCCGGCCTGCTGGGCCTCGCCGCCCCTGCGCCTGCGCTTCATCCCCGGCACCGGCCGGAGCGCGGAGCTGCGCAAGGCCCCTCCGCGGACCCCGAGGGACGGTCCGGAGCGCTGCCTCAGGCGGCGGGGCCGCGGCGTTCCCTCAAGCGGCAGAGCCGGAGCGTTACCTCAGGCGGCGGCCCCCGCTCCCCGTTCCCGCCGCGCCGCAGGCTCCGCCCCCGCCTAACGGCCGCCCACAGCCACTGCGCGCGCTCCTGGTAGAGAAGGACCAATCCGAGCGGTGGGACAGGATGAGCGGCAGGCGAAGCCACGCCCACCCCAGGCTGTGCCTTATATAACGCGGCGGGCGGCAGCTCGCTGCTGGAAAGCGCGGCGGCGGGGTCGGGGCTGCGCGGTGCCTCCTCGCCGGGACGGGGCAGAGCGTTCGCAGAGCTCCCAGCGCGGGGTGGGGAGCCGGAGCCCCTGCACAGGGCAGGGGAGCAGCACGAAACAGCTGCATTTTCCCCTCTCTCAGATGCTTCCTGGCCCAGCCGTTTATCGAACCGAACCGGGCCGGGCCCTGGCCTTTCCCGGGCCTTCTCCCCTTGTTACAGGCCGCAGCTGAGGCCCAGCAGGTTCTTGCCCGGCGTTTGCACCCTGTTCAGGTCAGGGCTGTGTGCTTCTAGCCACCACAGCCTGTTTGCAGAGCCTCATCCAGTGCTGAGGGTGCTGTGGGCCCTGTCACTGCCCTGGGGCCACCAAATGACCCCCAGCCATGCTCCCCTGCTCTCTTGCTGCACTAAGGACAGTCTGTACCTCTCTCACACCCACACCCTTGCTGGGTAAGGGGCAGGGCCCTGTCACTGCGTGGTAGCTTGGTACAACTCCCTAGGCCACAAAAAAGGGGCCTGAAATAGTGTTAAACAAATTTGCTGCCCTCACTTGTGTTTTATACAAGCTTCCCCTCAGCCTGTTCCCATGGGTTAGGTTCTGCCACTGCTAACAGGGCCCAGGTGACATCTCCTTACCTTTTGCTCTGAGGCCTGGTAGCTTCCAAGAACCTTGCCTAGCCCACCACAGTCAGGGTAACATGGCTGCAGCGCCGACCACATTTTATTGCAACTATTTATTCAGACATGCGAATTAAACCAGTGTACTATTTTTAAGAACAAGATTGAACTAAAAAAGCAGCTCTTTCTCTCCCTATAGACTGCCAAGTAACAGTTTGCAAAGCGTTTCATTCCTCTTATTGAAGTTTGTGGCCAGGTTCATGCCAGCGTCGCCACAGCTGGCTGCAGATCAACCCCTGGGGTGAGCTCACCTGCTTCTCCTTCAGGGCTCTTACTCTTCTTTGAAGCTCAGCTTGTTCTTCACCTTCCGGGCCATGTAAGCAGCCGTGAGGACAGAGCAGATCACAGTGAAGAGGCACAGGGCAGAGAAGTTGTGCGCCAAATCACCCTGAAGAGTGGAATAGATGTGTCGCCTGGACTCATAGTCCAACACTACTGCCTCAATCTGTGCCAGCGTGCAGAGTACCAGGCACATGTGAAAAATCTGATGGCTCTGCCCAAAGAAGTGACATTTCCCTGGGAACCACTTCTCAGGGTAAGGGTGTGAGAAAAAAAAGGCACCAATCAGGAAAAACAGCACCTGGCATTTGTGATACAGAAGGGCCAGGTCAGCCTGCTCGGAGGGCGGCGCGGTGTAGATGCGGTGGACCACAGGGCTGATGTCCAGCATGTACGCCAGGCCAGAGGGCAGCTCCTGGCAGAGCCGGCTCAGAAGGTGCGTGGACTGGTGGTAGCGGAACTTGGCATAGCAGGAACCGGCACAGGACAGCCATGCTAACAGGATGGCCACTGGCATGTAAAACGATTTGATCTTCTCATGCCAGCTTGGCTCGATGGTGTAGTAGTAGTGCCCCAGAGCGCTGCCATACTGGTAAATGGCAACACCCACATAGTCCATGAAGAAGAAGCTGTAGTGCCAGAACTCAGATTTGGCCTGCAGAAGGTGAGCGAGGGTGCTGAACGTCAGGTAGGTGATGGATGCCACGATGATTATGAAGAGGGGCTGGGCATGCAGGTCCTGCTGAAAATCCACTCGCTGCGAGAGCTGCTGGAACCGCAGCAGCAGGATCAGCGCTGCCACCAGATGGGTCCAGACATTGATGGCCTCATTGTGCTGTTGGAAGAGTGTTGAGAAGTAATAGCGCCAGGTCTGCTGCACCGGCCGGTAGCCAGTGTGGATGTAGGGCTTCCAGAAGACCTTTGGCACCTCTGAACTGCTGACGGTGGAGGGAGAAGGGGGGGCCAGCAGCTGGGGGACCTGCCGCACATTAATGAAGAGGCGGCTAAGCTTTTCAGTGATGACCGTCGCCATGATGCAGCCAAACTCCAGGTCCCCACCACGCAAAACAACCTTTGGGATGGAAATAAAGTTTTGCTGCAGGATTTCACAGTGACTTTACTCAAAAAAAAAAACAACAACAAACCCAACCAAAATGCTTTGTTTGGTGTTTGCTTCCCCTAAAGATACGTAAATCATGCAGGACTGGAGAGTGGCCTCATTATAGCTGAAATAAAAGAATCACTAAAAACAGTAATAGGGAGGAGGCTGAAGGAAGATTTAAGAACCCCTGGAGTGCCCTGTGCTGCACAGGTGACAGTCTGGAGGAGTACAGAAGTAGAGGACACAAGTATGGGGTTAACTGACACAATAATTAACACACCAGGACGCATCAGTTCCTAGCTCACCCCTTCCCAGCAGTTTAGGAACTGCTAAACAAACTCCACACTCCAAGACTGGGCCAGATTTTCCCCTTTGTAAACGGCTTGCAGTATCAGTCTTTACAAATGAGCCACGTTATTTACAAATAATGAGATGACCTGCTCTGCCTCAGGAGGAGTGCATTTGAGAACATAAATAACTATAACACCAGTAACAGAAGATGTAACTTCCATGTTCAGAGTTTTTACCATCTTTTTTCAGCTCCTGATTGTCAGTGCAGCTGTGCACACAGCACAGCTTGAGTGAGTTCATCCTGTTGCATCACTGAGGTCCAGCAGCATAATCTTTGTGAGCAGGCGTTTCCAGGTTTACATTTTTGAAGCTGCTGTCCTTACCAAGATAAAGGCAGCCTCGATGGCTTGTTCTGCCTTTTCACGACAGCCTTAAAAACACATTGAACAGAACGTGCTCAAAATTAAATTTCCCCTCCTCCTTACCTGCTCTTGCTCAGACAAGTTGTGAACAGCCCAGCTCTCGTCCAGCTCCAGTGCCGATTTACACCTCAACTCCAGGCAAGCACAGTCATTTCACGGACAGCTCAGACAGGAAAAGCTCTTCAAAGTTTGGGAAGAGGAGGAGGAGGGGATGGAACTGTTTATTTTCAGTGTCTCTGTAATTTCCTCGTCAAAATGGAGTAGATAGGTCTGTAACTCATGCCTGTCTGAACCTGAGGGGCACAAATGCAGATAAAACCAGACTGTTTGCTGCTCGGCTTCGCTCTCGAATGCTCTTTTCCTACCTCGCCTGGTTAAAGAAGCCCCACGTCAAAAATAACTGGTCTGTCTCAGGGCAGCACCTCGAAGAGGGCAATCCTGACCCTCACGTGGCCTCCTAAACCCTCCTGTAACACTGCGACATGCACAGGCTGCCGGTGAAAAATTAACTTCATAAACCTCTTCCGGACTTGCAGCTACTGTGCTGAAGCAGAACAGCCTTGAGTCCTGCCAGGGAGATGGGAACAAAAAGCAGAACTTCCCGGGTGACCCTATTTTGACCAAAATTTGATAAGCAGGAAGAAAACACTGCCCTTCTACCGCCCAGAGAACTTGCCTGTGTGCCAGGGCTGCCGCTGCCCGCGAGGTGGTGGGGAAGGGGCTCAGCTCCAACCGCGTGTGACCCTGTCACGGCTGCTGAAAGCCAGATTCCTACGGGAAAGGCACCCCAGTTCTGCTCAGGGAGACGCTGTGACAAAAGCAGCGGGAAAAGCTGCGTTGTGAGCAGCCAAGCACGAGGCAGGAAAGGGAGCGGTGTTTACTTCAGAGCCTCCAAAACTAGCTGGAGCAGGAGTTAATTTGCAAAGCTCCTCCTAGCTACAAATGGAGCACATCCTGCGCAGCACTGGAAATCGTTAATCTGGCTTGTACTCCGAATCATAACCCCCACATACCCATGAGATGTCGAGAACGTTACCTCAAACACCTCTTATTTCTGACAGCCTCTCCTTTCTCAAGCAGCAGCCACCCATCTTGCTGAATTTTTCCTTAACGGCACAGACTCAGCCACCAGCAGCTCACACGCCAGTTGGCTCCAGTGCATACAGCTGCTGCTACCCTTCCACAGCACAAATAGTTTTCTATTATTAATATATATTGTACTGGTTTCCTCACAGCACAGGGTCACCAAGCCCCGTGCCCGGGCAGCCTCTCCATCCTCCTGGCAGCACCAGCCCTGCCAAACCCGCTTTGGGGGCAGCCAGGGACCGAGCCCCCCTCCCAAGAATTATTATTTTTTTCCCAGGAATTATTTTTCTGTACTTCAGAGCATGAGCACAGCTGGGGCAGGGGGGGGGTGTGGGTCTGGGTCGGTGGGGCTCTGGACCCTCTTTCCTCCCATTACCCCCCTCCTGCCCCCCCCATGGCACGGCACCTGCTGAACCGCCGCAGCTCCGCTCCCTGCCACATGCCAAGCCCCCCCAGTGGCCACCCCCATGCTTCTGTAATTTGCTACCGCACAGGGGGCTGCCTGGCCTCAGAAATCCTGCTGTATTTTTACTTTTTTAAAGCCTGTTTACAGTCCAGCTTTCCCCACCAGAGACACTATTATTCCCGGTTTCCTTCCTAAGCCAGTCCCCCCCCACTTCTAGTATCATTCCTATCCTCTTACTATCTGCACCCCTCATCTCATTCCGCCCCCAGCAGCTCTCCGAGGAAGCAGACCAAGCTCAGACCCCAGGCACAAAGCACGAGTGAAGTGTAACACAGGCAGCCATGTAAAGCAGAACTAAGACGAGGGAACAGAAGGCCCCCGAGCGGAGAGCTGACAGCTTTGGCAAGTGAAAAACATTTAATGTCTCTTTGTGCTCTTAACACCATTTGGGGTTTGGCAGTGCCGTCATTCTCCTCCCCCATCCCTTGAAAAGATAGGAAGAAAACCCACACACAGTATTTGGGACACTTGGTCTTTTCTCAGCAGGCAAAGAAATACATTAAAATGAAAACCTGATTATTTTTTTTTTGATTGCTAATTATGCCTGATCTTGTTTATGGGATCTGATCCAGCAATCGCTTAAATCTCCATTAGGTAGCACTAGATGCTCAGCTTCTTGCATAAGCGTGTTCTGTAGCAGGTTCAGGCCTTCGTCTCAAAGTTCAGCCCTGTAGTCCCATCCTCCTCACCACCCCGGTGGATCCTGACCCACATCCCTGTGCTCCCAGCTTTCGCAATGTTGATACATGTGATTAAAACCCCCAAACCTGCACTATGCCCCCACTGCAGCTGGGCGGCAGCTCCCCCGCAGGTAGTTTGGTTTCTTGGTTTCTCTTACCTTAAGTTATGAAGTATCAGAACACTTGTGGAAATGCTTCATGGAAAGGGTCTGATCCCAGCCTTCCAGTGCACCCAGCCTGGCTTTATCTCACTGTTTCGCTTTCACTCAAAAGTGCAATGTCAGCTTTCGGTTAAGTACAATTCCAATGCAATCAAAAGTGGAAAGTGCGATCCATGAAAGCTTTTTAAACTGAGGTTCTTTCTTTAGCGAGCCCTAGTAGGCTGGTCAAGTGGTCCAGGACTCAATCACCCCCCCTCAAAAAAAAAAAAAATAAAATCCCCTACCAGCTTTTCCATCCTCAAAACTTGTTAAGTCTGTCACCTTGGCAGTGCCAGATGCTCCAGTGTGGAGTTAACCTGAAAACAAAGCCAGTGGCCAAGCCACAAGATCACAGACACAAACAGGACCTCACCGAGAGCAGTGCCACCGAGCATTTGACACTAGCAGAGCCGTGAAACCCAGGGCCTCCCTGCTCCGACGGAATGCACTTACTGAAGCAGAGTACTTCGAGGTTATGTGGCTGCTCATGCCCACCAAGTGCAACCTTGTCTTTCTGCAGAGCTGCACAAATACCTGTGGACACCCTTACAGGAAGGGTTTGGGGTGCTGGTTTTGGTTGTTTGTTTTTTTTCTTTAAGGCACCTGTACAATACAGCAGCTTTGTACCCCATCCACCTAAAAAGTATCTTTCCTCAGAGCACAAGTACAGCTGTACCCACTTCTCACACTTCAGAGAAACCAAAGATGATATGCATCTTGTTTGGGCAGGAGTTAAGATCTTCACATTTGCCCTGTGGCTCAGTGTACTACCCCAACACACCTGCTGCAGACACCAGAATACAAACAACTCTTATCCGCAACAGCATTTTTCAATTCAGGGCTCAATCCCAGCACAAAACAGGTTTCTGACTTTTATGCTCTGGCACTGCAGGAAGCGGTACACAAGTCACCATTCAATAGCACAAGTCATCTTCTAGAAACCCTGGCCATAAGCAAAAAAAAAAAAAAAAAAAGCAGCCTCAGATCAGTCATGTGGTAACAAGGACTTGTTTGTTGAAGTGTCAGCATCCAAAGGGAGGTGGTTCTGAACTCTTTTTAACAAAAAAAACACGCAACAGCTGACAACTGCTGAGGTGTCAAAACAAAGCTCTGATTGTAAAATTAAGACAATGAGTGTGCTCTAGGGGAGAGGCAGTCATGCAGCATGCCCCTGGACGTGCAGAAAAGTGCTGCTGCAGACCTTTCCACCCAGCACTGGAGAAGGATGTCTGCTGCAGACCTCAGCCAACTGCTTTTGTTCCTTATGTCGTTTTCAGAAGTAATTCTCATGATAACAGCACTGTGCAGCTTTATTTAGTCACTCAGTTACAGCAGTATTTTAGCAGACTGGGACAGAGTCAGATTTTTGAAGTGTAACATATTCAGCATGGAACAGTATACTACGTATTCCTTTCACAAATGTCTTACAGAGCTGATACAGTACTAGCCATCAACCCAGTGGCAAGCACACTGGAGTAGAAAAGGATGCAACAAGAAGATAGCTACACTGGAAAGACAACACTTTAGAAAAAGTGAAACATGTAAGGTCTCCCCTCTAGCCCCCAAAGAAAGTGTACAGTTTGGATCTAATTTTACAGTTCTACATCAGTTTCTAAAAACTTAAAAAAAAAAACAAAAACAAAGATAAAACCACTGGCCAGTACAGTCTTTGGATATTTAGAGGAGGGGGAGAGAGTCAGTTTCCAGAATGAAGTCAGTCAGTTTCAGCCTCACCAGGGTCTTTGCCTTCTTTGTTCTTTCGGACCTCCTCAATATGCTTGTCCTGAAAGACAACAGCAGGGAAGCAGTTAGCTGCCCAGGTGCAGAAAGGCAGGGCTCGGGCGGCACAGCAAGCCCTGGCTTACAGCAGGAACCTGCAGGCGTGGGCTACAGGATGAAGGAAGACACTGCTCTAACTCCATCCATCCCCTCTCCCCCAAGAAGGGGATTTCTGCAAAGTCTTTTGCAGATTTATCATCTTGCAAGATCACACCACCACTGAACGCCCAGGATGGCTGTCTATTCATAGCACCCCCCCTCACCTGGCCATTTACTTGGCTTTATTTAACCAGTTTTCAAAGTAAGAAGCATGAATAAACCCTCTCCTAAAGGGAAACTGGGACTCTACACCCACCTTCTCCCTCAAGCGTTCCAGTTTAGCAGCCATTTGTGCCTCGCGGTTTTCTTTGTTAGCTTCCATTTTGTGGGTCAGCTTCTCCTCTGCCATTTTGCTGAAATTGTTGTTCTCTTCAATTGCTTTCTGAAGCACCTCTTTTTCATGCTCCCGCTTCTCAGCTAGCTGCTTCAAGACTTCTGCTTCATGAGACTAACAAAACAGAGGATGCACGCTTTGAACATAACACAGATGAGCTACCCAGACAACTACAGTCGAATTATTCACAACTCCCAAGAGACAAGATTTTCTATTTTACTGCAGAACAGCATAACTTTGTGATGCAGGACAGAGCTCTCTGGTGCTCCCACCACCCACATAACCCATATTTCAGTTACAAACTAACAGGAAAGTTCCATTTCTGTCATACTTGCAAGTCTTGTTAAATGAGATCTTTCTGGAAAAAAGAACATTGATATTTTTAACGTTAACATTGATAGGTCTTTTCTAGAAGATTCTTGCTTCTCAGAACGGTGAATCACTGTGATTCAGGTCACACAGGAGGCTGCACTTCAATTGGCAAGCCTCTGCAGAGTCAGGAGCTCCAAGACACATCTCAACAAGATCTTACATCAAGTCAGACAATGTCTTCACAAACCTTCTCATTAGATTCACCACTACATTTTCTAGGAGAAAACGAGTCTGTTATGATGCCAAAGCCAGGAAAGCCAGTTTCATCCTAAGAGCATCCCCTCTCGACAAAACACTTTCTCCCAATTTTTCAAGTCACCATTCAAGATCACCTTGGGAACAAAGCTATGGCCCTGCAGACCACAACAAAGGTTCATTAGAACCCCAGAGGTTCCAACAAATTTCAATTAATACTTCATTTACCGTAATACAAACTGCTAATCATTCAGCCCAAGCAACAAGAAAAAAAAAAAGACACTACACAACTTGCACAGACTACCTGAGCAGTGCTCACTTAAGCTGTTTC
Organism: Falco cherrug; assembly: GCF_023634085.1. Classification (NCBI taxonomy): domain Eukaryota; kingdom Metazoa; phylum Chordata; class Aves; order Falconiformes; family Falconidae; genus Falco; species Falco cherrug. The sequence continues at coordinate 116,395,366 of NC_073699.1, read as the reverse complement.
AAATTTACCTTGCGTCTCTCTTCTGCTGCTTCCAACTTCTTCTGAATCTCTTCCAAGGACACATCCTTCTTCTTTGGGGGAGAAAGAGGGAATTCTGGGACCGCTTCTTTTGAGCGAGGACTGAGTATCAGCTCAAATGCCTGCCCAGAGGCACGCTTTTCCAGTTCCTTCACTTGAATATCTAGGAAGGGGGGGGGGGGGGGTGTGGGGCGGGGTGCAAAAGCCAACAAACATGCAGTGTTTTAAGCCAGGAACTGGCTTAGGTAACTTGAACAATAGCCTTCAAAAAACATCAATGCCACAAAGCTCACTTAAGGAGACAGCATCTGAGCCGGTAGTTTTGTTGTAAGCAGCAGCACCACCATTCAAAAACATGGCAGGCAATTTTTGTGTGTAATTGTTCATCACTACTACATTACCCAAGCACCTGACATAGCTAGGAATAGAAACCAGTTTTCAAAGAAATATATGAGCCAGCGTTCTCTCTTCAAATACCTATGAACAGGCACGTCAGCCCTGCACGGCGTCAGTGATGAGAACTGGTGTGCTGGTCCAACTAAGATGTCTTGATGATAGTCAGTTCTGTTCACGGAGCAGATGGCATGCAGATGAGCTGAAGCCCATCTGCTAACAGCCTCGTCTGAGAGGGCCTTTGGTATGTTTTCACAAGCACCCAGTTTTAACAGCTTCTCCAAAACAGCCTAGAGATAGCATGGTGATGACAGTTTACTATATTAGACTTTTAAGTTATTCGTGAGGAAATTAAGAGGAAAAAACCCCAAACCACACAGGACCATTTAGTACATCATACAACATACCAGAAGTAGCCATGACCAAGAAAATATGACTCCAGAAGCCAACTCTGGGAGAACTTCAATCAGCTGGATTCCTAGATAACAAAGAAACATGCCTTTGAACAGTAAGCACATTAATTTCCTTTCTTTTAACTCCTAATAAAAACTGCTATGCATAATTAGACCTGCTGAACAAAAGACAGTCAGGCAGGTTCCTGCAGTCAGTAATTCTGGTCAGTCTGCAGGGCTGACGCTGGTGTACGCTGCTAGGAACATTGGAGAGGTTCTCCATCATTGGTGTTGCAGGATCTGTGCGCACGACTCGTAGTTGGGCATTTTCAGTCCCTGTTTTACTCCACCATAATTAAGATACATGAACAAAGACTCCCATTTTACCATTAAATTAGCAGCATACGGATATTTCACTGATATTGCGCATAGCAGCTGTAGCTCTCTGAATTAAAATAGAGCACACAACAGCCAGGACTCCAGCTGCTACCAAAGATTTAAATTTTGTGCGCATCGAACTCATTTAAAAATTCCGTTTTATTTATGCAGCCGATGCCAGGTGCTGCACATCACGGCAGACAGGGAGCACACACACTGCGCTGCGTCCCTCATCAATAAGGGCGTAATATTAAAAAAAAAAGCACAAAGCGGTGTGAAAAGCCCAAAAGGAGGATTTTTATTTTTTTCCGCCCCCATGTTTTAAGCCGACAGTAAAGCGGGGGCCCGGTGGGTGCGCTGTCTCGGACGGGCGGCGCTGGGACCGCGCACCCCACCCGGCCGCTGGCGGTCCCGCCCCCTTTTCACCGCCAACCAATAGGCGCCGAGGCCGCGGCGCGGCCGGGCGGAGACCCCACCCCCTCCCCGCCCGCGCCCTCCCAACCGCACCGAATTCAAACCGCCGGGGAGAGCGGGCGCGCGCGCGCCCGCCCGCGCGGGGGGCTCGAGGGAGGGCGGAGCCAAACGGTAACATCCGGGCACCTGCCGCCCCCCGCCGCTACGGGGAAGGGGAGGGATGGGGGGGGGCTGTGTGGGTTGGGGGGGGGACACAGGGACGGGGACCCTCGCCCCACCACCGCCAAGCGGGGCTCTGCCGCGAGTCCTCGCGTTCGATGGCACCAGGGAGCGGCCGCCCGGGCGCCGCCCCTTCCCCACTAACAATGGCGGGGTCCTGTCAGCGAGGGGAGGGGGCGCCGCTGCCGCGGGTAGGGCGTCGCCCCTCGCAGAGCGTCGCCCCTTCCCCGGACAATAGACACCCCCTTCCCCAGCGGGACAGGGGGGCAGCTGGGGGCGCCCCCCCCATTGTCTCCCTTCCCTTTGTCACCGCAGCGCCCGAAAAGCGGGCGGGCAGGCGACGCCCGCCAGGCGAAGGGACAAAAGAGGCAGGCGCGGAGCCCCCTCCCCAAGCACCCGCGGAGCCCCCCCGCGGTCCCCCACGCCTTGCCACCCACCCTGAGCCCCCCTCCGCTGCGCCACCGCCACCACCCCCACGGAACACCGGACCTCCGTGAACCCACCACCCCCCGACCACCACCTTATCTAAACCCGATGGGGGGGCCGCCGCCACCGCCGCCGCCACCACGCACAGCGATCCCCCGGGCGGGCCGGGGCCCCGCACGCCGCCCGCAGGCAGAGGCAGCCCCGCCGCCGCGCACCCACCTGCCCGCGCCGCCGCTCCGGCCCCACTCCGCTCCCGCCCGCCCCGCCGCGCACAAAAGCGCCAAACAATGGCACGTGACCCGCCCCGCCCCGCCCCCATTGGCCGAGCGCGCCGGCACGTGCCGCCCGCCGCGGGGGGGGAGGGGGGAGGGCGAGGCGAGGGGTGGGCGCCCCCCCCCTTCCCTCCCCAGACCCCCCACACCCGCTGCATGCCGGGATACGTAGTCCGCCAGCGGCGGGCGGGGGCGGTGCGGGGCGGTGACCCCCGCGGCCCGGTGCGAGCCCGTCGCGGGGTGCGGGACCTTGTCGTGACGCCTCGTGCCCCCGCGGGCCGGCCCCCGGCCCCGCGACCCCCGCGCCGCTGCCACTGCCCCGGGCCGCAGCGTGGCGGGACTCCCTTTGTCTCCCACCGTGGCAGGGGGGAAGCGCGGCCCGGTAAGGCCCCGCTGTCAGGGTCACAGGCCACATCAGGGGTGTTGGGCAGCAGTGGGGCCGTGATCGGGGGCTCACCTCGGGGCTGGCCTCTGACCTCAGGGCCACAGTCACCTCGGGGCCACAGTCACCTCAGGGCCATAGCCGCTTACCTTGAGACCATGGTTGCCACAGGGACACAGTCACCTCAGGGCCATGGGTACTCTACCTCAAGACCACAGTCACCCCAGGACCACAGCCATCTCAGGGCATGGCCACCTCAGGGCCACGGTCACCTCAGGGCCATGGCCATCTCAGGGCATGGCCACGTCAGAGCCACAGTCACCTCAGGGCCATAGTCACCTCAGAACCATGGCCATCTCAGGGCATGGCCACGTCAGAGCCACGGTCACCTCAGGGCCATAGTCACCTCAGGACCATGGCCATCTCAGGGCATGGCCACTTCAGTGCCATGGTCACCTCAGGGCCATGAACACTCTACTTCGAGACCATGGTCACCTCAGAACCATAGCCATCTCAGGACCATGGTCACTTCAGAGCTACGGTTACCCCAGGGCCATGGCCACTTACCTTGAGATCACAGTCACCTCAGAGCCTTAGTCATCTTAGGGCCACAGTTACCTCAGGGCCATGGCCACTCCACCTCAGGGCCCTTGGTCATCTCAGGGCCACAGCCACCTACCTCAGAGCTTTCGGTGACCTTGGGACTACAGTCACCTCATGGCCATGGCCACTTACCTCGGGGCCATGGTCACCTCATGGCCCTTTATCACCTCAAGACCATGATCATCTCAGGGCCATGGTTACCTCAGGGTCATCACCACTTACCTCGGGGCCACGGTCACCTCTGGGCCACGGTCACCTGCCTGAGGGCATAGTCACCTCAGGGCCAGTCAGTTATCTGAGGGCCACAATAACCTCAGGGCTCTTGATCATCATCAAGATGACCACCATGTTCCTTTGGTCACCTCAGGGTCACAGCCACCACAGGCCAACCCCACAGAGGATCTATGGGTCTGACAATGCCTTGGCCCCACAGCCCCTGCAGGCAGTGTGTTTTGGGGTACAACCACATGGCCACCCTCTCCTTTGGGGTGACACCAGCAAGTCAAAAGCATGTCTAGAAAAGCCATCGTTCATGCAGATTCCACAGCCTGTGGGTAATGGCTCGCAAACGTGCTTTAGATGAACTGGCTGCGTTTGCGAATCTTCCATACAAATGCCTTTGTGCCACTCCCGTGGTGGTTCCCATCCCACCATCACTCGAGTCGCACCAAGAGTTGAGAGGCACAAAAGGCAGAGGGATGAAGGATGGCACAAATCTTCTGCCACAACGCAAGCCCAGCCCAGCAGCCTCCATACCCTAAACATCAAAGAAAGGACTTTTCTGAGGGGACTCACCCTTGTTGTGCACACTCCTAAAACCAAGGATTTTGCACCAAAAAAAAAAAAGAAAATAAATCCTACCTTGAGGAAGGTTAATATTGTGACAGAAATGCATAAAGCATTCAAAACAGAGATTATTTTAAACACTTGCCCTGTTTTTTGCTGATCTGACGTCTATTTCCATGGAAACCACATCCAGCCGCCGAGCTGCTCGAACTGGGAGAGGTTTCTGCCGGAGTGGCTCGCCGGGCATGGGAAGAGCCATTTTCCAGCAGCATGGTAGAAGGTTTTTGTGGAACTGAAGGGATTTCACATTCAAAATGCTGTGGCTGCTTGGCCCTTCAGGATCACGCCTGGTACATTCAGGAGGTTCCTGGCTCAGTACCACCGGTACACGCGTAGATATCACACGCAACATGCATGTTTTTAAACGAAACATCTTGAGTGCTTGGATTAAATAGCATCAAATGTTGCTGGAAGACAAAGCAGCCAAAAGACCATGCCATCAGCCTGTGTTTCACTTTATCATTTATTAATTATCATCCGTGCAGCTCAACAGTGTGTTGGATGCTTTAATATTAATGCATTTTAGTAAAATCAATGAGCTTATCCTGGGATGATCTCAGGATTTCCCAGAGGAAACAAGGCTTCCTGGGCTCAGGGCTTTTTGTTTGGTACCTGTGTGACTGCCTTTAGTCAATCCTCACACCCTGGAGAGATGATGATGAAATATCATTTAGTGCTTTTGAAGAAGGGATGTGCAGGCTGAGATAAAGCTACGAGTCATGCAGGGTCTGTTCTCAGCACTTTCCATCTTATTTCCTGGGCTTCTTACGGTTGGGGGTGGGGGGAGGGAGGAGGAAAAGAAAAAAAAAAAAAGAGGAAGAAAAAATTAAAAAAAAAAAAAAAAAGACCTGAATGTAACGTACCTTCCTTTGCAGCAGATTGGCTTTAAAGCCAAAAACATTTATTTCAGATAAGCACTCTCTTAGCTAAGAGGCAACATGGTTTATGGATGGGAGGCACTGAGCTGGGAAACAGATTCGGGATTTGTTTTCAGCTCTGGCATTTTACATGCAGTGTCACTTAGGCTGAGGCTCTTCAGCAACCCCTTTATAACACCTGCCACAACTGTTTTCAATTTCAACCAAAATCTTTGGGTATTATTGTGATACAAAGAGAAGTAACAGCTCCTAGCAGCTGGAAGGGCATGGAGACGATCTCATTTTTGGCTTCATTGCAAGAGCGGTTTTATTTTTGGAACATTTCATAAAACCCGTTTGTTTATGTGGCATTTATTTTTGTCTGATCTCAAGAATAATGGAGTATATGAAAAGCTTTTATTTAATTTGCATTTGATTTGTGTTTATTGACACATTTACTGTGATTCTAAACAGACTCTTCTCATTGAGCCTAGCAGCCTGTGGCTGTGGTGGGTTTTTTCTACTGGATTCCTTATCACCAACAAAAGCTTTTTGCTATAATTCCAGTTTTTCCAAAAAAGAAGCAAGCAGCAGCATGAGAAATTTCCGCCAACGTGTCACTACTGAGCCCCAAAACAGCGTTTGAGAAGGAAGACACCGTTTCAAGCCCAAATCTAACCCTCTCAGCCAGATGAATTTGTGCATCCTGAGGAAAATAAAGGACCACAGCACAACCTGCAGAAGGTATTCCCAGAGTAGGAAGGGACAAAGGCTCCATAAATTGCAAATATGACCCATTCTCAGGGTCGGTGGCCATCATGCACCTGGAGCTGGTGATAACTGCACCCGCTTAAAATCCTTCCCCTTGTGCAACTCGCAGCCACAGCTGTAACTGCCCACCGGTCGCTCAAGGCAGGCTCGTCCTCAGCACAGGCAGAACACAAGGCTTTGGTCCAACACGCTCAGCTCTCCGTGAAACATAAGTCAAGGTCTCACTCCCTGTACGTATGAATTTAGGATGTGACGTGATCAGATTTAGCATAAAGATTAAAGCGTCTCCTCTGATGTGTTTATCAAAATATCCCACAAAGAGACTGACATAATTAGGTGACAACTCAGCCCACGGCAGCTCTTTTAACTTGCAAAAATATTTAATCTTGAGTATTAAATTGCCACCCTCAAGCACTGGTGGTGGATGGACTGACAGCTTATTTGTGAATCAGGGAATGTTTTGAAGCACCTTGGTAAGTAATATTAGCAAGTATTTGCTAAGACTGGTGACAGTCACTGCATTAGCAAAGTTCATTTTAAAACTAGAAATTCAATATACTATTTGACCTGAGTCAATCAGTGTAAGCGATTTAATAAATAACCCGCTGGAGGAGATAGTAATTTAAAAGAAACTTGTTCTCAGGGGTAGAAAGAAGGGCTACAAGACTTCTTTCTATCCATGTTTTTCAGTCTCTGTATTCACCTTCAGCAAATGTTTCTCCACACTGCAGCTTACCCGTCTTCACTCGGGCTGTACTGACGTGCTGCTGCCCAACAAAGGTGTCGAAATGAAAATTAGTGGCTGCAAAAGTCTCACTGATCTTCAGATAAGAGTATATTTAATCCAAGTGCAGCCAAGGATTCAGCAGAACTGAAGAATAAAACAAGATTTTTAGGGAGCATCTCCCTCACAATGAAAGCTCTTCCATGGGCAAGAAATGTTTAAGGTAATTGATATTTGTTTACTGGAGGTGTTTAGGCTGATACTATATTTCTGCTGAAAAACACCATTAAGAAAATGTTCCCTTAGGAACAAATTTGCACTTGCCAATGTGCTGTTGGAAATGATTTTTTCAAATCAAACAGGGTGCCTGGCTTCCATTGTTAGTTTGGTTTTTGAGAAATTCCCTCAAACTCATCTAATTCCTCCATAAAACGAGACAAGTAAAAGCACTCACCACAGATGGCGATTGCGCCTGCAGCAAGAGGGATGAAAATATCATTTAATTGCTTTGATATTGGGGCAATATAACCCTGAAATGTCATACTCCCCTCTTCAAATGCAGTTATAGGACTGTACTGCATCAGATCGAAATACCGTGGTGATGAGGGCTGACAAAGCTCTGGAGTAGAAAAACAATGTAAGCTTCTAATGAACTAAAGACAAAGGCCCCACAAGCACTCTGCTGTCCTTGTGAAAAATTCTCCAACACACTGAAATGGTGACAGACCCCAAAGTGATGGCAGCGGCTGCGGGAGCCACACGTGAGCATCTTCACCCTGGCTGCAGCCAGGCTGCTGGAGGGGATCTGGTCTTTCTCCTAACAGTGAGGTGTGTCTTTGATCCAGCCTGGACAAAGGAATAGCAGAATTCCCTTCCCAGCCTGCTGGTAGATCTTCTGGCATGTTTTTCATCCTTTGTTTCCTAAGAAAATAAGTTTTTCACATGATCAAACTTCTTCCATATCTCTGACTAGTCTTCTCTCCCTGCTTTTAGCTTTGTGAGCCAGCCTCTGCCCCTCCAATAAATATGGATAAGAGCTCAGTGACATGAATTCCACAAGTTTCTTGAAAACAGATGGCGGGGGAGAGGCAAGAGTGAGGAAAAGGCTTCAGCACAAGCCCAACTATTATTAGAGACCAGAGACTTCACACCAGGGAGAGCTACCACGGCCGCTCCCAAGGGAGGGTACAGTTTCAGAGCTGATTGTTTTCTTCACGGCACCAGCGGATCCTCCATGTGCAGTTGTGCTCTCCTGGCAGCTACCTGCCACATACAAGGATGGATCTGTGGGGATGCTGGCTCCCACCTCCACTACATCCAGAACCACGCAGTGAAGCTGGCCTGGAGGTCTCCTCACATTGCTTCCCCCCCTCCTTGCTCCCATAGCTCCCAACCGAGCCGGGAGCCTCAACCCATTTCTCTGCATCCCCTCGCTGCTTCTCCCTTTCTGCTCCCAACCAGACTTCACAAATTTGCATTTCCCATATGGAGCACCCAGAGCTTTGCTATTCAAGGAAGCCCATAAACAACTTGCTGCCGAGGGTTCAAAAATAACTGTGCTGCACAGAGCTGCATCACTCAGCGATAGCAAGTGGTGGGGTAGAAACATGAAGGGATGGGGGGGGGCGGGTGTGAGCCAACAGGAGATGCACTAATTAGATTTCTAAAGTGTCAGTCAGCCATTTCAGCTGGGATAGAGCAAAGGAGACAGTGTGATTTTGACAACCACATGGAATAGCAATGCATCGGGAAGCCATAAAATATTCAACAGCCATAGAAGATTCCAGTAAAGACATTTGCTTTGGCTCTTTGAAAATGAAGTGGAGGTTAAGAAAAGCTGGGTATAGCACTAATTATTCCCCAGTTCCTAATTAGTTCCTTGAATTTAAAATATGGGTTCAGCTCTACCAGCAGCTCAGCAAGCCTATTGTGCTATTAATACTTCCCTGGCGTGATATAGTTAAAAATACTCCCACCCTTTCAAGACAAAATGTAGCTTGGAAGTGTCATGATGGGAGGAGTTCAGGGATGGAAATCCTCTTAAAGGAATATGACTTCCCCAATGTCAAATAAACAATATGAATGAGCTTGTAACAGCCCCCAGACTGAGCCTGTTCCCACTAAGAGCAAATTTGAAAATAATGCTCAATGCAGAGCTCTCAGGCCACTTGCTACCAAAGCTGTTTCACTGACAAAATTGGTACGCAGCCAGATGGTAACAGGTTTTACTGATTTTTCAGAGAGATCTGCTGCCTGGGGAGCAGGTGGGTTTGCAATTCTCAAGTGCCTGGCTTCCTTCAGACAGACAGCGCAAGGTCAAATTCTGATCGAAAGGCAGGGTCCTGACACGCACCCCCCTCTTTGCCTCCAGCCCCACACTCGGATAACGCCGGAGATCCTGACCTTATTAGCCACAGCTAATTTTTCCGTGGCAGTATCTATAGGTGCTGTTTCTGGATGAGATCTGACAGACGCCATGGGCAGAATAAAACATACTTCTTCCCACAGGATTTATGAACCAAGGAAACAGGTTGGTTGTGTTGGGTTTTTTTATGGCACCTTTTGACTTCAGTCCGATGAGAAGGTCTAGGTCTATGCTTTCACACTTTAGCTCCTCTCAGGATAATAAGCAGTTCCCCTCCCATCTCCACCAACAATTCTGCATCAAAATGGGTTAATTCCCGCTCCATCCCGCTGGCTCTTCACCCACTGCCTGTAATCGCTCAGCAGTACCAGCACAGAAACAATACCTGCACTTAACATTTGCTCAGTGCTGTTTGATCCCTTTTCCCTTACTAATTTGAGTTCATAATAGATCAATATATATATTAAAAGAAAAAAGACCAGACGCATCCACTGCAGCTGTGAGAAGGGGCAAACAAAGCCAGCCTTTCTGGACGAAAAACACATCTCTGTCTTTTATGCAATAAACCAGCAAACTGCTGCCGTACGCTAAAATCAATACCCAGAGAGACACCCTTATGTTGCGATTGCCAATGTAAGTGCTTTATTTTAATAAAAAAAAAACCAACAAAACCACACACAAAAAATCCCAATCCAGGCCTTGTGTGATGGATGTCATTAAAAAAACACTATTGATGTGAGGAAACGAAGGCATCCTGAGGCTGGTGTGTTGGGGGGGGCACGGTGCTGCCATGTCACCCAGGGAGGGGTGCTGACAGTCTCAGCACCTCCCTGCACCCCGCTCCAGGCTGGAAGGTGTAAGCCAAAGGGTTAAAAAGGAGGATGGGACATTTGGGGTCCCCGCCTCGCCCAGCCCCCACCTGCTCTCCCCCAGCACCACTCTGGGGGCTGGGGCTGAGCTCAGCCTGTCCTTCCTAAAATGGGGGAAATCTGGATAGTGACCAAAACCGATCCCTCCAATCTGTTTCAGGGGCTTTTTTTGGAATAGCCTGGAACTAGAGAGACCTCACACAGCCCCTTCTTCTCCAGCACCTCAGTTTCCCTTCTCAATCCTTTCTTCCTGTTTATTCAGGAATCATCTCTAGGGTCAGCAAGAGACCACTCCAGCCTGAAACGGGGCTTCTGCTGCAGAGTGAAAACTGTCAAAAAACCAGTTGTGCCCTCAAAATACCCTTGATGGCTGGCAGAATGGAACCCTCCTGGCCCACAGCATTAAATTTTGAAGGCCACGGAACTCAGCAAGCATCACGCCTGCTGTCCAGCCCTGTGGCATTGCACCTTGAAGCTGGGAAGCACGTGCCCTGCACTGGATCCCAAGGGTCTGCCCATCCAGAAGAGCCCTGGTCCTGCCCTGTAACCCAGCATGGGAGGAACTGGTGCTTGGGAAGATGACAAAATTGAGCTGATGCTCGGGGCTGCGAGCATCCGGGGTTTTCAGTGCAAGGCAGCCTGGAAACTGATGCACTAGATGGTAACAATTTGCTTCAGGGATGAAGAAACTTAATTTTTCTTCAGAACTTCACCCAGCGCAAAGTTTTGATTTGCCAAATAGAAAAATCGATATAAAACCAAGCATATACTCACCAATCAAAGGAATCTAGGGAACTCTGCCCGAGAGGGTGCTGCCCGGGTTTGGCTTGGGAGCAGGGTCAGCTCTGCACCTGCATCCGCGCTGGTCTTCGGGGTCAGGATCGCAGCCCACAGCTGGACACCGAGCTCCTCTACCAGAGCTCGTGTGGTTCTCACTGGGCTCAGCTTGCACGGCCGTGGACCTTCCTCAGCTGTTGTGAATCCAGGCCTTTACTATTTTCCCTAAAAATACAAGAAAAAGGGAAAAAAACCCACCCCATGACAGCTTGACGGTAATTACAAGGAGGTTTTAACACATGTCTCAATCTGCATTAATTAAATCAACAGGGAAGCTTCAATTGAGTAAATGAGGTTTTTTTCTGAGCAGCAGCAAATGCTGAGGCTGGTAACTCCAGTTTGCTGCATGCATGTGCAGTGGGATGGGGAGGGATCTGCCGGCTGGAAGGGGCTTCCCAGGAGGGAGGGAGCCGCAGGCAGGATGAGCTGGGGGTGGGGAGGATGAGAAGGCTCTCAGCCCTAAGAGACGAAGAGCTTGGAGCCAGGTCTGTGCCGACAGTCGGATTTCAGCCCCAAGCCCTGAGAGCAGAGAGCTTTGAAGCTGAAGCCTGTCGGAGAGCGGAGGTTGCTCTGTGGAGATAAGCCGTGGGGAAGAGGAATGCGTCCATTCATACCCCAGCCATGCTGCAAGCACAGCTGTGAGGGGAATATCAATGGGCAGGAGTGGCTTGTTTGGGGTTTTTTATTTATTTATTTCAAAAGCCACTGTTTTGAATATTGAGGCAGATCAGACACATCGAAATGCTTGACTGCAAGGGAACTCTTCCCAACACACAGCCCTCCAGGGCAGGGGTGGGCTGCCAACCGGCAAGCAGGGCAGGTGCCCCCGCTACCGACCCTGCTCATGTAACAGTGCTGGTGTTCCCTTCCCACGTCCCCGAGAAGCAAAATCTCTCTGTGAATAAAACACGGGGGATTTATGGATATAAAACCCGGCTAGCTCACATTCAAACCCCAACCTGTGAGTTGTAACAATGCAGCAACCACGAGCTGGTGCCGGTGGGCTGCTGTGGCAGATTGCACACCCGGCTAACCCTGAACTCCTGCTTTTTGCCAGAAAACTTTTCAGCGCGGCACAGGCAAGCCTGGAGCAGCCCGGGCCACCCCAAAGACTGGCCGGCTGGCCCCTCTGGTTGCTGGCCCGGGTGGGTGACAAGGAATGATGCTCTGTCGCTGCCCACAGCTGGCCTGGGAAATGCTGGCTCTGGCAGAGCGGTCCCAACCCCCTTTCTTTCCAACTTCTCAGGCCCAGCAAAGCGATCCAAGCAAGCTGGGACGTGGGGAAAACACCTTCCTCATGTGCTACGCCGGGGATTTGTGCCACATCTTTCACACACGCTGCCTCCAGCCTCAAGGCTGGAGCGTGTCATGGGGACCTGGAGGAAAGTGCTGCTTGCAAGGGAGGGGAGCCTGGCTGAAGAGATAGCTCCGGGCTGGATTTTAAAGCAGATGCAGCAAGTCAGCGGAGTAGGAAAATGCTTGGAAAGTGCTCCTGCACCACCACATCCCACAGAGAGCAGAGAGGGGCCAATGCAGCAGAAGAAAGAGGGTGTCTGCCCTGCCCAAGTGACCCCGGGGCTTTTTGGAACTCTCCTCTCTCTTCTGGTGGGGTTTTCGTCCGAAGGCACAAAGACAATTGGAAATGTGGTCCCAGGTGCAGAGGCTGGCTCTGGAGTGGGGAGCAAAGGAATGCAGGACCAGGCAGAAGGACATCTGTCCGCTTCCCCACTCCCCCAGACCCATGGGCACTGAGATGGGAATAAGTAGCTTTCTGTGAACCAAAGGGTTAATGAATGTCAGAGTCACCCTCTGAGCACAGCCGGTTTCTGCCACCCCTGTCCATAAAGCCTTTACATCTTTACGTAAGAGTCTTGCAGAATTTATAGCCTGCCTCAGCTATGCCGTGCTGGAGCCATGACCAGGCTGCTCCCCTCTAGCTGCCAGCGCAGATCCTTGGCCGTGCTAATTCAGGGAGGAAAATGAGATTTGATTTCTGCACCAGTCACTGTCTCTCACTGTTAAAGCGGGACCTGACAGGCTCTGTTCATTCCCCCCCGGCTCACCCACACAATTCATCGACCTTGAACATTCCCCACCCATCTCAGCATCCCAGCAGAGCGGTCCTGAAGCTCCCTGGGTTGTCACACCCCGGCTTGCTCCCAGGGCTAGAAATGGTGGTTTCAGTGTAAAACAATTTAAAAAATATATATCTGGAAGCCTCAAAAGCACCGGGGTTTTGTGGTCCTGTTCACGTCAGTCCTTTGTGTCACCGGAGAGTGGAGGAGATGTTGAAAGATGTCCTCCCTGCTGCTGCACAGCGCTGCGCCATCCCCCGAGGCCATCCTGGAGCATCCTCAGCCCTAGGACTCGCCTGCGACTAAGATGGGCCAGGGGCTCAAGGCGAGGACGTGGCCGTCACTGACGGGGACACAAGCAACTCGGGAAGAGTGAGATACTGCTTTTCCATTCCCCTTTCTTCCCCTGGGGTGAGGGCTTTGCTGGCACCCACGTCACCCACCGTCACTGGGTGAGGAATAGCACGTGCCACCCAAACCCCACTCTCCTCCAGCCATGGCACCCCAGGAAATCCTGGCTCCGTGCACCCCTGAGCCTTGTCGTCTGCAGCAGCTTCTCTCTGCAATGGCAGAAGGTGAAGCAAAGCCGCTGCCGTCCCACCACGTGTCCCCCAGCAGGAACCCCACGCCGCTGCCGGCGGGGACAATGCAAAAGCAGATGGTGTGCCAGGAGCCTGGATGTTCCCAGCAGCTGCCAAGGCGGCGTGTCCAGGATTGCCTGCCGCTTCTCCCACCACAGTGCCAGCCAGGACCCTGGGGAGGGTCTCCAGTGGGCCAAATCCATGCAGCTCCACCAGCTTCAGCCCTTCCTCAGGATCGCCGAGGATCAGACCTCCTCTCTTAAAAAGCACCCCTTGCTCTACTGTCTCTGGTGTTACCCAAGGGCTGTAGGTGCCTCCGAAGAGCCTTATTCCCATGGCCAGCACGTGCCTGTTTGCAGCGGCATTGCTCTCCATGCTGCAAAACCAGGCTGGGCTGTTTTCCTTCCATCCCCCGGGCTGATCTTGGTCCCTGTTTCACACCCCTGCACTGCTGGGGTGCTCACAGATGCTTCCAGCCGGCCTCTCCTTTAAAACGGTCCTCTTTCTTTTTCTCCCCCAGATTTTAGGTGTGGAGCCAACAATCTGGCCAGCTTCCCAGGACAATGCTAAGATTTTCATTACCCTTGTGCTTGGAGCCCTGATGCTGAATCCCTTTGCGCTGGTTCTTCTGGCCACGGTTGAACTACCCCCAGCCCCTGTGGAACGACCCCACTGCCTGCTCCTGCCAGATGTGCCACAGCTGCAGCAGATCCAGCGATGGCTCGATGCCCACCAGCCCGCTGGGTGCAAGGGGGGTGTCAACTCGGGCCCAAGTGACAGCCAACTCAGTCCTTGTCCACGGGGATTTTATTCCCTTAGCCCCACAGCCCTCACTGCGGGCAGTGCCTGTGCAGGGAGGGCTCTCCCAGCACGCTCGCTGAGCACCCCGGCCACCAGATGTCCTGGGAGCACGGACCTCAGGTCCTGCTCTCCCCATGGATCCTTCTGCCCTTCCTGGCTCCCAGCTGGCTCATTTTGGACAAGAAGCAGCCACTTTGCTGGTACCTGGCTCCTGCCAGCCACCTCGGAGCAGGCTACAGGTTGGAGCGGCAGAATGGTGCTTCTGGAACCACCGAGTCTCCGATGCCTTCGAGGAGGTTGTCCCATCGATCGAACTCCTCTTCCAGGTCTGCACGGGGCAGAGACGGTGACAGGGTTACGACAGCAACTATCAGCCCGGCTCCAGGTGTAAAGGAGGAGGAGCAGCCACCGGATCCCTTTGCTTTGTGCAATGGGATGGGAAGCACCAAACCCAAGCCTGCGGAGGCAGCGGCCCCCCCGCAGCCCCCTGCAAGTGGGGGAGCTCTGGTGCCCTCCCGAACCCCCAGCCAACGTGCCCTCCACCCTGCGCCGTACTGAGGTGCCTTTGCAGGAAGGCCAGAGCCGCCCGGCTGGTGATGTCCAGACCCTTGTAGGGGTCAAGGGTCCCTCTTGCGCCAAAGATGCGGGTGTTGAGCTTCCCAGTGAGAAAGGTGAAGTCGGTCTGGCTCTGGTGCACGGATCCCCTGGGACACAGAAGGGATCTGCTTCAGTGGGAGCTGGGGAGGGGTCCTCCTGCTGGGAGGTAGGTGTTCCCAGGAGGGTACCGGCAGGGGGGTACCCCCAGCCCCTGACTCACAGGATGGTTATAATCTTCGTCTGGCTGTTCCTGGAGCTCAGCCTCTTCATTTTGGCAATGCTTTCTGGTGTCTGGAACTTCTCAGTGTTGATGAAGAGCACGGGCTTGGGCACCTCCGGGTACAGCACGTTCTCCAGGGGGAACATCCAGGCGTCGAGAGCCACTGCACACCTGCAGCAGGATGGATGCACGCCACGGCTTCCCTTCCCACCGGGATGAGCCACGGGTCCCTGGAGCTTCCTGGGGCTCCTCGTCCCTGCTGCAGCTTACCTGAAACTGGGCTCTTTCACCAAGGCCAGCACTGCTGTCACCCCACCGAAGGAATGGCCCATGACAGCGACTTTGGTCAGATCAACGCTGTCCTGCAAAAAGGAGAAGGCTGAGGAGCCTGTGCTCAAACCCTGCAGAAGGGTCCTAATTAGGAAAGAAAAAGCCAAGGGAAGAACATCAGCAAAGCCCCACTGCTCTGCCCTCTACAAGGGACACTCTGTCCCATTTCCATGGCTGGTGGAAGGAAAAAGGAGAAGAGAGGCACCAAGAAGCCAGGACATGGAAGGCTGTGGCTCTGCACAGACCCTGCTTCTCCCAGGAGGAAAAGTCTCACACAACAAGGACTGATCCTGCCAGCAAAGGGTACCCCACCCCCCACCGTCGGCCAACCGATGCCCCGGCTGGTCCTTCAGCACAGACAGACCCAGATACCTTCAGCACGGAGAGATCAAAGTCCTGGTGAAGGATGTTTGGGACAGATTTACCGCTGCTGATGTCCTTGAAAAGCCGGAGCGCTCGCACACATTCCTCTGCTCTTTGATGAACCTGGGAGTGAGAGCCGCCCCTTCCCCGGTTAAGCCAGCTCCTCCACCCCACAAGTTTGTGGCCAGATCCTCTCCCCGACGCCCACCCACACTCATCCCTCCAAAACAGCAGCGCTCAGACCCGACGGGGCTTTCCCTGAATTACAGCAAATGTAAAAGCAAGCGAGAGGCTGCACCGCAGCGGCTCCCGTGGGGATGCAATGAATTTATTGGAATGGTTTCTTTTTTTTGTTTGTTTTTAATTCAGTTAATCTGATAGCACAGACGGCTGGAGATGAGCAAAAGAACTCTGCTCCGGCGAGGAAGCAGTGGGGTGTGCAGGGGAGGGAGAGCCCGGTTTCCTTGCCAGCTGCCCCCCAGTCAAGCCTGCTGAAGCCATTCGCCAGTGCGAACACCCACGGGGGGCCTGGACCCCCCATCCCACCCCAGCTGCCAGGAGCAAACCTGGAGGTCACCCTGAAACCCAGCTCGGGGGCTCTACCCAGGAGCGGCTCAACAGCCCAAACGGTGGGTTCAGGGAGAGGAAGCCCTGACCTGGAGCCACGTCGGCGCTATGTCCCCTGCTCCCCAAAGGCCACAAATGCTGTCGGCCACACACATTTAAAGGCCTTCCATTGACAAAAAACTCCGACACAAACGTCTCTCCATTCCTCCCTGCTCCCTCTAACACAGAAGATGCCGTAACTGAGGCTGACCTGGCAACCATTTCCCTCTATTTATAAATTATTTCTCATTCACCCTCAGCATTCATGCTCACAGGTTCATCTTTACAGGAAAACTGTCTCCCTTGTTCATGCAACGTGTCATGAGACGGAGTATACACAAAAAAAAAGAGGCTGGGACGTGATTTAAGACTGCCAAAAGCACCTCCAACCACCATGTTTCCTAGAGAGCTTGTCTACAACAAATCTTGACGCGACGTTCTTTTAAACGAGGCAGAAACAAGCAGGGAGGAACCTGGCTCAGCAGGAAACCTTCCCGCTCCCCAGCAAGCAGCTGTCTGGGATAATCCCACAGGGACAAAAATCAGAGTGTGAACAAACCCAGCAGCCGGCACGAAGCCCTGGGCTGGGCAAAGAGCCTGTTTCTCCCCGGGGTGCTGGTGACGTTAAGCATCCAGGGATCCAGCAAAGCCCAGCTCAGCTCCTGCCAGGGTCAGCTGGAGCTGGGCAGAGGGACCCCACAGAGATAAACAGGTTGAACAGATTTTTCTCAGCTTGCAAGGAGAAAGCTGAGCCCCAGCATCGTGGCGGTACAAGCTTGGGAAGGGTTGGAGATGAACACCCCAGGGACAGGGGCTGGCTCAGCTTGCAGGAGGGATTTCACACCTCCTGGGTTGCCCACCCTCAACCTCCAACCCTGGTACCTGCTTGTTTCGGAAATAAAACTCCTTCTGCCCTTGGGGTACCCGTTGGTAGGGGATCCACTCCTCTCTCCCAGCTTCTGCCGTGCAGAAATATGTTGCAGAGGCAGAATGGTCCCTGCAGTGGCAGAAGGGCAGGCGGCCACGTCACGGGGGCACCGGCAGCCCCCTGGGACACCATGCCCTGCCAGCCCGGCCACGGCTGCCAAATGTGGGGGGACCGGGTGCCCACCTGTGCTCCAGTGCCGCCACCACGAAGCCCCAGGATGCCAGCTCTGAGCAGACCGAGGAGTACAGGGTCCTGCAAGGGAGCCGGGGGGCAGCAGCATCAGCACTGTGCTGCCAACACAAGGCAGGTGTGAGTGGGGCTGGGGGGGCCGGGACACCTGCATCCCCATCCTGGCTCTGGCCTGGAGCAGGGGCTCAGCATCTCCTGCCCTGCTCGGGGCTCATCCTACCGAAAGGCTCCCAGGCCGTGGGAGAAGATGATCAGCGGGTACCCACTGCTACAGGGCTTGAGAGGCCCGTTCCAGCTCACTGGCACTCTGCAGGAGCCTGCAGGGAAGAGGAACCCCCCCCAGGAGAAGGGGGGACACGGGCAGCGGGGTGCTGCTGCTGCAGCAGGACCCCGCTCAGCTCCATCCCTGCCTGTAGCTTCCACCGGCGAGCCGGGGATGGGCTGGGTGACCTTGAACCCCACTAAGGGAGTGGGTCCCTAAGGATGGGGGAGCACCCAGGATGGGGGACGTGGTGCCCGCCACCCCCTTACCGATGGTGATGCTGAGCAGGGGTGCGCACCAGCGCCGGCTGCGGTGGGCAAAGTCGGCCAGCCCGCCGCAGTACTCATAGCGCGGGATCCAGAGCGGCCACTCAGCCCCGGCCCGGGGCAGGCAGGGGTAGAAGAGGCGGAGGAAGAGCCCCTGGGGGAGAGAGGGGAAGGGGGGACGCGATGGGGACAGCAAGGGGCAGCGGTGGCCATGTCCTCAGCAAGCTCAGTTCTTGCAAGACCCAGCTGGCTGCAGTGCATGGAAGCCTGTCTCTGTCCCCGTCCCCATCCCTGTCCCGTACCTGCCGTGTCTGGCCCACCATGACATCCGTGCAGCCCACGTGGTGAGGCCCCTTCCCCAGGGGCAGCGCCAGCGACTGCGTCCCCCCCATGCCGTCACGGCCCAGCCTAGGCA
Source organism: Falco cherrug (assembly GCF_023634085.1). NCBI lineage: Eukaryota > Metazoa > Chordata > Aves > Falconiformes > Falconidae > Falco > Falco cherrug. The sequence goes on along the minus strand of NC_073699.1, from coordinate 116,376,967 downwards.
GATGCACAGGGTCAGCATCTGTCCCCCACCTGGGGGACCCCGACTCGGCTCTTCTCCTTCCCCCAGCCCTCTCCCCGTGGTCCAGACCCCCAGCATCCCCCCAGCACTGCACCAGCCAACACACCGAGGTTCCCAATGCCCCCTGCACAGAATTCCCACGGGCACAGTCCTGCAGGGATGCTCAGGGATGAAACCCTACAGTTTCTCTCCCAAGAGCTGCTGGACTGGGACAGAGGGGCTGACAGTGGGTTTGGGGGGCTGACGGTGGGACAGTGGGGCTGATGGTGGAGCTGACAGCGGGATGATGGAGCTGATGGTGGGACTGGGGGAATGATGGCAGGACAGTGAGACAGTGGGGCTAATGGTGGGACCGGGAGGCTAATGGTGGGACAGGGGGACTGGTGGTGGGGCAGTGGGGCTGGTGGTGGGATGGCAGGGCTGACAGGGGCGGGGCGCTGACAGTGGGACGACGGGGCTGACGGCTGGTCAGTGCCCAGTGGGGCAGGTGGGGCTCAGCAGAACCTGCTCCATGGCCACCCTGCTGAGGGGCAGCCACCCCCGTCCCCCCGCCCCCGGGGAGCTGAGGGCAGGGGAGGCAGCACGGGCCGGCGCTGCAGAGCTGGGGCGGCACCGGGATGTGTGGATGGGGGGTCAGTGCGGGGCTGGTGGGGGCGTCGG